>NC_086447.1:50986147-51351147 GCF_028390025.1 Pseudophryne corroboree | reverse complement strand
CTCCTGCAAAATATAAATTTGCGCCCTCCCATACTTTACATGTAGGGCCGGGGGGGTTACCATGGCCTCTTGGGCCCCTGAGCTGCAGGAGATCCGTGTAAGCCTATGGATGTGAACTCTCTGCCCACACTCACTCTGTGCAGCGCTAGTTACGGCCCTGCACACAGACAGTGCCGTAACTAGACATTTTACCGCTGTGTGCAAGAGAGGGAATCGGCACCCCCCCACACACACACCTGCATGTAAAATAGGGGCAGTGCGCGCCGCAGGCGCGCACCAAAAATATAGGGGCGTGGCTTCGCGGGGAAGGGGTGTGGCCACAAAATAATACCAATTCATATTACATATTATAGTAGTCTCCATTATTCAAACTATGCCGCACAGTAGCGCCACAACACCAGGTAGAGCCCCTTTTACACATTACGGCCGACAGATTCCGCTTTTTACACATTACGGCAGACAGCGTCCCCCTTTTTACACATTACGGCAGGCAGCGTCCCCCTTTTTACACATTACGGCAGACAGCGTCCCCCTTTTACACATTACGGCAGACAGCGTCCCCTTTTTACACATTACGGCGTACAGCGCACCCCTTTTTACACATTACGGCGGACAGAGTCCCCTTTTTACACATTACGGCGGACAGCGCTCCCCTTTATACACATTACGGCGGACAGCGCCCCCCTTTCTACAAATTACGGCAGACAGCGTCCACTTTTTAAATACACACACACACACACACACACACACACACACACACACACACACACACACACACTTTCTCTCTCACACTCTTTACATACCCTTACCACAATCTTGCTGGCCAGATCTTCCACAGTCTGCTAGCCTGGTCCGTGTAGCTCCGCCCCCTTTGTCCGTGTAGCTCCACCTCTTGGTCCGTGTAGCTCCGCCCCCTTTCGTCAGACAGAAAACACTCCTCTCCCTGTCACAGGGGACAGAGGAGAAGGAGTCATGCTGCCGGCGCTGCTGCGGCTGCCTGTCAGTGTGACAGGGCAGGCGCAGCAGCAGCAGGGGGGACAGGACGGTGCTTCAGCTGGGATGCAGAGCAGTGAAGGCGCGTCTCCTGCCCGGCGCCTACCTGCACTGCATCCCTTGCTGAGCGGCTAGCGCCGGGCCTGTGTGTGTGTGTGTGTCACAGTGTTTGTGTGTGTAAGTATTATACTTAACTGTGACCAGCTGCAGACCCTCCAACATGACCCGCCCCACTAGGTACAAAATGCTCTGTTTCTGGACTTCCCTCTTAATTTATTATTGCCATCACCTGTGAAGAAACAGCTTTCTTATCATTTAACTAGTTCAACACAGGTGATGGAAATCATAAATTAAGAGGGAAGTCCAGAAACAGAGCATTTTGTACCTAGTGGGGCGGGCCATGTTGGAGGGTCTGCAGCTGGCAGAGTGGCAGGCCTCTCTTCTTCTCCTTCCTGGACTCCTCCTCCTCCTCCAGCTCTCAACTCCTCGCAGTGCAGTCTCTCCCGAGTTGCAGGGGGTGGCGATCCGGCTGCTGCTCCTCCATCCTCTCTCCCCCGCGGCCGCCCCCCCCCCGGCGTGATGCAGTTAGGGAGCAGAAAGGGTAGCAGAGAGAGTGGGTGTAGGGATCAGTGAATGAGGGGAGCAGAGAGTTGGTGTAGGGAGCAGAGAGAGTGGGTGTAGGAAGCAGGGAGTGTGAGGAGCAGAGAGGGTGGGTGTAAGGAGCAGAGAGGGTGGGTGTAGTGTGGGAATGTGTCCTGTTTTACAGGACACATTCCAGCTGCAGCAGCCAGGGCGCCTGTGTCCCCTGCGGGACAATATCTCTGACAGCGCGGGGACAGCTTGGCTGTCCCCAGCGCCTGTCAGTGTGTGGCGGCGGCGGGTGTCCGGTGCAGGGATTACCTTTTTCCCTGCACCGGACCAGAGACTGCAGGGGCATTTGAATCTTGGCGCCCTCCGGGAGCCAATCGCGGCTCCCGGAGCGGCAGCCAATCGGAGAGGGGCGCGGCGAGCCAATCGGCGCTCGCCGCGTCATAGGCCTCGCCCCCGGCGTCTGACGTCAGACGCCAGGCGGGAGCCTGAAGAAAGGACGGCGCGCAGGAGCGCGAAGAGGAAAGACGCCGGGCGGGAGCCGAGAACACCGCGCGCGCGGAAGAGCGCGAGGAAGAAGAGATCGTGGTCGGAGTTCGGGTGGCCGGCGGCAGGAAGATGTCCAGCGGCGGCTGGACGCGGCGAGGCGACGGCGGCGCCGCTGGCCAGGACGGGCCAGCGGCCGAAGATTGAAGAAGAGCGGCGGAGAGGTCACCAGGGGTGGGAAGAAAAGAGCTGACGAAGATCCCCCCTGGTGCCTCTCCCAGCGGGTCAGGTAGGCCCTTTTCAGGTGCCCCTGTACCCGCTCCTCCCTAGACCACCGGGTGTTCGGGCAATAGGCCCGTGGGCACAGTCAGGCCCTCCCGGCCTGTGGGCATGTAGTCGGGCCCTCCCGGCCCGTGGGCATTTAGTCGGGCCTCCTGGCCCGTGGGGCATGTAGTCGGGCCCTCCAGGCCCGTGGCCAAGATAGGCAGGCACTAGGCCTGGGGGCACAGGTTGGGCACTAGGCCCATAAGGATAGTCAGGCCACCGGCCTGTGGGACGGTTAGGCGGGCATTAGGCCCGAGGGGCATATCAGGCAATAGGCCTGTGGGGCATTAGAGGGCATTAGGCCCTAGTGTATTCTGGCCAAATAGGGTAACATAAGGTGACCCTGGGCACTAGGCCCAGGTCACCCAACGGGTGACAAGTTAGGCGGGCACTAGGCCCGTGGGTGAAGTCAGGCCTCCGGCCTGTGTGTAGTCAGGGGGGGCGCTAGGCCCAGTGGGTAAGTGCCCCCGAGGTGAATAAAGGTGGCACTGGGCGCTAGGCCCAGGCCACCCTGAGGTGTTAGGTAGGCAGGCCCGCTCGGCCTGAGCCCCTAAGAAGAGAGTACGGTAGGTGGGTGAGCTGTGCGGCCCCCACTACTGGGTGTTCTGAGTCTGGTAACTAAAGGGACCGTACCGTCGCTTGCATTGTGTATCGTGATGTATGTTACCGTGCGGGGCAAAGTGTGAGCTCGTTAAGTGTGTTTAGTTTTGTTGCACCACACCCACAGAGCTAGTTCGAGGGCTCTGCCGTTGTAGTTAGTATAGGGTGTGACACTAGGTTAGAGTTAGGCCCTGCACGGCTGTTTGCTTGTTTGTTTACCTCCTTACAGGGACCTGTAAGAGAAGAAGACGTTCGCAGTGCGAAACTGACGGTGAGTAACATCTGTGTGCGTTTGTCCCTTGTCTGTCCCCGAGCGGCGGAATCGGGATTGCTCACGGACGTGAGAATCCTTTTCATCACACTACGTGCGAGAGCGCGAGTGTGTGAAATCTGGGTGGCTGAGGCTTTGTGCCGGTGATGACCTTTCACCCAACCGGTGAAGGTCGCGGTCACCCCGGGGGTATCCCCTGTTCCAGTGGAAGAAGGGTCGATACCCCCTTTAAGGTAACCTATTCTCTCCTCAGCTCGGTCGTCGGTCAGCTCCGAGAGGGAATCGCCGTGTCCGGATCCGATTGAAGATTTCCAGGTCAGTTGAGGGTTCCGGTACCTGAAGGTGAGAGAGAGCGGCGCCTGGTGAGTACCGAGTCTACACCTGCACGGCAGCAGGCACCACACGCACCGCAGCCGCACCTCTCACAGTAGGGAGCAGAGAGGGTGGGTGTAGGGAGCAGAGAGGGTGGGTGTAGGGAGCAGGGAGAGTGGGTGTAGGAAGCAGGGAGTGTGAGGAGCAGAGAGGGTGGGTGTAGGGAGCAGAGAGGGTGGGTGTAGGGAGCAGAGAGGGTGGGTGTAGGGAGCAGAGAATGAGGGGAGCAGAGAGTGCGTGTAGGAAGCAGTGAGTGTGAGGAGCAGAGAGCGGGTATAGGGAGCAGAGAGTGGGTGTAGGGAGCAGAGAGTGGGTGTAGGGAGCAGTGAGGGTGAGTGTAGGGATCAGTGAGTGTGAGGAGCAGAGCAAGTGGGTGTAGGGAGCAGAGAGTGGGTGTAGGGAGCAGATAGTGGGTGTAGGGAGCAGAGAGTGGGTGTAGGGAGCAGAGTGTGGGTGTAGGGAGCAGAGAGTGGGTGTAGGGAGCAGAGTGTGGGTGTAGGGAGCAGTGAGGGTGAGTGTAGGGAGCAGTGAGTGAGGGGAGCAGAGCAAGTGTGTGTAGGGAGCAGAGAGTGGGTGTAGGGAGCAGTGAGTAAGGGGAACAGAGCAAGTGGGTGACACTGAGGGGAGCAGAGAGACTGGGGTGTAGGGAACAGTGCGTGGCAGTGGAGCTGCCAGTGCCGAGCTAAGTGTGCGTTAATGCTGCGGCTGCCACTTGTAACCTCCCCCCTCCGCCTCCGCCTCCGTCTCTGTTACTCACACCCACACACTGCCTCTGGTTCGGTCCGCTCCTATGCTTCTTCCGGCTCCCGCCGCCGAGTTCAAGGCAGAGCTCCGGAGATCGGAGCTCTGCACATCACCTGCGGGTGAGAGTGCGGGTGTTCGGCGGCCGCAAACTACTTACTGCGGGAGGTGGCGGCGGAGAAGTGGGGAGAGCGGAGAGCGAGTGTGCCGGTTGCGCCTGCAGTGCCCATGCGCTGTGGGCGGCGCCCACTCGGCACACACGTACTTACGGCACTGTACATACGTATGAATATGCATGTAGAGATGTAGCCACGCTCATCGTGGCTACATCTCGGCGAAGTCACACATCCCATTTGCAATGAATGGGGCGGGTAAATATACTGCTCGGCGCGACTTAGCGTGGGAACATCTAGCCGTGCTGAAAGTACCCGTCCGCCACGGATATAGCCATGATGAGCGTGGCTACATCTGTATATATATATATATTAGAGATGAGCGGGTTCGGTTCATCGAGATCCGAACCCCCCGAACTTCACGTGTTTTACACGGGTCCGAAGCAGCCTCGGATCTTCCCGCCTTGCTCGGTTAACCCGAACGAGGCCGAACGTCATAATCCGGCTGTCGGATTCTCGCGAGATTCGCATTCCATATAAAGAGCCGCGCGTCGCCACCATTTTCACTCGTGCATTGGAGATTGAACGGAAAAGCTCAATATCTGTGCTCAGTGTGCTGCAAATATCTGTGCTCAGTGTGCTGCAAATATCTGTGCTCAGTGTGCTGCAAATATCTACGTTCTCTGCCTGAAAACGCTCCATATCTGTGCTCAGTGTGCTGCAAATATCTGTGCTCAGTGTGCTGCATTGTTGGGACCACCAGTATATAATTATAGTAGTACAGTACAGTAGGCCATTGCTGTATCTTGCAGCTCCGTTTCAGACTCAGTTCTAGAAAGTATCCTGATCAGTGCTCAATATCTGCTGCATTGTTGTGTGAACAGTATATACTATATAGTTGTACAGTGCAGCATTTTGGTGACCACCAGTATATAGTAGTACGGTACAGTACAGTAGGCCATTGCTGTATCTTGCAGCTCTGTGTCACTTCTAGTGTCCATATCTGTGCTGCATTGTTGTGAGCAGTATATAGTAGTACAGTGCAGCATTTTGGTGACCACCAGTATATAGTAGTACAATACAGTAGGCCATTGCTGTATCTTGCAGCTCCGTGTCTCTTCAAGTATCCATATCTGTGCTGCATTGTTATGAGCAGTGTATAGTAGTACAGTGCAACATTTTGGTGACCACCAGTATATAGTAGTACAGTACAGAAGGCCATTGCTGTATCTTGCAGCTCCGTGTCATTTCAAGTATCCATATCTGTGCTGCATTGTTGTGAGCAGTATATAGTAATACAGTGCAGCATTTTGGTGACCAACAGTATATATAGTAGTACAGTACAGTAGGCCATTGCTGTATCTTGCAGCTCCGTGTCACTTCAAGTATCCATATCTGTGCTGCATTGTTGTGAGCAGTATATAGTAGTACAGTGCAGCATTTTGGTGACCACCAGTATATATAGTAGTACAGTATAGTAGGCCATTGCTGTATCTTGCAGCTCCGTGTCACTTGAAGTATCCATATCTGTGCTGTATTGTTGTGAGCAGTATATAGTAGTACAGTGCAGGATTTTGGTGACCACCAGTATATATAGTAGTACAGTACAGTAGGCCATTGCTGTATCTTGCAGCTCCGTGTCACTTCAAGTATCCATATCTGTGCTGCATTGTTGTGAGCAGTACATAGTAGTACAGTGCAGCATTTTGGTGACCACCAGTATATAGTAGTACAGTACAGTAGGCCATTGCTGTATCTTGCAGCTCCGTGTCACTTCAAGTATCCATATCTGTGCTGCATTGTTGTGAGCAGTATATAGTAGTACAGTGCAGCATTTTGGTGACCACCAGTATATATAGTAGTACAGTATAGTAGGCCATTGCTGTATCTTGCAGCTCCGTGGCACTTCAAGTATCCATATCTGTGCTGCATTGTTGTGAGCAGTACATAGTAGTACAGTGCAGCATTTTGGTGACCACCAGTATATATAGTAGTACAGTACAGTAGGCCATTGCTGTATCTTGCAGCTCCGTGTCACTTCAAGTATCCATATCTGTGCTGCATTGTTGTGAGCAGTACATAGTAGTACAGTGCAGCATTTTGGTGACCACCAGTATATATAGTAGTACAGTACAGTAGGCCATTGCTGTATCTTGCAGCTCCCTGTCACTTCAAGTATCCATATCTGTGCTGCATTGTTGTGAGCAGTATATAGTAGTACAGTGCAGCATTTTGTGACCACCAGTATATAGTAGCACAGTACAGCAGGCCATTGCTGTATCTTGCAGCTCCGTGTCACTTCAAGTATCCATATCTGTGCTGCATTGTTGTGAGCAGTATATAGTAGTACAGTGCAGCATTTTGGTGACCACCAGTATATATAGTAGTACAGTACAGTAGGCCATTGCTGTATCTTGCAGCTCCGTGTCACTTCAAGTATCCATATCTGTGCTGCATTGTTGTGAGCAGTATATAGTAGTACAGTGCAGCATTTTGGTGACCACCAGTATATAGTAGTACAGTACAGTAGGCCATTGCTGTATCTTGCAGCTCCGTGTCACTTCAAGTATCCATATCTGTGCTGCATTGTTGTGAGCAGTACATAGTAGTACAGTGCATCATTTTGGTGACCACCAGTATATATAGTAGTACAGTACAGTAGGCCATTGCTGTATCTTGCAGCTCTGTGTCACTTCTAGTATCCATATCTGTGCTTCATTGTTGTGAGCAGTATATAGTAGTACAGTACAGTAGGCCATTGCTATTGATATAATAATATTACTGGCATATAATTCCACACATTAAAAAATGGAGAACAAAAATGTGGAGGGTAAAATAGGGAAAGATCAAGATCCACTTCCACCTAGTGCTGAAGCTGCTGCCACTAGTCATGGCCGAGACGATTCAATGCCATCAACGTCGTCTGCCAAGGCCGATGCCCAAAGTCATAGTAGAGAGCATGTAAAATCCAAAAAACAAAAGTTCAGTAAAATGACCCAAAAATCTAAATTAAAAGCGTCTGAGGAGAAGCGTAAACTTGCCAATATGCCATTTACAACACGGAGTGGCAAGGAATGGCCTATGTTCATGGCTAGTGGTTCAGCTTCACATGAGGATGGAAGCACTCATCCTCCCGCTAGAAAAATTCAAAGAGTTAAGCTGGCAAAAGCACAGCAAAGAACTGTGCGTTCTTCTAAATCACAAATCCCCAAGGAGAGTCCAATTGTGTCGGTTGCGATGCCTGACCTTCCCAACACTGGACGGGAAGAGGTGGCGCCTTCCACCGTTTGCACGCCCCCTGCAAGTGCTGGAAGGAGCACCCGCAGTCCAGTTCCTGATAGTCAAATTGAAGTTGTCACTGTTGAAGTACACCAGGATGAGGATATGGGTGTTGCTGGCGCTGAGGAGGAAATTAACAAGGAGGATTCTGATGGTGAGGTGGTTTGTTTAAGTCAGGCACCCGGGGAGACACCTGTTGTCCGTGGGATGAATGCCATTGACATGCCTGGTCAAAATACCAAAAAAATCACCTCTTCGGTGTGGAATTATTTAAACAGAAATGCGGACAACTGGTGTCAAGCCATGTGTTGCCTTTGTCAAGCTGTAATAAGTAGGGGTAAGGACGTTAACCACCTAGGAACATCCTCCCTTATACGTCACCTGGAGCGCATTCATCAGAAGTCATTGACAAGTTCAAAAACTTTGGGTGACAGCGAAAGCAGTCCACTGACAACGAAATCCCTTCTTCCTCTTGTACCCAAGCTCCCAGTGCAAACCACACCACCAACTCCCTCAGTGTCAATATCCTCCTTAGACAGGAACGCCAATAGTCCTGCAGGCCATGTCACTGGCAAGTCTGACGAGTCCTCTCCTGACTGGGATTCCTCCGATGGATCCTTGAGTGTAACGCCTACTGCTGCTGGCGCTGCTGTTGTTGCTGCTGGGAGTCAATCATCATCCCAGAGGGGAAGTCGGAAGACCACTTGTACTACTTCCAGTAAGCAATTGACTGTCCAACAGTCCTTTGCGAGGAAGATGAAATATCACAGCAGTAATCCTGTTGCAAAGCGGATAACTCAGGCCTTGGCAGCTGTGTTGGTGTTAGACGTGCGTCCGGTATCCACCGTTAGTTCACAGGGACTTAGAGAATTTCTTGAGGTAGTGTGTCCCCGGTACCAAATGCCATCTAGGTTCCACTTCTCTAGGCAGGTGTACACAGACGTCAGAAAAAGAGTCACCAGTGTCCTAAAAAATGCAGTTGTACCCAATGTCCACTTAACCACGGACATGTGGACAAGTGGAGAAGGGCAGACTCAGGACTATATGACTGTGACAGCCCACTGGGTAGATGTATTGCCTCCCGCAGCAACAACAGCAGCAGCGGCCCCAGTAGCAGCATCTCGCAAACGCTAACTCGTTCCTAGGCAGGCTACGCTTTGTATCACCGCTTTCCATAAGAGGCACACAGCTGACAACCTCTTACGGAAACTGAGGAACATCATCGCAGATTGGCTTACCCCAATTGGACTCTCCTGGGGATTTGTGACATCGGACAACGCCACCAATATTGTGCGTGAATTACATGTGGTCAAATTCCAGCACGTCCCATGTTTTGCACATACAATGAATTTGGTGGTGCAACATTTTTTAAAAAACGGCAGGGGCGTGCAAGAGATGCTGTCGGTGGCCCGAAGAATTGCGGGCCACTTTCGGCATTCAGCCACCGCGTGCCGAAGACTGAAGCAACAGCAAACACTCCTGAACCTGCCCCGCCATCAGCTGAAACAAGAGGTGGTAACGAGGTGGAATTCAACCCTCTATATGTTTCAGAGGATGGAGGAGCAGCAAAAGGCCATTCAAGCTTATACATCTGCCTACGATATAGGCAAAGGAGGGGGAATGCACCTGACTCAAGCGCAGTGGAGAATGATTTCAACGTTGTGCAAGGTTCTGCAACCCTTTGAAGTTGCCACACGTGAAGTCAGTTCAGACACTGCCAGCCTGAGTCAGGTCATTCCCCTCATCAGGCTTTTGCAGAAGCAGCTGGAGATATTGAAGGAGGAGCTAAAACAGAGCGTGGGACTTGTGGATGGAGCCCTTCATTCGCTTAACCAGGATTCACGGGTGGTCAATCTGTTGAAATCAGAGCACTACATTTTGGCCACCGTGCTCGATCCTAGGTTTAAAGCCTACGTTGTATCTCTCTTTCCGGCAGACACAAGTCTGTACATGTTCAAAGACCTGCTGGTGAGACACTTGTCAAGTCAAGCGGAACGTGAACCACCAACAGCTCCTCCTTCATTTTCTCCCGCCACTGGAGCTGCCAGGAAAAGGATCAATTTCAAAAACCACCCGCTGGCGGTGATGCAGGGCAGTCAGGAGCGAAAACTGACATCTGGTCCGGACTGAAGGACCTGCCAACTATTACTGACATGTCGTCTACTGTCAATGCATATGATTCTGTCACCATTGAAAGAATTGTGGAGGACTATATGAGTGACAGTATCCAAGTAGGCACGTCAGACAGTCCGTACGTATACTGGCAGGAAAAAGAGGCAATTTGTAGGCCCTTGCACAAACTGGCTTTATTTTACCTAAGTTGCCCCCCGCCTCCAGTGTGTACTCCGAAAGAGTGTTTAGTGCAGCCGGTCACCTTGTCAGCGATCGGCGTACGAGGTTACTTCCACAAAATGTGGAGAAGATGATGTTCATCAAAATGAATTAGAATCAATTCCTCCGTGGAGACCTTTACCAGCAATTGCCTCCAGAAAGTACACAGGGACCTGTGATGGTGGATTCCAGTGGGGACGAATTAATACTCTGTGAGGAGGGGGATGTACACAGTGAAAGGGGTGAGGAATCGGACGATGAGGAGGAGGTGGACATCTTGCCTCTGCAGAGCCAGTTTGTGCAAGGAGAGATTGATTGCTTATTTTTTTGGTGGGGGCCCAAACCAACCAGTCATTTCAGCCACAGTCGTGTGGCAGACCCTGTCGCTGAAATGATGGGTTTGTTAAAGTGTGCATGTCCTGTTTATACAACATAAGGGTGGGTGGGAGGGCCCAAGGACAATTCCATCTTGCACCTCTTTTTTTTTTATTTATTTATCTTTGCATCATGTGATGTTTGGGGCCAATTTTTTTAAGTGCCATCCTGCCTGCCACAGGTGTTTGTGCCGCCCACTTGGGTTGCTTAGCTTAGTCATCCAGCAACCTCGGTGCAAATTTTAGGACTAAAAATAATAGTGTGAGGTGTTCAGAATAGACTGGAAATGAGTGGAAATTATGGTTATTGAGGTTAATAATACTATGGGATCAAAATGACCCCCAAATTCTATGATTTAAGCTGTTTTTGAGGTTTTTTTGAAAAAACACCCAAATCCAAAACACACCCGAATCCGACAACATTTTTTAAGGGAGGTTTTGCTAAAACGCGTCCGAATCCAAAACACGGCCGCGGAACCGAATCCAAAACCAAAACACAAAACCCGAAAAATTTCTGGTGCACATCTCTAATATATATATATATATATATATATATATATTTGTGTTTATACATATATATATATATTTGTGTGTATACATATATATATATATATATATATATATATAGAGAGAGAGAGAGAGAGAGAATATATATATACCCTGTCTGCCCAGTAGATTGGATTGATGCATGCCTAGGAGTGCCGCACGTGGAAACAGCGCTATTGTGAAAAGTGTGGGGGCACCCGGGCTGGTAATTTATGTATTTGGAGAGCCAGACCAACAAGAGAGATATATATATATATATATATATATATATATATATAGAAAAGACAAATGAGGGGCGCGGAGTATAAGTGTAATGCTTCAACAATTACTTTAATTGTAGTACATAGATACATACATATCAGTTTAGATGAAACGGCTCAGTCAGTCCCCCTCGGTGTCTCCGGATCACATCCGATAAGGAGACCTCCCGCCGGCACTTCACCGCTCACCGCTCTCCGGTTATTGCGTTTAAAATCAGGACAGCATGCAGAACGTCAGCACGTCCATTCAGTCGTTGTCACGCCAACGCGTTTCAACCATCAACCATCTGACGAAGACCTTGATGGTTGAAACGCGTTGGCGTGACAACGACTGAATGGACGTGCTGACGTTCTGCATGCTGTCCTGATTTTAAACGCAATAACCGGAGAGCGGTGAGCGGTGAAGTGCCGGCGGGAGGTCTCCTTATCGGATGTGATCCGGAGACACCGAGGGGGACTGACTGAGCCGCTTCATCTAAACTGATATGTATGTATCTATGTACTACAATTAAAGTAATTGTTGAAGCATTACACTTATACTCCGCGCCCCTCATTTGTCTTTTCTGCATGTAAACCATTGAGCCTGTGGTACGGCTCACATCTTGAGGAGGCTGCAGAGGATTTGCTGTGTCCAAAGGCGATTTCTTCAGGAGCATCCAATTAACTCTGATACAGACTTGGATTTGTTGGATCAGCGCATATACCTTTCATCTATATATATATATATATACATATATTTAAAATGCTGTATGCTCGGCACTCACTCTGAAAAGATGGTGTATGCTGCGGTGCCCTCCTGGAGGCGAAGACCTCTAATGCACGGATAAGGGAGGGAGGCGGCACTCAAACAGGCTTGTATTGCAATATAAAAAGGTCAATTTATTCCGACATGTTTCGGGGTAATCACCCCGTCCTCAGGGTCATCATAGCCCAAAATAAGACCAAAGACATACATATATACACATAACAATTAACATCAAAGAACTAATCTTACTCACCTGCTTACCCGCGCCATTCTGCACCGCCGGACGCTCAGCCGCGCTTCCGCGTCGCTCCCCGGTGACGTCATTGAGTCGCGCCTGGACCCGGTTCCCATGGAGACCACCAAGCCCGCTCTCAGTACACTCGGGATACGTGTGCAGGCTGTACGCTGCTGGCCCGTGACAGCATCAGACTGCGTCAGGTGCAGGAGGTATCTAAGCAACGAAACAAAACAAAAACAAATGAGATACAAGTGAGGACATACAGTGCCACAGATATTAACCAATGTAATCCCCACCCCCACCAGACAATAATCTAGTAACTCCGCTACTAACTATGGTTTAAACTGCTGTGCAATATCGCTATACATAATAGAATCAATAAAATATACAATGGGGTAACAATCTGAGCATCTAGTGATAGCTGTAAATAAAAAGTTTTTTTAAAGCTAATTTACATGCTAATTTACATAAAGCACTGTAGCCCCAGATTTTCATTAAGACCCCGTGGTGACAGGGTTCCAAGCTTAAAGATCCATCTGGATTCTTTCTGCAAAAGAGCTCTGTCACGGTCACCCCCTCTCAGGCTTTTAGGGACATGATCAATCAATATGGCCCTAATGCTAGGTACTCCATGTTTCAACAACAGACAATGTCGTGCAAACGGTTGATCACTGCTACCTTTTTCGAGAGCTTTCTTTATGGCACTTCTATGTAGGGCCATGCGCTCTCTAAACTGGCGGACTGTTTTGCCCACATAGGCTAAGCCACAAGGGCAGGTCAATAAGTACACTACATGGGTTGATGTACAAGTTAATCGGTGCCGTATGGGCAACTTCCTGCCTGTATGGGGGTGGTTGAAGCTGCTACCTGTCATAAGGGTGTTGCAGGTAGCACACCCCAGGCATCTATAACACCCCAGTTTAGTACGTAAAAAGTGGGTTTCCTGTGCAGCTGTCAACCTGGAAACATCCAATTTAACAAGGTGGTCTCCTAGATTACTTCCCCTGGTGTGACTGGGGAGAAGGGACGTCTTGGCCAAAAATGAGAGTGCCCGCTCGGTCTGTATGATGGGCCATAATGCCTTGGCCCGGCGTACCCTCCTATTGCTGGCTACATTATATCTATTGACCCAGGGGAGTTTAGGGCCACTGGTGGAATGTCTACGATTAGTAGGGCTAAGTGCATCAGCTCTTGAAATACTGAGGGCCTTAGCCCTGGCCTGATGCAATAGATCTAATGGATAGCCCCGTTCGGCAAATTTTGCCTGCATGACATCCAATGTCACCTCTGTTTCCTTAGGGTCTGACGTTATGCGTCTAACACGCATGAACTGGGAAAAAGGTAAACCCCACCGTAGTGGGGCCGGATGGAAGCTGGAGTGATCAAGCAACATATTCCTATCAGTGTTTTTTGTATATAGAGAAGTGGACACTTTTCCTCCCAGAACCGAAATTTTAACATCCAGATAATTAATGGAAGAACTATCCACAGTATAGGTAAACTGCACTGGGTGTTGGGTAACATTATGGTCCTCCCACAGAGCTATAAGTTCATCTCGAGACCCCGTCCACAAGACTAGTAGGTCATCTATATACCTTCTATAGTAGAGTAACCGTGGCTTAATGACTGGGTCGAGATAAAACATGTGCTTCTCTAACTGATGCATAAAAGCGTTGGCGTACGACTGGGCCACAGCGGACCCCATCGCACACCCCGCTAGTTGGAGCATGAAGCGACCATTGAAAATAAAATAGTTACGAGTAAGCACTTTTTCCAACAATCTCAAAAAGATTGAAATCTCAGGCCCTTGATAGAACTCATTACCCTCAAGTAAGTACCTTACTGCTTCAATACCTGCCACATGGGGGATACACGTGTACAAACTGGTGACGTCAGCACTACACAATAACGTATCCGCAGGTATATTGCCTAGGTGTTGGAGCTGTTGTAACAAGGAGGTAGTGTCCTTGAGGTAAGAGGGAAGGGACTGAATGACAGGGTTCAGATAGGCGTCAAGGTACACAGACACTGGATGATAGAGTGACCCCCTGGCAGACACAATGGGCCTGCCAGGGGGGTCCACCAGTGTCTTGTGGACCTTGGGAACTGTGTAAAATAGTGGGGCCCTAGGGTGTTCAATAGTAAGTGCTCGAACCACTTCACTAGATAACAAACCTACTGTATTGGCTTCTTTTAGCATTAAATCAAGCTCAGTCTTATACTCATTGGTGGGGTCCCTAGTGAGTTTTTTATAAACCTGAGTGTCATTTAACTGTCTATCACATTCTCTAACATAATCGGTTAGATTTAAAACCACAATGGCCCCACCCTTATCAGCTTTACGCACTACAATATCAGTGCGGGCCGATAATGATTTTAAAGTAGCCAGTTCAGCTTTAGATAAATTAGGATGTATACTGTCCGGTCTGGCGGTATGGTCAACTGTCTCCAACATCCGTAGAAAAGTCCGTATGGATGGATTCTGGCTTGGGGGGTCAAACTGTGACCGAGGGGCTATACGCCGCAACTGTATGGGGACCTCCGTGGTCGGACCTTGTGGCGTGGAATTATTGAAGTGTTCCTGACGTCTCAATGAGCGTCCTAAGCGGTGAACCTCGACTTTCCACTCCAACGGGTCTGCCGGGACTGTGGGGACAAACGAAAGGCCCTTCGCCAGTAATCGATATTCTTGATCCGTGAGGGGGGTTGAAGACAGATTAAACACCAACTCTCTCAAGTTCTGGGCGGTTTTGGTGCGGGCAATTCTTTGATTTTGGCGCGACCTCCTCGTCCTCTCCCTCTTCTTGCATGGGAGGTGCGGTTGGACCGAGTCCGTACGCCCAATGGGCCTTGGCCTAAAGGGAAATTACCGTCAGATTGTGATACGGATCCAGATGCTCCTTCAGAGTCGCTTGCTGAGGTACTAGCCCCTAGCTGTTGTTCTCGTCTTCTCCGAGGGTTAGGCCGCCAGCTGGATTGCTGGTGGTCCCTAGATGTCCTGGTGCCACCTAACCAGGGGTACACCTCACGTTGTTGATAGTCTCTTTGGACTGTGGCCAACTTCTCTTTCTTGAACCGTACCAATTCTTGACGGTAATGCTCAATTTGGGTCGTGAGCTTGGTATCCCATTCATTCTGAGTATCCAGCTGTAATGTGGGTTTATGTAAGGCCTCAAACTGTTGGATTTGCTCCCGCACCAAATTAAGCTCCCGTGTCGACTCCTCCACTACCAGCAGTAATAGGTCCATGGAGCATTTGTTGAGAATAGCTACCCAACGTCGACAGAAGGTGGTGTTAAAGCGGCCTATGGTGGGCGAATTCCGAATCCTAAATCCCCTAGGGATTAGGTTAGACCGGTAGTAATCGGATAGGGAGATGCCATGGTAGAGAAAATCTACTTCCCTTTGTTTCATTTTCAACCACTTTCTGTAAAGTTCCTCATTGGTGTTTATTATAGGATCATCATCCAGCCGTTGTCCCACAAGGATGGCATTAGCTTCGAGGTCTGAAAAACTGAGACGTTCACTAGCGTCACGCTGGATCAAGTCCAGAGTAGCCTCACTGGCGTTAGTCACCTCCATGGCTGAAAATCATATATTTGCGGCAAAGTTACCAAATTAACAGTCAAAGATGTGAGGGTGGAGCGTGCTCAAAACACCACACACTTAAGGCTTGCAGCAAGTGCAACTGCAGCCCAAAAAGATGAGTCCTAGATGATATATCCAACAGCTGGTGCCTTAGCGTGGAGAGACCGTGTGGTACAGTGGCACTGACTGGGAGCCACCGACTGACCGTCTGTCCAAAATACCTTTAAAATGCTGTATGCTCGGCACTCACTCTGAAAAGATGGTGTATGCTGCGGTGCCCTCCTGGAGGCGAAGACCTCTAATGCACGGATAAGGGAGGGAGGCGGCACTCAAACAGGCTTGTATTGCAATATAAAAAGGTCAATTTATTCCGACATGTTTCGGGGTAATCACCCCGTCCTCAGGGTCATCATAGCCCAAAATAAGACCAAAGACATACATATATACACATAACAATTAACATCAAAGAACTAATCTTACTCACCTGCTTACCCGCGCCATTCTGCACCGCCGGACGCTCAGCCGCGCTTCCGCGTCGCTCCCCGGTGACGTCATTGAGTCGCGCCTGGACCCGGTTCCCATGGAGACCACCAAGCCCGCTCTCAGTACACTCGGGATACGTGTGCAGGCTGTACGCTGCTGGCCCGTGACAGCATCAGACTGCGTCAGGTGCAGGAGGTATCTAAGCAACGAAACAAAACAAAAACAAATGAGATACAAGTGAGGACATACAGTGCCACAGATATTAACCAATGTAATCCCCACCCCCACCAGACAATAATCTAGTAACTCCGCTACTAACTATGGTTTAAACTGCTGTGCAATATCGCTATACATAATAGAATCAATAAAATATATAATATCTGTGGCACTGGGGAGCGACGCGGAAGCGCGGCTGAGCGTCCGGCGGTGCAGAATGGCGCGGGTAAGCAGGGTAAGCAGGTGTAACCACTGTAAAGGATCAGCGTGGAACTTAGCCCTCAGCCACCCCGAATAAGTAACCCCTACTGACAGAGTGTCCCTGCAGGTCTGCATCTACCCCTACTGTACTCTGCCTGCGATTGCACAGCCCTTCCCCCTGCGCTCCTGAAGAAGCAGGCAGGCGTCAGATGTGATCTAGCACCTATGTGTGCATTCTGTAGGCACGCAAAGGGCGCATCTGTTTCCTTGCAGGACCACAGGCCCCAGAAGATGACGGAAGTTGTACTCCCTTCTGTGACACCACATAACACAGGCTGCGCTCTGCCACTAGGGGGCAGAGCAAGCCTGGGGCTGCAAGTGAGTCAGTGTTACAACGCTGTACTGTTTTCTTTGCTGTATTATTTTCCAACAAACAATTGCTTGTGAAAACCATAAGGTGCGAGCCTGGTTCCTGACCGCGCTGTGCTGTGAGCCTCTTTCATTGCTATAAAGGAGTTTGGGTACACACATGTATGTCAGTTTGTGATGCAGATTAAATACAGAATTTAGAGGGGGTCATTCCGAGTTGATAGCTCGCTAGCAACTGTTTGCAGCGCTGCGATCAGGTTAAATCTCGGCAAAACTGCGCATGCGTATGCACCGCAATGCGCAGGCGCGTCGTACGGTTACAAAGAGGATCGTGCTGGGCGATGGATTTAACAAAGAATCCATTCGCACAGCCGATCGCAAGGTGACTGACAGGAAGAGGGCGTTAGTGGGTGTCAACTGACTGTTTTCTGGAAGTGGTTGGAAAAACGCAGGCGTGTCCAAGCGTTTGCAGGGCGGGTGTCGCCGCCGCCCACTGGGAGTGTATCTTAGCATAGCAGAATTGCGAATGAAAGATTAGCAGAATTGCGAATAGAAATTTCTTAGCAGTTTCTGAGTAGCTCCAGACTTACTCTGCCACTGCGATCAGTTCAGTCAGTTTCGTTCCTGGTTTGACGTCACAAGCACACCCAGCGTTCGCCCAGACACTCCCCCGTTTCTTCAGACACTCCCGCGTTTTTCCCAGAAACGCCAGCGTTTTTCCGCACACTCCCATAAAACGGCCAGTTTCCGCCCAGAAACACCCACTTCCTGTCAATCACACTACGATCACCAGAACGATGAAAAAACTTTGTTACGCCGTGAGTAAAAAAACAAACTTTTGTGCTGATTTACTTGGCGCAGGCGCACTGCGAACATTGCGCATGCGCAGTTTGCGACTAATCGCTCCGTAGCGAAAAAAACTAACGAGCGAACAACTCGGAATCACCCCCATGGTGCCTGCAGGGTACGGGTCGTTGGGTCGACTCAACTTAGGTCGACAGTCATTAGGTCGACCACTGAAGGTCGATATGCACTAGGTCGACAGGTGAAAAGGTCGACATGAGTTTTTGGACTGTTTTTGGTGTCGTTTTCTTCGTAAAGTGACGGGGAACCCCGATTAGTGCACCGTGTCCCCTAGCATGGCTCACGAGCTTTGGGCAAGGTTACCGTTCCAATCGTAGTCCACGTGGATCGTCAAGTATGGAAAAATCCAAAAAATTGAAAAGAAAAAAAAAAGTTAAAAAAACTCATGTCGACCTTTTGACCTGTCGACCTAGCACATGTCGTCCTAATGACTGTCAACCTAAACTGTGTCGACCTAACCACTGTATCCCGTGCCCGCACATCCACTGGGTTCTTACACTGCACTGTGGGAGGGGGCAGCCCGTGACAGTTGCTGTGTTACAGGCAAATTTTAAAACCCACAGCATATGCAAATGCAGGGGGTGTTTCCAGTTGTAGGGAACACCCCCTCCCCCACCCCAGGCCTGAAACGCAAGTTTAATCGATTCCTGATCACTATAGCATTAGTATATATAATTAGATTTTAATAAAACTACGGCAACAACAGTAGGGTTATACTTAGGCTTACAATACTTTCCCTTTAAACTGGGATTACACAGGTTCTGTAGCAGATTAGAACCAGGGGACATGCAGGCTTGTAGTCAGCCAGCCACAGAACCTGTGTAGTTCATGAGCGTCCCAGTTACTTTAAAGGTATAGTATGGTTAGCCTAGTTATACTGCAGTATAAGGCATGGAACAGAACTCCTGCGTATGACCAGTGGCAGCAATTTCTCCTACCAAGTCTGTTGTGTGTGTGGATCAGGAGTGCCCAATCAGCACAACGTAGCAGAGAGCAGCTGTCAGCACGAAGAGACAGGTGTCTCACCATGAGGTGGGAGAATGTGCGCGTAGAAAGCTTAGTTCTTTGAACAGAATACACTTCCTCCATCCATCCCGGAGGCTTTAATTATTATCCCTAGACCTGATAAAGATCATGGGAAGGTTGAATCTTATCGTCCTATTTCCCTTTTGCCCACTGATATTAAAATTTTAGCCAAAGTCTTAGCGGGTAGACTAAACCAGGTCATAACACAAATCATACACCCTGATCAAACAGGGTTTATGCCCAGCAAATCTACCTCCATTAATCTAATACCCCTTTCACATCTCCAACGCCTGATCCCACCCGGGAATTGGAAACGGGTCCTTGCCGGGTGGGATCCGGCATTGGAGACTCTCCCTACCCCTTTCGCTGGCTGTCCGACCCGGCAATATGGGAGACAATGAGCAAGTTCGGTATAAATTTGATTAAATATGTTAGATTGATGTATTCCTCCCCCCTGGCCAGAGTAGCGGTGAATGGCTTTGTATCACAATCCTTCTATTACTAGGTGCTTCATCGCGCCCTACGGGCGCTCTTCACACCGTCGCAAGGGGCTACGCCCCCTTAACCCTTGCATGCCTTTCTGGGGTTTAATATTTGTATTATATGGAGTATTACCTGCATTCCTTTGTTAGTGGTTAAATATTGCACAATGAAAGGGCGTGCGATGGTGAAGGAGGCGCAGCCCCTTGCGACGGCTTGAACAGCACCTGCAGGGCATGATGTACAGAATGTAGCGGGTGCGGGGGGGACTGCGGATGGTGTCTGTAGATGCTGCGGGTGGAGGGGAGGCAGAAGTGGGGGTGGGGCCCGGATGGGGAAGGTTCGGGAGGTGCTGCGCGTGGGGGAGGGGCAGAGGAGTGGGGGATGCAGATGGGGGAGGGGTCCGGAGGCACTGAAGGTGGGGGAGGGGCAGGGGTGCCACGGGTGGGAGAGGGGCAGGTGTGGGGATGTTGTGGATGGATGAAGGGTTCCGGAGGTGCTGTGGGATGGGAAGGGACGGGAGTGCCGGGGGTGGGGTAGGGGACCGCAGGCACCATGGGTAGGGTAGGGGCAGGTACGGGTGTTGCGGCGGATGGGAAAGGAGGTCCGGAGGTGCTGCAGGTGGTGGAGGGGCAGGTGCGGGGGTGCCATTGGTGGGGGAGGGGTGGGTGAGGGGGGGACCGCTGATGGAGGAGGGTGTCTGCAGATGCTGCGGGTGGAGGGGGGCAGGTGTGGGGGGAGACATATAAGGGGGGTGAATGGTGGAAGGGGCCTGGAGGTGCTGTGGGTGGTGAAGGGGTGGAGGAGTGGGAGACACGGGTGGTGGAGGGGGTCTGGAGGCACAGCATGTGGGGGAGGGGTGGAGTGCCGCATGTGGTGGAGGGGAAGGTGCGGAGGTGTGGTGCATTGGGGAGAGGTCTGGAGGCGCTGCGGGTACTGTATATGCCATAAAAGGTAGTTGGAGGGTATGCAGTAACAGGGCCAGGACAGGGGTGACAGGGTCAGTACAGGGTTGACGGGGCCAGGACAGGGGTGACAGGGTCAGAACAGGGGTGACGGTGCCAGGACAGGGGTGACGGGGCCAGGACAGGGGTGACGGGGCCAGGACAGAAATGATAGGGACAGGATAAGGGTGACAGGGCCAGGATAAGGGTGAAAGGGCCAGGATAAGGGTGGCAGGGCAAGGCCAGGGGTGACAGGGACATGACAGAACACAGGGCACGGGAGAGATTGGTATTAGGGACAAAACAGTGGTGACAGACAGATGTGTCTTACCGGAGTCACTGCTGCTGGCTGCTGCTGTTCCACTCCAACCTGTTGGGATCTGCTGCTGCTGGAGACTTGGCATGGCTGACTCTCTCAGGCTGGATTCCTGCTTCCTCTGCCCGTCCGCATCCCTCCCCCCCTCCTCAGTCACACACCGCAGACCTCGCGCAGCTGCCGGGCACTGTAGTAAGGTGAGACTGGAAATGACTGGTTAGCCCCCAGGAGACGCTGCGGCTGGAGGGAGGAGGGGGTCATAGCATGCACGTGGCGCGGACCTCACGGCTTCCGGGCACTGTGGTAAGGGGAGACTGGGAGTGACTGGTTAGCTCCCAGGATACGCTGCGGCTGGAGGGAGGAGTGGGTCAGAGCCTGCAAGCAGCTCGGATTTCTGTAGCGCTACCCGCCAGCTAAAGTGTGTGAAGGAGCTGGGCGCACCTCACTGGGGGTGGCAGTGCTGCAGCTAGCGGTGGGGTTGCCGGAGCTGGAGATAACAGAGGCAGTACGGAACCTGCACAGCGGCAGGTGCCCCACTAAACTGCAACTAAGAAGTGTGGAGTGTGCTAGAAAGTGACGCTCCTCCGCACCAGAGAGACCCTGCTGAGTATGCCGATGTGGGGGGTCAAGCACACAGTGAGCCTGTGCCCGTCTGACTGTATGACATACCCATCACACACCCCCATACCTCCCAAATGTCCAGATTTTCGCGGGACAGTCCCATTTTTTGGGGTCTGTCCCGCTGTCCCACCCGCGGGTCGCAGTGTCCGGCGGTGGGGGGGGGGGGGGGGGGCAGTTGGAAAGCTCCTGTACTCGCTGTTCTGCTTAGCAGAGCAGCGGTGAATAGTGGAGACAGAGGGAGAGGGGGCATCAGGGGGTACGGATTAATGGGGGGGTTCCAGCAGCAGAGCCGGATTAAGGTGGTGGGGGGGGCAGGGGATACGTACCGTTGGCCCCACAGTTTTAGGGGGCCCCCCGGCTGGAGTAGCTCTGTTCCAGCTCAGAAGCTCCCCCCCCCGTCCTGCCAGCAACAGCGGCAGCATTTGTGCTACAGTCAGCACACGCTGCTGCATATTGGCAGGTCTGTGGTGTTGCAGGGAGGCAGCAGTCTCCCTGCTTTCTTCTCCCTGTGCGGGTGTGTAGGGGGGAGCGACCACCTCCTCTGGATTTAGCCCTAGCTGAGGGGCCAAAATCCCATCAAAAAAATAAAAATCGAAATTTGCATAAGGGTGCGTGGCCACGCAGGCCGCGATTAGGCCACGCCCCTAACCCACAGCAGGCACAGCAATGAGATAGGGCTCCCCTGTCACAAGTGCCCTGGGCCCCCCGGACTCATAATCAGCCCCTGGGAGCATGCCAGCAGCTCACAGAGCGCTGGGCATGCTCCCTCACTGACGAAAACGGGGCCCTCCCGTGAAGCCACGCCCCCTTTTCGCCGAGTGTGTTTCCTTCCTTCTGCCTGGAGAAAGCTCCTGCAGAAAGCTGGGAGGTCTGCACCCCTGCCTGTGCCATGCCCAATGCCCATGCTATCTGCTTCTGCTCCTAGTCTCCTGTAGATTTGGCCAGATCTCTGTGACTCATTTGACTAACTCCGCCCACTGTTGTAACTCCGCCCAGCGTTAGCAAATGAATCACAAGGTCACAGAATAGGGAGATTCAGAGGCACGAGACAGGGATGCCCATTGTCCCCTACCCTATTTGCTATTGCTATAGAACCACTTGCATGCCTTATACGGGCAAATAACGAGGTTTTAGGTATTAAGGTAGGCACCAGAGAAGACAGAATAGCTCTATACACAGACGACATTCTATTATTTGTGGATAACTATGCTGAATCCAGTGGCGGATCCAGGGGGGGGGGCACTCGGGCCCGTGCCCTCCCTGTCATTTCTGGCCTCCGTCCCCGTTGTCCCCCTGCGCCGCACAGGGAGATGACGGGCGCCCGCTGAGATTGTGTTACCAGCGGGCGCTCGTCTCCCTGCACAGCGGCAGCCGGAGGCAGGAGCTCAGTACTGAGCTCCGGCTTCCGGCGCTGTCACTGTGCGCTATGGGAGAGACGTCAGTCATGACGTCTCTCTCATAGTGCTGAGTGACTGAGGAGCGGACGCCCAGGGAGGAGGAGGACTGCAGCGGCGCGGGAACGGGGCTCGGTAAGTATGAGTTTTTTTTCTTCCTTAATGCAGCGGGGGCATCTCCTGGGGGCAAACTACGGGGGACATTACTACTGGGGGGCATCAACAAGGGGCATTACTACTGGGGGGGCAAACTACTGGGGGCATTATAACTGGGGGGCATCTACTGGGGGCATCACTACTGAGGGGTCATCTATGGGGGGCAGCTACTGGGGGACATTTTTACTGGGGCCATCTACTGGGGGCATGTGACACTTTGCATTATGCTCTCTTGTATTGGAAAGCGTGTTGCCTCATGTGTGGCTGAGCCATTTTATTTGACATTTATTTGTTTGTAACCACTGTAAAGGATCAGCGTGGAACTTAGCCCTCAGCCACCCCGAAACAGTAACCCCTACTGACAGAGTGTCCCTGCAGGTCTGCATCTACCCCTACTGTACTCTGCCTGCGATTGCACAGCCCTTCCCCCTGCGCTCCTGAAGAAACAGGCAGGCGTCAGATGTGATCTAGCACCTATGTGTTCATTCTGCAGGCACGCAAAGGGCTCATCTGTTTCCTTGCAGGACCACAGGCCCCAGAAGATGACGGAAGTTGTACTCCCTTCTGTGACACCACATAACACAGGCTGCGCTCTGCCACTAGGGGGCAGAGCAAGCCCAGGGCTGCAAGTAAGCGAGTGTTACAACGCTGTACTGTTTTCTTTGCTGTATTATTTTCCAAAAACAATTGCTTGTGAAAACCACAAGGTGCGTGCCTGGTTCCTGACCGCGCTGTGCCGCGTGCCTCTTTCATTGCTATAAAGGAGTTTGGGTACACACATGTATGTCAGTTTGTGATGCAGATTAAATACAGAATTTAGAGGGGGTCATTCCGAGTTGATCGCTCGCTAGCAACTGTTTGCAACGCTGCGATCAGGTTAAATCTCGGCAAAACTGCACATGCGTATGCACCGCAATGCACAGGTGCGTCGTACGGGTACAAAGAGGATCGTGCTGGGCGATGGATTTAACAAAGAATCCATTCGCACAGCCGATCGCAAGGTGACTGACAGGAAGAGGGCGTTAGTGGGTGTCAACTGACTGTTTTCTGGAAGTGGTTGGAAAAACGCAGGCGTGTCCAGGCGTTTGCAGGGCAGGTGTCTGACGTCAATTCCGGGCCAGAACAGGCTGAAGTGATCGCAGCGGCTGAGTAAGTCCAGAGCTACTCAGAAACAGCCGAAAACTTTTTGGTGCCGTCGGCTGCAAAAGCGTTCGCACACTTGCAAAGCGAAAATACACTCCCCCATAGGCGGCGACCATCTGATCGCAGCGCTGCAAAAAGTTGCCAGCAAGCGATCAACTCGGAATGACCCCCAGAGTGTAGAAGATCAAACGCAACCGCAAGGCACGGCTATAGGTGATATGAAAGAGGCATTCTGTGTGGCATTAGTAAGGCACATGGGCCCTCATTCCGAGTTGTTCGCTCGCTAGCTGCTTTTAGCAGCATTGCACACGCTAAGCCGCCGCCCTCTGGGAGTGTATCTTAGTTTAGCAGAATTGCGAACGAAAGATTAGCAGAATTGCGAATAGAAATTTCTTAGCAGTTTCTGAGTAGCTCGAGATTTACTCCTACAGTGCGATCAGTTCAGTCAGTTTCGTTACTGGTTTGACGTCACAAGCACACCCAGCGTTCGCCCAGACACTCCCCCGTTTCTCCAGACACTCCCACGTTTTTCCCAGAAACGCCAGCGTTTTTCCGCACACTCCCATAAAACGGCCAGTTTCCGCCCAGAAACACCCACTTCCTGTCAATCACACTACGATCACCAGAACGATGAAAAAACTTTGTTACGCCGTGAGTAAAAAAACAAACTTTTGTGCTGATTTACTTGGCGCAGGCGCACTGCGAACATTGCGCATGCGCAGTTTGCGACTAATCGCTCCGTAGCGAAAAAAACTAACGAGCGAACAACTCGGAATCACCCCCATGGTGCCTGCAGGGTACGGGTCGTTGGGTCGACTCAACTTAGGTCGACAGTCATTAGGTCGACCACTGAAGGTCGACATGCACTAGGTCGACAGGTGAAAAGGTCGACATGAGTTTTTGGACTGTTTTTGGTGTCGTTTTCTTCGTAAAGTGACGGGGAACCCCGATTAGTGCACCGTGTCCCCTAGCATGGCTCACGAGCTTTGGGCAAGGTTACCGTTCCAATCGTAGTCCACGTGGATCGTCAAGTATGGAAAAATCCAAAAAATTGAAAAGAAAAAAAAAGTTAAAAAAACTCATGTCGACCTTTTGACCTGTCGACCTAGCACATGTCGTCCTAATGACTGTCAACCTAAACTGTGTCGACCTAACCACTGTATCCCGTGCCCGCACATCCACTGGGTTCTTACACTGCACTGTGGGAGGGGGCAGCCCGTGACAGTTGCTGTGTTACAGGCAAATTTTAAAACCCACAGCATATGCAAATGCAGGGGGTGTTTACAGTTGTAGGGAACACCCCCTCCCCCACCCCAGGCCTGAAACGCAAGTTTAATCGATTCCTGATCACTATAGCAGTAGTATATATAATTAGATTTTAATAAAACTACGGCAACAACAGTAGGGTTATACTTAGGCTTATAATACTTTCCCTTTAAACCGGGATTACACAGGTTCTGTAGCAGATTAGAACCAGGGGACATGCAGGCTTGTAGTCAGCCAGCCACAGAACCTGTGTAGTTCATGAGCGTCCCAGTTACTTTAAAGGTATAGTATGGTTAGCCTAGTTATACTGCAGTATAAGGCATGGAACAGAACTCCTGCGTATGACCAGTGGCAGCAATTTCTCCTACCAAGTCTGTTGTGTGTGTGGATCAGGAGTGCCCAATCAGCACAACGTAGCAGAGAGCAGCTGTCAGCACGAAGAGACAGGTGTCTCACCATGAGGTGGGAGAATGTGCGCGTAGAAAGCTTAGTTCTTTGAACAGAATACACTTCCTCCATCCATCCCGGAGGCTTTAATTATAGTTATCCCTAGACCTGATAAAGATCATGGGAAGGTTGAATCTTATCGTCCTATTTCCCTTTTGCCCACTGATATTAAAATTTTAGCCAAAGTCTTAGCGGGTAGACTAAACCAGGTCATAACACAAATCATACACCCTGATCAAACAGGGTTTATGCCCAGCAAATCTACCTCCATTAATCTAATACCCCTTTCACATCTCCAACGCCTGATCCCACCCGGGAATTGGAAACGGGTCCTTGCCGGGTGGGATCCGGCATTGGAGACTCTCCCTACCCCTTTCGCTGGCTGTCCGACCCGGCAATATGGGAGACAATGAGCAAGTTCGGTATAAATTTGATTAAATATGTTAGATTGATGTATTCCTCCCCCCTGGCCAGAGTAGCGGTGAATGGCTTTGTATCACAATCCTTCTATTACTAGGTGCTTCATCGCGCCCTACGGGCGCTCTTCACACCGTCGCAAGGGGCTACGCCCCCTTAACCCTTGCATGCCTTTCTGGGGTTTAATATTTGTATTATATGGAGTATTACCTGCATTCCTTTGTTAGTGGTTAAATATTGCACAATGAAAGGGCGTGCGATGGTGAAGGAGGCGCAGCCCCTTGCGACGGCTTGAACAGCACCTGCAGGGCATGATGTACAGAATGTAGCGGGTGCGGGGGGGACTGCGGATGGTGTCTGTAGATGCTGCGGGTGGAGGGGAGGCAGAAGTGGGGGTGGGGCCCGGATGGGGAAGGTTCGGGAGGTGCTGCGCGTGGGGGAGGGGCAGAGGAGTGGGGGATGCAGATGGGGGAGGGGTCCGGAGGCACTGAAGGTGGGGGAGGGGCAGGGGTGCCACGGGTGGGAGAGGGGCAGGTGTGGGGATGTTGTGGATGGATGAAGGGTTCCGGAGGTGCTGTGGGATGGGAAGGGACGGGAGTGCCGGGGGTGGGGTAGGGGACCGCAGGCACCATGGGTAGGGTAGGGGCAGGTACGGGTGTTGCGGCGGATGGGAAAGGAGGTCCGGAGGTGCTGCAGGTGGTGGAGGGGCAGGTGCGGGGGTGCCATTGGTGGGGGAGGGGTGGGTGAGGGGGGGACCGCTGATGGAGGAGGGTGTCTGCAG
Source organism: Pseudophryne corroboree (assembly GCF_028390025.1). Lineage (NCBI taxonomy): Eukaryota > Metazoa > Chordata > Amphibia > Anura > Myobatrachidae > Pseudophryne > Pseudophryne corroboree. Next base: position 51,324,174 of record NC_086447.1, on the reverse strand, counting down.
ATGCTGCGGGTGGAGGGGGGCAGGTGTGGGGGGAGACATATAAGGGGGGTGAATGGTGGAAGGGGCCTGGAGGTGCTGTGGGTGGTGAAGGGGTGGAGGAGTGGGAGACACGGGTGGTGGAGGGGGTCTGGAGGCACAGCATGTGGGGGAGGGGTGGAGTGCCGCATGTGGTGGAGGGGAAGGTGCGGAGGTGTGGTGCATTGGGGAGAGGTCTGGAGGCGCTGCGGGTACTGTATATGCCATAAAAGGTAGTTGGAGGGTATGCAGTAACAGGGCCAGGACAGGGGTGACAGGGTCAGTACAGGGTTGACGGGGCCAGGACAGGGGTGACAGGGTCAGAACAGGGGTGACGGTGCCAGGACAGGGGTGACGGGGCCAGGACAGGGGTGACGGGGCCAGGACAGAAATGATAGGGACAGGATAAGGGTGACAGGGCCAGGATAAGGGTGAAAGGGCCAGGATAAGGGTGGCAGGGCAAGGCCAGGGGTGACAGGGACATGACAGAACACAGGGCACGGGAGAGATTGGTATTAGGGACAAAACAGTGGTGACAGACAGATGTGTCTTACCGGAGTCACTGCTGCTGGCTGCTGCTGTTCCACTCCAACCTGTTGGGATCTGCTGCTGCTGGAGACTTGGCATGGCTGACTCTCTCAGGCTGGATTCCTGCTTCCTCTGCCCGTCCGCATCCCTCCCCCCCTCCTCAGTCACACACCGCAGACCTCGCGCAGCTGCCGGGCACTGTAGTAAGGTGAGACTGGAAATGACTGGTTAGCCCAGGAGACGCTGCGGCTGGAGGGAGGAGGGGGTCATAGCATGCACGTGGCGCGGACCTCACGGCTTCCGGGCACTGTGGTAAGGGGAGACTGGGAGTGACTGGTTAGCTCCCAGGATACGCTGCGGCTGGAGGGAGGAGTGGGTCAGAGCCTGCAAGCAGCTCGGATTTCTGTAGCGCTACCCGCCAGCTAAAGTGTGTGAAGGAGCTGGGCGCACCTCACTGGGGGTGGCAGTGCTGCAGCTAGCGGTGGGGTTGCCGGAGCTGGAGATAACAGAGGCAGTACGGAACCTGCACAGCGGCAGGTGCCCCACTAAACTGCAACTAAGAAGTGTGGAGTGTGCTAGAAAGTGACGCTCCTCCGCACCAGAGAGACCCTGCTGAGTATGCCGATGTGGGGGGTCAAGCACACAGTGAGCCTGTGCCCGTCTGACTGTATGACATACCCCTCACACACCCCCATACCTCCCAAATGTCCAGATTTTCGCGGGACAGTCCCATTTTTTGGGGTCTGTCCCGCTGTCCCACCCGCGGGTCGCAGTGTCCGGCGGTGGGGGGGGGGGGGGGGGCAGTTGGAAAGCTCCTGTACTCGCTGTTCTGCTTAGCAGAGCAGCGGTGAATAGTGGAGACAGAGGGAGAGGGGGCATCAGGGGGTACGGATTAATGGGGGGGTTCCAGCAGCAGAGCCGGATTAAGGTGGGGGGGGGGGCAGGGGATACGTACCGTTGGCCCCACAGTTTTAGGGGGCCCCCCGGCTGGAGTAGCTCTGTTCCAGCTCAGAAGCTCCCCCCCCCCGTCCTGCCAGCAACAGCGGCAGCATTTGTGCTACAGTCAGCACACGCTGCTGCATATTGGCAGGTCTGTGGTGTTGCAGGGAGGCAGCAGTCTCCCTGCTTTCTTCTCCCTGTGCGGGTGTGTAGGGGGGAGCGACCACCTCCTCTGGATTTAGCCCTAGCTGAGGGGCCAAAATCCCATCAAAAAAATAAAAATCGAAATTTGCATAAGGGTGCGTGGCCACGCAGGCCGCGATTAGGCCACGCCCCTAACCCACAGCAGGCACAGCAATGAGATAGGGCTCCCCTGTCACAAGTGCCCTGGGCCCCCCGGACTCATAATCAGCCCCTGGGAGCATGCCAGCAGCTCACAGAGCGCTGGGCATGCTCCCTCACTGACGAAAACGGGGCCCTCCCGTGAAGCCACGCCCCCTTTTCGCCGAGTGTGTTTCCTTCCTTCTGCCTGGAGAAAGCTCCTGCAGAAAGCTGGGAGGTCTGCACCCCTGCCTGTGCCATGCCCAATGCCCATGCTATCTGCTTCTGCTCCTAGTCTCCTGTAGATTTGGCCAGATCTCTGTGACTCATTTGACTAACTCCGCCCACTGTTGTAACTCCGCCCAGCGTTAGCAAATGAATCACAAGGTCACAGAATAGGGCTATTATAAAGGAGATTCAGAGGCACGAGACAGGGATGCCCATTGTCCCCTACCCTATTTGCTATTGCTATAGAACCACTTGCATGCCTTATACGGGCAAATAACGAGGTTTTAGGTATTAAGGTAGGCACCAGAGAAGACAGAATAGCTCTATACACAGACGACATTCTATTATTTGTGGATAACTATGCTGAATCCAGTGGCGGATCCAGGGGGGGGGGCACTCGGGCCCGTGCCCTCCCTGTCATTTCTGGCCTCCGTCCCCGTTGTCCCCCTGCGCCGCACAGGGAGATGACGGGCGCCCGCTGAGATTGTGTTACCAGCGGGCGCTCGTCTCCCTGCACAGCGGCAGCCGGAGGCAGGAGCTCAGTACTGAGCTCCGGCTTCCGGCGCTGTCACTGTGCGCTATGGGAGAGACGTCAGTCATGACGTCTCTCTCATAGTGCTGAGTGACTGAGGAGCGGACGCCCAGGGAGGAGGAGGACTGCAGCGGCGCGGGAACGGGGCTCGGTAAGTATGAGGTTTTTTTCTTCCTTAATGCAGCGGGGGCATCTCCTGGGGGCAAACTACGGGGGACATTACTACTGGGGGGCATCAACAAGGGGCATTACTACTGGGGGGGCAAACTACTGGGGGCATTATAACTGGGGGGCATCTACTGGGGGCATCACTACTGAGGGGTCATCTATGGGGGGCAGCTACTGGGGGACATTTTTACTGGGGCCATCTACTGGGGGCATGTGACACTTTGCATTATGCTCTCTTGTATTGGAAAGCGTGTTGCCTCATGTGTGGCTGAGCCATTTTATTTGACATTTATTTGTTTGTAACCACTGTAAAGGATCAGCGTGGAACTTAGCCCTCAGCCACCCCGAAACAGTAACCCCTACTGACAGAGTGTCCCTGCAGGTCTGCATCTACCCCTACTGTACTCTGCCTGCGATTGCACAGCCCTTCCCCCTGCGCTCCTGAAGAAACAGGCAGGCGTCAGATGTGATCTAGCACCTATGTGTTCATTCTGCAGGCACGCAAAGGGCTCATCTGTTTCCTTGCAGGACCACAGGCCCCAGAAGATGACGGAAGTTGTACTCCCTTCTGTGACACCACATAACACAGGCTGCGCTCTGCCACTAGGGGGCAGAGCAAGCCCAGGGCTGCAAGTAAGCGAGTGTTACAACGCTGTACTGTTTTCTTTGCTGTATTATTTTCCAAAAACAATTGCTTGTGAAAACCACAAGGTGCGTGCCTGGTTCCTGACCGCGCTGTGCCGCGTGCCTCTTTCATTGCTATAAAGGAGTTTGGGTACACACATGTATGTCAGTTTGTGATGCAGATTAAATACAGAATTTAGAGGGGGTCATTCCGAGTTGATCGCTCGCTAGCAACTGTTTGCAACGCTGCGATCAGGTTAAATCTCGGCAAAACTGCACATGCGTATGCACCGCAATGCACAGGTGCGTCGTACGGGTACAAAGAGGATCGTGCTGGGCGATGGATTTAACAAAGAATCCATTCGCACAGCCGATCGCAAGGTGACTGACAGGAAGAGGGCGTTAGTGGGTGTCAACTGACTGTTTTCTGGAAGTGGTTGGAAAAACGCAGGCGTGTCCAGGCGTTTGCAGGGCAGGTGTCTGACGTCAATTCCGGGCCAGAACAGGCTGAAGTGATCGCAGCGGCTGAGTAAGTCCAGAGCTACTCAGAAACAGCCAAAAACTTTTTGGTGCCGTCGGCTGCAAAAGCGTTCGCACACTTGCAAAGCGAAAATACACTCCCCCATAGGCGGCGACTATCTGATCGCAGCGCTGCAAAAAGTTGCCAGTAAGCGATCAACTCGGAATGACCCCCAGAGTGTAGAAGATCAAACGCAACCGCAAGGCACGGCTATAGGTGATATGAAAGAGGCATTCTGTGTGGCATTAGTAAGGCACATGGGCCCTCATTCCGAGTTGTTCGCTCGCTAGCTGCTTTTAGCAGCATTGCACACGCTAAGCCGCCGCCCTCTGGGAGTGTATCTTAGTTTAGCAGAATTGCGAACGAAAGATTAGCAGAATTGCGAATAGAAATTTCTTAGCAGTTTCTGAGTAGCTCGAGATTTACTCCTACACTGCGATCAGTTCAGTCAGTTTCGTTACTGGTTTGACGTCACAAGCACACCCAGCGTTCGCCCAGACACTCCCCCGTTTCTCCAGACACTCCCACGTTTTTCCCAGAAACGCCAGCGTTTTTCCGCACACTCCCATAAAACGGCCAGTTTCCGCCCAGAAACACCCACTTCCTGTCAATCACACTACGATCACCAGAACGATGAAAAAACTTTGTTACGCCGTGAGTAAAAAAACAAACTTTTGTGCTGATTTACTTGGCGCAGGCGCACTGCGAACATTGCGCATGCGCAGTTTGCGACTAATCGCTCCGTAGCGAAAAAAACTAACGAGCGAACAACTCGGAATCACCCCCATGGTGCCTGCAGGGTACGGGTCGTTGGGTCGACTCAACTTAGGTCGACAGTCATTAGGTCGACCACTGAAGGTCGACATGCACTAGGTCGACAGGTGAAAAGGTCGACATGAGTTTTTGGACTGTTTTTGGTGTCGTTTTCTTCGTAAAGTGACGGGGAACCCCGATTAGTGCACCGTGTCCCCTAGCATGGCTCACGAGCTTTGGGCAAGGTTACCGTTCCAATCGTAGTCCACGTGGATCGTCAAGTATGGAAAAATCCAAAAAATTGAAAAGAAAAAAAAAAGTTAAAAAAACTCATGTTGACCTTTTGACCTGTCGACCTAGCACATGTCGTCCTAATGACTGTCAACCTAAACTGTGTCGACCTAACCACTGTATCCCGTGCCCGCACATCCACTGGGTTCTTACACTGCACTGTGGGAGGGGGCAGCCCGTGACAGTTGCTGTGTTACAGGCAAATTTTAAAACCCACAGCATATGCAAATGCAGGGGGTGTTTCCAGTTGTAGGGAACACCCCCTCCCCCACCCCAGGCCTGAAACGCAAGTTTAATCGATTCCTGATCACTATAGCATTAGTATATATAATTAGATTTTAATAAAACTACGGCAACAACAGTAGGGTTATACTTAGGCTTATAATACTTTCCCTTTAAACCGGGATTACACAGGTTCTGTAGCAGATTAGAACCAGGGGACATGCAGGCTTGTAGTCAGCCAGCCACAGAACCTGTGTAGTTCATGAGTGTCCCAGTTACTTTAAAGGTATAGTATAGTTAGCCTAGTTATACTGCAGTATAAGGCATGGAACAGAGCTGCTGCATATGCCCAGTGGCAGCAATTTCTCCTACCAAGTCTGTTATGTGTGTGGATCAGGAGTGCCCAATCAGCACAACGTACCAGAGAGCAGCTGTCAGCACGAAGAGACAGGTGTCTCAACATGAGGTGGGAGAATGTGCGCGTAGAAAGCTTAGTTCTTTGAACAGAATACACTTCCTCCATCCATCCCTGAGGCTTTAATTATAGTTATCCCTAGACCTGATAAAGATCATGGGAAGGTTGAATCTTATCGTCCTATTTCCCTTTTGCCCACTGATATTAAAATTTTAGCCAAAGTCTTAGAGGGTAGACTAAACCAGGTCATAACACAAATCATACACCCTGATCAAACAGGGTTTATGCCCAGCAAATCTACCTCCATTAATCTAATACCCCTTTCACATCTCCAACGCCTGATCCCACCCGGGAATTGGAAACGGGTCCTTGCCGGGTGGGATCCGGCATTGGAGACTCTCCCTACCCCTTTCGCTGGCTGTCCGACCCGGCAATATGGGAGACAATGAGCAGGTTCGGTATAAATTTGATTAAATATGTTAGATTGATGTATTCCTCCCCCCTGGCCAGAGTAGCGGTGAATGGCTTTGTATCACAATCCTTCTATTATTCAGAGGCACGAGACAGGGATGCCCATTGTCCCCTACCCTATTTGCTATTGCTATAGAACCACTTGCATGCCTTATACGGGCAAATAACGAGGTTTTAGGTATTAAGGTAGGCACCAGAGAAGACAGAATAGCTCTATACACAGACGACATTCTATTATTTGTGGATAACTATGCTGAATCCAGTGGCGGATCCAGGGGGGGGGCACTCGGGCCCGTGCCCCCCCTGTCATTTCTGGCCTCCGTCCCCGTTCTCCCCCTGCGCCGCACAGGGAGATGACGGGCGCCCGCTGAGATTGTGTTACCAGCGGGCGCTCGTCTCCCTGCACAGCGGCAGCCGGAGGCAGGAGCTCAGTACTGAGCTCCGGCTTCCGGCGCTGTCACTGTGCGCTATGGGAGAGACGTCAGTCATGACGTCTCTCTCATAGTGCTGAGTGACTGAGGAGCGGACGCCCAGGGAGGAGGAGGACTGCTGCGGCGCGGGAACGGGGCTCGGTAAGTATGAGGTTTTTTTCTTCCTTAATGCAGCGGGGGCATCTCCTGGGGGCAAACTACGGGGGACATTACTACTGGGGGGCATCAACAAGGGGCATTACTACTGGGGGGGCAAACTACTGGGGGCATTATAACTGGGGGGCATCTACTGGGGGCATCACTACTGAGGGGTCATCTATGGGGGGCAGCTACTGGGGGACATTTTTACTGGGGCCATCTACTGGGGGCATTACTACAGGGGGGTCATCTATTGGGGCAAACTCGTAGGGGGCATTATTACTGGGGGGTCATCTATTGGGGGCAGATACTGGGGCATTATTACTGGGGGGCATCTACTGGGGGCATTACTACTGGGGGGGTCATATATTGGGGGCAGCTACTGGGGGACATTTTTACTGGGGGGCATCTACTGGGGGCATTACTACTGGGGGGTCATCTATTGGGGGCAAACTCATAAGGGGCATTACTACTGGGGGCAAACTACTGGGGACATTACTACTGGGGGGCATCTACTGGGGGCACTACTACTGGGGGGTCATCTATTGGGGGCAAACTCATAAGGGGCATTACTACTGGGGGCAAACTACTGGGGACATTATTACTGGGGGGCATCTACTGGGGGCATTACTACTGGGAGGTCATCTATTGGGGGCAAACTCATAAGGGGCATTACTACTGGGGGCAAACTACTGGAGGACATTATTACTGGGGGGCATCTACTGGGGGCAAACTACTGGGGGACAACTACAAAGGTGCCAACTACTGGCGGCGTAACTACAGGGGCATTACTACTGTCGGCTTAACTACAGGGGCATTACTACTTGGGGGCTAAACTACAGGGGGGCCAAACTACTGGGGGCTTAACTACAGGGGCCAAACTACTGGGGGATAACTACAGGGGCCAAGCTACTGGGGGCATTACTACTGAAGGCTAAGCTACAAGGGGGCATAACTACAGGGACTAAACTACAATGGGGCAAACTACAGGGGGGCATTACTACTGGTGGCTAAACTACTGGGGGCATTACCACTGGGAGGCTAAACTAAAGGGGGGGGGGGGGGTAAACTACTGGGGTCATGACTGCAGGGGAATTACCACTGGGGGTATAATGACTGGGGGCATTACTACAGGCAACATTACTACTGGGGGCAATACGGGCATTGCAAAAGGGGCACCACTACTTGGGGGTCTATATAAGGGGCACTACCAGTACAGTGGACATTGCATAATGAGCGCTACAACTGTGGGCATTGTATAAGAAGCGCCACCTCACATGCACCGAAGCCGCACGCAAATGTACTTGCCCCTTCCATGGTGCCCCCCCTATCATTTTCTTCTGGATCCGCCCCTGGCTGAATCTATGCCTAAAATATTAGATATCATCAACACATTTTGCTTCTAATCAACTGAGAGAAATCCTCTATCATTCCGCTTAAGGGTGAGACCCCTACTTCTCCTTTGGTTTCTCTCCCACTAAAGTGGGTGGATTCTTTCAAATACTTGGGGATTTGGGTGTCCAATGACCCCTCATAAACTGAATTCCCTTAATATCACGCCACAGATAGTATATCTTCGTAACAGGGTACGGACATGGGAGAAACTGCCCTTGAACAGTCCCCCATATATATCTCTCAGAAAACCTTTCAACAAATTGACGGCTTGCTTTCTTCCTTAATATGGGCCAGAAAAAGAGCGCGTTTAGAACTTGACACTCTGACCAGGACAGAAGTACCGGGAGGATTAGCGCTCTCTAATTTTACATTTTATTATTATGCAGCACAATTAGCGCACTTTTGGGAATGGGTTAACGATTCTGATAACTTAGTCCCTACACTCACAACTGATATCACAAGAGTATCCAGGTGGTACATCATTACAACTGCTTCTTTGCGGGAGTACTAAAATGTCCAAAGTGCCACTTACAAAGCAGGCTATCACTATTTGGAAGTTAGTACATTCGATATTGCAAGGCCAAGGCATAGATCCAGATACCCCACTGGACAATCGGTACGGTCTACCAGAATAGTCTCAGCTTCAAGTAAAAGATGTGTGGGGGAAGTGGGGTATATTTTCTCTGGGACACTTATGTAACGGCGAGGTATTTAAATCCTTTCAACAACTCCAGCAGGACTATAATGTCCCATCATTACTTTTTTATTGCTTCCTTCAATTGAGACACGCCATCAACGCACAGTTCCCTAATGACTCTCCAACCATTGCTGATTCTCCGGTTAAATGAATGTTACAAAATCAAGGAAATAGACACTTAGGGGTATATTCAATAAAAGTCGGATCCATTCTGACATGCAGTTGTCGGAATGGATCCGACAACCCTTATTCAATGGATGGCCGCTGCTGTCAGCGACTGCAGATGCGCTGACAGCAGCGGCCAGGAGTGTAGATGGCGGTGGCCGTGAGCGGGACGGCGGTGAGGGTAAGCTGGGCAGCGGGGGGAGCAGAGATCGGCGGCCGGCGGGGGTAACTGGCTGGGGGGTGACATGTCTGCAGCGGCGGGGGGAGGCGCTGCAGTCACTCCCTGCGCCTCCCCCCGCCATTGCCGCAGACATGTCAACCCGCAGCCAGCTCCCCCCGCCGGTCGCCCATCTCTGCTCCCCCCGCGGCCCGCGGCACCGCTTGTCTCCTCACCTCAATCCGACTTTTTTTCAAGTCAGATTGAGTTTGTCGGAAAGGGGGCCAAAACCTGTCGGATTTGGCCCCATTTCCGACAGAAGCACATGGATCGGCCTCTATTTCGCCGATCGACGTGTTTTCCGACAAGTCGGGAATTCCCGACTTGTCGGAAAAAAACAGCCCCTATTGAATAGGTGGGAACCCCTTCCGACCTATTTCTGTCGGAAGCTTTCGTCTTTCCGACAAGACGGCAGCTTCCGACAGTTATTGAATACAGCCCTTAGTCTCTAACATATATACAGTTATATACTTCAGGCAAATCACCTGGACCCACTAACATCCATTAAGAGCAAGTGGGAATCAGATTTGGGCCCAATAACAGATGACTTATGGGGAAGTGCTTTGGGATCCCCTCGGATGGTCGCGGTATTTTGGAAAGGGGTTATAAATGCTGTGGTTAGAACGGGAATTCCCTGTCATGCCTGGAAAGTGGAAAAAAAATTATATTATTGTCTGGGGAAAATAGTTGAACTCAACATGCCGACACAGGTGATCACTTGTGTAGATTGGAATCAAATTGTTTGAGGTGAATATGTGTAATCCGTATGACGGATAGCTCGTGGCCAGACATATCATATGTTATATATTATTATAGCTTATCATATGATAAAATGCATCATATATTGTATTCTTCTACTAAGACTTATATAATTGACGTATGTATAATATAAATGAATACATGTCCACTCTAGAGTATCAGTATTCCTGCATTAGATTACAATTTACTTTATTGCTCACAAGTTTGATATAGTTATGCTAAGATCATTGGAATGCAGACAATGTGATACTTACATCGCGTTTGTGCAGATATCGGAGTCTACACACAAATAATTGGATACATATTCATTCATGGATGCGGTAGGTTGTTTATTTTTACTTTTGTTTTGTAATTGTTCATTTATTGTAAAATTATATAAAACTCAATAAAAAATATTGAATAAAAAAAGAAAGAAAACGTAGTTCTCTCTCCTACTGGTTACAGAACTCGGGGACAGTGCACGTGCGTCTAATCTGCACCCGCAACCATAGGCTTCTTACAGAGCCAATCTCTGGTGCGACTAGCTGTAGCTTGGTGTACTAAGTATGTCGCACCAGCGGCAAGTGTGCACGTGTGACTACATCTGTATTACATACACTGCAGATTACAGTGATGGCTGGCCCTGTATATGTCTGATGTATTACATGCACTATAAGATTATTCACATTAATAATTTTAAATTCCAGTCACTTCCAGTGCGACATTGCACCCGGATTACTGTACATGCCATCCAAAACACGCAAGATTAAAGTGGCAAACGCAGGATTTCTAGAGGGGGGTTTCCAAATGCAATCCAAAATCTTCCACTCTGCGGAACATTGGAGCAAGTGCAGGAGTCTGAGGGGTAAATTTACTAACATTCGTAATTTTCGGAAAAAGGTCAAAGTTCAATCACGAATGACATCGAAAGTGTAAAACTGCAACTTTTTGAATTTATTATGCCTCATTTACTAAGCTGTCGTATTCGGATTTTTCATTTGTTCCGATGTCGATGTCATTCGGGTTTTTTTCCCGTTTTTTACGGCAGTGGTTAGCAAAACACTGCCGACTTTATCACAATGAATCTCGGCCGGATCTGTGTGATCCGTGCTGGGGTTCATTTTTTTTTTTTTTTTAAATAAACACTGTAAAACTTTAAAAAAAATTGCGTGGGGTCCCCCCTCCTATGCATAACCAGCCTCGGGCTCTTTGAGCCGATCCTGGTTGCAGAAATATGGGGGAAAAAATGACATGGGTTCCCCCATATTTAAGCAACCAGCATCGGGCTCTGCGCCTGGTCCTGGTTCCAAAAATACGGGGGACAAAAAGAGTAGGGGTCCCCCGTATTTTTAAAACCAGCACCGGGCTCCACTAGCTGGACAGATAATGCCACAGCCGGGGGTCACTTTTATATAGTGCCCTGCGGCCGTGGCATCAAAAATCCAACTAGTCACCCCTGGCCGGGGTACCCTGGGGGAGTGGGGACCCCTTCAATCAAGGGGTCCCCCCCCAGCCACCCAAGGGCCAGGGGTGAAGCCCGAGGCTGTCCCCCCCATCCAATTGGCTGCGGATGGGGGGCTGATAGCCTTTTGTGAAAATGAAAAGATATTGTTTTTAGTAGCAGTACTACAAGGCCCAGCAAGCCTCCCCCGCATGCTGGTACTTGGAGAACCACAAGTACCAGCATGCGGCGGAAAAACGGGCCCGCTGGTACCTGTAGTACTACTACTAAAAAAATACCCAAAAAAAGACAAGACACACACACCGTGAAAGTAAAGATTTATTACATACATGCACACAAACATACATACATACTTACCTTATGTTCACACGCAGGTCGGTCCTCTTCTCCAGTAGAATCCAAGGGGTACCTGTTGAATAAATTCTACTCACCAGATCCAGGGTGGATCCTCACGCAGCCCATTGGATGGGGGGGGGGACAGCCTCGGGCTTCACCCCTGGCCCTTGGGTGGCTGGGGGGGGGGACCCCTTGATTGAAGGGGTCCCCACTCCCCCAGGGTACCCCGGCCAGGGGTGACTAGTTGGATTTTTGATGCCACGGCCGCAGGGCACTATATAAAAGTGACCCCCGGCTGTGGCATTATCTATCCAGCTAGTGGAGCCCGGTGCTGGTTTTAAAAATACGGGGGACCCCTACTCTTTTTGTCCCCCGTATTTTTGGAACCAGGACCAGGCGCAGAGCCCGATGCTGGTTGCTTAAATATGGGGGAACCCCTGTCAATTTTTTCCCCATATTTCTGCAACCAGGATCGGCTCAAAGAGCCCGAGGCTGGTTATGCTTAGGAGGGGGGACCCCACGCAATTTTTTTTTAGAAAATAATCACTTTCCCACCCCTTCCCACTGATATACATGCACGGATCTCATGGATCCGTGCATGCCTATCCAATCACGGGAAAAAAAAGCAGGTCTGTTTTTTTTAAGCACTTTTTACGAGTTGTAATTTTTCACGGCAGTGTTTTGGTTTTTTTTGCTTTGCACTTCTTAGTAAATGACCGAGATTCATACTTAAACAGCCGCGTTTTGACCGATGGTGTATTCATTCGTGATTTTTTCCTAGGACTTCCAAATATTACGAATGCCCTCATCACTGCCGTGATTTGAGTTTAGTAAATTACCGAGATGACACTTTGATGAAAAAACGGCATTTCGGTCAAAATCGGGACCTTAGTAAATTTACCCCTGAGAGAGTGGTAGAAGAACCTAGTAACAACTGTGGATATTACTATCAACATTGGTCTTTTTATACACTGGATACTGTATGGAATACAGCATTAATATCTAACACAATAGTATAGGTTGTAGCAAACATATTTAAATAATACATACTGTAAATACACAAACATAATAGAACCAGTACTGCACTTTCTAAGCACACATTCTCCCACCTCATGGTAAGGCTCCTGTCTCTTCTTCCTGGTAGCTACTCTCTAGCCAAGTGCACTGACTGAGGACTCAGATCCACACTCTGCAAACTAGGTATAATAATAAGAATTTACTCACCGGTAATTCTATTTCTCGTAGTCCGTAGTGGATGCTGGGAACTCCGTAAGGACCATGGGAAATAGCGGGCTCCGAAGGAGGCTGGGCACTCTAGAAAGATCTTAGACTACCTGGTGTGCACTGGCTCCTCCCACTATGACCCTCCTCCAAGCCTCAGTTAGGTACTGTGCCCGGACGAGCGTACACAATAAGGAAGGATTTTGAATCCCGGGTAAGACTCATACCAGCCACACCAATCACACCGTACAACTCGTGATATGAAACACAGTTAACAGTATGAAACAATAGAGCCTCTCAACAGATGGCTCAACAATAACCCGATTTAGTTAACAATAACTATGTACAAGTATTGCAGATAAACCGCACTTGGGATGGGCGCCCAGCATCCACTACGGACTACGAGAAATATAATTACCGGTGAGTAAATTCTTATTTTCTCTAACGTCCTAGTGGATGCTGGGAACTCCGTAAGGACCATGGGGATTATACCAAAGCTCCCAAACGGGCGGGAGAGTGCGGATGACTCTGCAGCACTGAATGAGAGAACTCCAGGTCCTCCTCAGCCAGGGTATCAAATTTGTAGAATTTTGCAAACGTGTTTGCCCCTGACCAAGTAGCTGCTCGGCAAAGTTGTAAAGCCGAGACCCCTCGGGCAGCCGCCCAAGATGAGCCCACCTTCCTTGTGGAATGGGCATTGACAGATTTTGGCTGTGGCAGGCCTGCCACAGTATGTGCAAGCTGAATTGTACTACAAATCCAACGAGCAATAGTCTGCTTAGAAGCAGGAGCACCCAGCTTGTTAGGTGCATATAGGATAAACAGCGAGTCAGATTTTCTGACTCTAGCCGTTCTGGAAACATATATTTTCAGTGCCCTGACAACGTCTAGCAACTTGGAGTCCTCCAAGTCCCTAGTAGCCTAGGCACCACAATAGGCTGGTTCAGGTGAAACGCTGACACCACCTTTGGGAGAAACTGGGGACGAGTCCTCAATTCTGCCCTATCCATATGGAAAATCAAATAAGGGCTTTTACAAGACAAAGCCGCCAACTTTGATACTCGCCTGGCAGAAGCCAAGGCCAATAACATAACCACCTTCCACGTGAGATATTTCAGATCCACGGTTTTTAGTGGTTCAAACCAATGTGATTTTAAGAAACTCAACACCACGTTGAGATCCCAAGGTGCCACAGGAGGATCCTTCAGGATCCGGCGTTCAACCGCCATGCCGACAAACGCAGCCGCGGTGAGTCTTGGAACAGACAGGGCCCCTGCTGCCGCAGGTCCTGTCTGAGTGGCAGAGGCCATGGGTCCTCTGATATAAATTCTTGAAGTTCTGGGTACCAAGCTCTTCTTGGCCATCCACGAGTATCGTTCTTACTCCTCGCCTTCTTATTATTCTCAGTACCTTTGGTATGAGAGGCAGAGGGGAGAACACATAAACCGACTGGTACACCCACGGTGTTACCAGAGCGTCCATAGCTATCGCCTGAGGGTCCCTTGACCCGGTGCAATATAGTTTATAGCTTTTTGTTGAGGCGGGACGCCATCATGTCTACCTGTGGCCTTTCCCAATGGTGTACAATCCTATTGGAAGACTTCTGGAGGAAGTCCCCATTCTCCCGGGTGGAGGTCGTGTCTGTTGAGAAGATCTGCTTCCCAGTTGTCCACTCCGGGAATGAACACTGCTGACAGTGCTAACACAAGATTTTCCGCCTATCGGAGAATCCTTGTGGCTTCTGCCATCGCCATCCTGCTTCTTGTGCCGCCCTGTTGGTTTACATGGGCGACTGCCGTGATCTGATTGGATCAGTACCGGCTGGTTTTGAAGCAGAGGCCTTGCCGGCCTCAGGGCATTGTAAATGGCCCTCAGGTCCAGAATATTTATGTGTAGGGAAATAACCTGACTTGACCAAAGTCCCTGGAAATTTCTTCCCTGTGTGACTGCCTCCCAGCCTCAAAGGCTGGAATCCATGGTCACTAGGACCTAGTCCTGTATGCCGAACCTGCGGCCCTCTTGAAGATGGGCACTCTGCAGCCACCACAGTAGAGATACCCTGGTCCTTGGAGACAGGGTTATCAGCCTATGCATCGGAAGATGCGATCCGAACCACTTGTCCAACAGGTCCCTCTGAAAAGTTCTTGTATGGAACCTGCCTAATGGGATTGCTTCGTAGGAAGCTACCATTTTTCCCAGGACTCGCGTGCAATGATGCACCGCTACCTATTTTGGCTTCAGGAGGTCTCTGACTAGAGATGACAACTCCTTGGCTTTCTCCTCCGGGAGAAACACTATTTCTGGTTTATGTCCAGAACCATCCCCAGGAACAGTAGACGTGTCATAGGAACCAGCTGTGACTTTGGACTGTTTAGAATCCAACCATGCTGTTGTAGCACTTTCCAAAATAGTGCTACCCCGACTACCAACTGCTCCTTGGACCTCGCCCTTATAACGAGATTGTCCAAGTACGGGATAATTACAACTCCCTTTTTTTTTAAAGGAGTATCAACATTTCGGCCATTACCTTGATAAAACACCCTCGGTGCCATGTACAGTCCAAACGGCAGTGTCTGGACTTGGTAATGGTAATCCTGTACCACAAATCTGAGGTACTCCTGGCGAGGATGGTAAATGGGGACATGCAGGTAAGCATCCTTGATGTCCCAGGATACCATGTAATCCCCCTCATCCAGGCTTGGAATAACCGCCCTGAGCGATTCCATCTTGAACTTGAATTTTTGTGTTCAAGGATTTTAAATATAAAATGGGTCACACCGAACCATGCGGTTTCGGTACCCCAACCCGTGTGGAATAGTAACCCCGTCCTTGTTGAAGTAGGGGCACCTTGAGTATTACCTGCTGGGAATACCGCTTATTAATTGCCTCTAGCACAGCCTCCCTGCCTGAGGGAGTTGTCAGCAAGGCATATTTTAGGAAACGGCTGGGGGGAGACATCTCGAATTCCAGCTTGTACCCCTGAAATACTACTTAAAAGAAACAGGGATCCACCTGTGAGCGAGCCCACTAATTGCTGAAATTTTTGAGACGGCCCCCCACCGTACCTGGCTACACCTGTGGAGCACCCGCGTCATGGTGTGGCCTCACAGGAGGCGGGGGAAGAATCTTGATTCTGGGAACAGGCTGACTGGTGCAGCTTTTTTCCCTCTACCCTTGTCTCTGTACAGAAAGGAAGCGCCATTTGACCCGCTTGCTTTTCTGAAGCCGAAAGGACTGTACCTTTGTCTGTGAGGAAACCTGAGGTAAAATTATTTCTTCCCAGCAGTTGCTGTGGATACGAGGTCCCAGAGACCATCCCCAAATAATTCCTCACCCTTATAAGGCTCTCTATGCGCTTTTTAAGTCGGCCAAATATCCCTCTGTGCATCCCCCATATATAAGACGACATCTTTAATATGTTTTTATGTTTGCCAACTAGTATCCCTGTTTGACAGGGTCACCGACCACGCTGCAGCAGCACTATCTGCAGGTCTCAGTCTAGTACCTGAGTGTGTAAATACAGACTTCAGGATAGCCTCCTGTTTTTTATCAACAGGTACCTATTAAAGTGGCCGTATCCTAAGACGGCAGTGCCACCTTTTTTTTTTTGACAAACGTGTGAGCGCCTTATCCACCCTAGGGGATATCTCCCAGCGTAACTTATCCACCTGGCGGGAAAGGGTACGCCATCAGTAACTTTTTTAACGGGGGAACCCACGCTTTCACACGCTTCATTTATTCATCTGATGGGGGAACAAAACACTGCCTGTTTTTTTCTCCCCAAACCTAAAACCCATTTTTAGAGGTGCTTGGGTTAAAGTCAGAAATGTATAACACATTTTTATTGCCGGGATCACGTCACGGATGTTCCTAGTGGATTGTGTATATGTCTCCACCTTGTCGACACTGGAGTCAGACTCCGTGTCGACATCTGTGTCTGCCATCTGAGAGAGCGGGCGTTTTTGAGCCCCTGATGGCCTTTGAGACGCCTGGGCAGGCGCGGGCTGCGAAGCCAGCTGTCCCACAGCTGTTTCGTCATCCACCCTTTTATGTAAGGAGTTGACACTGTCGGTTAATACCTTTCACCTATCCATCCACTCTGTGGGGCCGACATCACATATATCGGCCTCTGTTCTGTCACCATATAAGCCTCCTCATTCAACATGTCGACACAGCCGTACCGACACACCGCAGACACACAGGGAATGCTCTAAACGAGGACAGGACCCACAAAAGCCCTTTGGGGGGACAGAGTAAGAGTATGCCAGCACACACCAGAGCGCTATATATATACAGGGACTAACTGAGTTATGTCCCTAATAGCTGCTTTTTATATAATATACTGTATACAGTGCCAATTTTAATGCCCCCCCTCTCTTTTCCCTCTTACTGTACTGTAGAATTGCAGGGAAGAGCCAGGGAGCTTCCTTCCAGCCGAGCTGTGAGGGAAAAATGGCGCCAGTGTGCTGAGGAGATAGGCTCCGCCCCTTTTTCGCGGCCTATTCTCTCGTTTTTTATGGAATTCTGGCAGGGGTATTTACCTCATATATAGCCCCTGGGGCCATATATTGAGGTATTTTAGCCAGCCAAGGTGTTTTTATTGCTGCCTCAGGGCGCCCCCCCCAGCGCCCTGCACCCTCAGTGACCGGAGTGTGAAGTGTGTGAGAGGAGCAATGGCGCACAGCTGCAGTGCTGTGCGCTACCTTGGTGAAGACAGAGTCTTCATGCCGCCGATTTTCCGGACCATCTTCTTGCTTCTGGCTCTGTAAGGGGGACGGCGGCGCGGCTCCGGGACCGAACATCAAGGCTGGGCCTGCGGTCGATCCCTCTGGAGCTAATGGTGTCCAGTAGCCTAAGAAGCCCAATCCGGCTGCAAGCAGGCGAGTTCGCTTCTTCTCCCCTTAGTCCCTCGCTGCAGTGAGCCTGTTGCCAGCAGGTCTCACTGAAAATAACAAATTCTAAGACTATAACTTTCTAAGAGCTCAGGAGAGCCCCTAGTGTGCATCCAACCTCGGCCGGGCACGAAATCTAACTGAGGCTTGGAGGAGGGTCATAGTGGGAGGAGCCAGTGCACACCAGGTAGTCGAAGATCTTTCTAGAGTGCCCAGCCTCCTTCGGAGCCCGCTATTCCCCATGGTCCTTATGGAGTTCCCAGCATCCACTAGGACGTTAGAGAAAAGCTGCTACACTGGGCATGTGCAGCAGCTCTGCTCTATCCCTTAAACTGCATGATGTGGCAGCAGCTCTAGTAATTGTATAATATACTATTGCTTTTGTCATAATTTGAGCCACTGGCCAAGAGGAGGGGGGTTTCTGGGCAACCCCTGCGTTTGCCTATGGATTCCGTTTTTATATCCAAACTTGGTGGGATGACCTGAGCCGGGATTGGGTATGACCTGGAACCCAATGTTCAGGTGTCTTAAATTCCACCCCCCCAAAACAACAATCCCCGAGTCTCTAGTTTTCATGGGCTTCATAATGAAGGTTTAGCTGATAGAATGTAATAGTAGTGAAAAACGCCCGTCACTTATTAGTCTATTGTTTGGTCGATAATGTGTCGATTTTTTTGGACGTTTTTCAAAATGACTTTTAGTAAATCTCTAATTTCCGGTGACATCAGAGGAGGAAATGTCCTGCAGCACCAATAACGGTCCAAGCACGTTGCTAGTAGACACCACTTCATCCCTGAGTTAGTGGAAAAAAGTCTGACCTTTGTAGCAAGTGAAGATAAAGCCGCTGACAGGTTAATTAAGGGTCACAGCTGCGCAATGTGTTCCTGAGAAGATGTGGGCTGGAATAGATTTGATGTGTTAATATTCCTCACTGTTAATTCTTTTTTGCATAACCCCGTGTCTATGGGGACAGGTGGACTTTGCTAAGGTACTTAAGTAAAGTGAAATGTTTTATGTGACCGGAGACAGTCCTGAGCGAGGGGAGGTGGGTGACGGGAGTGCGTTCCTGCGCTGCCTCCTCTACCAGGCGGGATGACGTCACTGCCAGCCTCCGTGTACACCACTGTACTTAGTTCGTAAGGGGAGACTTGTGTTTTCTGCCATTACCACTGGTATAGCCATCACCAGAGACCAGCGCTGTTACCACTGTTACCAATAAACCTGCTTAAGGACATCTGCGGGGACTAACCTCAACCCTTGTTCCAAAAACAGGTAAAATCAGTAGGGGCTAGAGTTAGGCTGCATGAGAGCTAGGGTTAGACAAGGCCATTTAAACAAATAGGCACACTGGGCAGGTACCCAGGGCCCCTCAATTCTAGGGGCCACCGAAAAGGAGGCAAGACTGTTTCTCTACCTACCTGTCTCCCAGCCTGCAGCCAAGCAGTGAATGGCTGAAGGCATACTATTGGTGAATGACTGGTGCTATCCACCAATCAGAGTGCTGACAGCCAGTCACTGTATGGAAGCATGTAGAGAGACAGCACGGAACCGCAGGAGGCGTAAGCTATGCTTTTTTTTTTATTGCTTCCTGTGAATGGGTGTGTAGGGGCCACAGTGCATTGCCCAGGGCCTACTATGCTGTTAAGATGGTTCTGGGTTAGGATTAAGGTTACGGTAGAGATAGAGCTATCACGGTTAAAAAAAAAAAAACACGTTATGTCAACATGCCGACTGATACGATTAAGTTGACGTCAACATTATGATTAAGTTGACAGTATGCTTATGTTGACACTACAGTATGTACGTCAACATGTCATGTGTCGATATAAAATCAATGTCGACATTCAGGCCATGTTAAAATCCTGGTGCCGACATTCTGATCGTCAACATTTTGTACCACGCCCCTTTGGACCTGTGCTGATCACTTATTGTCGTTCTCTTATGTTATACCCTACACAGAGGACCAAAGTAAATACGAGATGCCTTACACAGAGAGGGATTAGTGGTGTGTGTGGTGTCACAGCAGGACGAGGGCAGCTATGTCTCAACACACCCTGATCACTGGGGCAAGCTGAGGCCTGCTGCTGTGTCGCCCTGAGAGGAAACGTTTTCCTATCTCACCCCCGCATTACTAGAGGGCAGATTCTTGAATAGAGTAACACCTAATTATCTGGAGTAAGGATCCCTGGACCGATCCTTCTATAGGGCCATATTAATGTACGTAACGTTAGTTACAGCTGTGGAATGACAATGTTTATTAACTTATCATTGTAAATGAGAATAATATAATATAGCAGAACATACTGGTAGACCAGGTGCAATGCTAGGAATAGAGGCACGCACATGACGGGTAACCTGGCTTGCGGTGGGAAAACGAGGATGATATATCATGAAGGCGTCATAAGCAGAGTAGTAGGTTGCAGCTGTTAGTGGGGAACCACAGTATTGAGTCACCGTCCTGCTTTTTTTTTTTCAATATCTTTATTTGTTTTTCACAGAGCGATAAAAAGAACATAAGTTCAACCGATGACAGTCTTCAAAAAAATATTCTAAAGGCATGTACTGTGGAACATTGGGGTAAATTTACTAAGACAGGAGTTCTATTTAAGATGGGATGTTGCCCATAGCAACCAATCATATTCTACTTCTCATTTATTTAGCACCTTCTAGAAGATAAGACCTGGAATCTGATTGGTTGCTATGGGCAACATCCCATTTTAAATAGAACTGCCATTTTAGTAAATTTACCCCATTGTGTATCAATATACTTAAATGAAAAAGGCACGTTGGATCCACTAGAAGACCAATAATATGTCAACAGTATATAATATTGTGATCAATAAAGTGTAGGAAAACTAAAGGAGGAACTGGGAAGAAGGAAGGGAATGGGGGGGGGGATATTTTGGTTGCGCTGTGATGGGCGAGCACTGGTTTATATTATAGTATTATTGTATAGTCAGATGCAAATGGCAAACATAATAAAATAAAAGCCGGTGACATTTTTCTGTGTCTGATAAATGGAGTCTAGTATAAAATGAGATCAGGTAGGATGCAAATGGAGATTCTAGAACTAAGGACATAATGACAATTCAAGCAATAGACACGGTATGACACAATAATAGTATCCTTTATTTATATGGCGCCACAAGGGTTCCGCAGCGCCCAATTACAGAGTACATAAACGAATAACGAGAACAGGAAAACAGCGACTTACAGTTGACGACAATATAGGATAAGTACAGGGTACATAAATATAACTACATCAGCAGATGACACTGGAATAAGAATCAGGGCAGCAGAAAACCGCAGGATTTGGTGACGTCACAGATGATTAAAGTAAGAAATGGATCAGCACATGAGGGAAGAGCACCCTGCTAACTGATTCATGAGGAAGACTCCATATGTTTTTATGCAGATACCATTCAGTATGTTCAAACACCTGAACTATTTCGTTCTGGGTGTTAGGAGGACATATAATACCGATGGCGTCATCCCGTCTGCAGGATTCCCGGCAGTGAGTCTGCTCGCCACACTCCGGGCCCGGTTGCTCACTTCACTTGCCACAGGTTACATTCCCACTCGGTTGGTGGCGTGGACCTACCAACCAAGTGGGAATACCCAATGTTTGTCGGGATTCCGGATGGCGGCATGTCACTGGCAGTCGGTCGCTGGGATCCCGATAGACGGTATATTAACTGCATCCCAAATAGAAACATGAACACTATGGAGACATAATACAGAAACATGTAATATAGCGACACAGGGGGTAATTCAGACCTGATCGTAGCAGCAAATTTATTAGCAGTTGGGTAAAACCATGGGGGTGATACGATCATGTACTCTAACATGCGGGGGGACGCTCAGCACAGGGCTACTCCGCCCCACATGTCAAGCCCTAACACCCACCCCTCCCCCCCCGCACAAGTACAGGAGCGTCACACGGCGGCGATGCTTTTGTACTTGACAAGTAGCTCCCTACATGTAATATAGAGACACGGAGATATAATACAGAGACATGTAATATAGAGACACGGAGATATAATACAGAGACATGTAATATAGAGACACAGAGATATAATACAGAGACATGTAATATAGAGACACGGAGATATAATACAGAGACATGTAATATAGAGACACGGAGATATAATACAGAGACATGTAATACAGAGACACGGAGATATAATACAGAGACATGTAATATAGAGACACGGAGATATAATACAGAGACATGTAATACAGAGACACGGAGATATAATACAGAGACATGTAATATAGAGACACGGAGGTATAATACAGAGACATGTAATATAGAGACACGGAGATATAATACAGAGACATGTAATACAGAGACACGGAGATATAATACAGAGACATGTAATACAGAGACACGGAGATATAATACAGAGACATGTAATATAGAGACACGGAGATATAATACAGAGACATGTAATATAGAGACACGGAGATATAATACAGAGACATGTAATATAGAGACACAGAGATATAATACAGAGACATGTAATACAGAGACACAGAGATATAATACAGAGACATGTAATATAGAGACACGGAGATATAATACAGAGACATGTAATGTAGAGACACAGAGATATAATACAGAGATACATGTAATATAGAGACACGGAGATATAATACAGAGACATGTAATACAGAGACACGGAGATATAATACAGAGACATGTAATACAGAGACACGGAGATATAATACAGAGACATGTAATACAGAGACACGGAGATATAATACAGAGACATATAATATAGAGACACAGAGATATAATACAGAGACATGTAATACAGAGACACGGAGATATAATACAGAGACATGTAATATAGAGACACGGAGATATAATACAGAGATACATGTAATATAGAGACACGGAGATATAATACAGAGACATGTAATACAGAGACACGGAGATATAATACAGAGATACATGTAATATAGAGACACAGAGATATAATACAGAGACATGTAATATAGAGACACGGAGATATAATACAGAGACATGTAATATAGATACACGGAGATATAATACAGAGACATGTAATATAGAGACACGGAAATATAATACAGAGATACATGTAATATAGAGACACAGAGATATAATACAGAGACATGTAATATAGAGACATGGAGATATAATACAGAGACATGTAATACAGAGACACGGAGATATAATACAGAGATATATGTAATATAGAGACACAGAGATATAATACAGAGACATGAAATATAGAGACATGGATATATAATACAGAGACATGTAATATAGAGACACAGAGATATAATACAGAGATACATGTAATATAGAGACACGGAGATATAATACAGAGACGTAATATAGAGACACAGAGATATAATACAGAGACATGTAATATAGAGACACGGAGATATAATACAGAGATACATGTAATATAGAGACACAGAGATATAATACAGAGACATGTAATATAGAGACACGGAGATATAATACAGAGACATGTAATACAGAGACACGGAGATATAATACAGAGACATGTAATACAGAGACACGGAGATATAATACAGAGACATGTAATATAGAGACACAGAGATATAATACAGAGACATGTAATACAGAGACACGGAGATTTAATACAGAGACATGTAATACAGAGACACGGAGATATAATACAGAGACATGTAATATAGAGACACGGAGATATAATACAGAGACATGTAATACAGAGACACGGAGATATAATACAGAGACATGTAATATAGAGACACGGAGATATAATACAGAGACATGTAATATAGAGACACGGAGATATAATACAGAGACATGTAATATAGAGACACGGAGATATAATACAGAGACATGTAATATAGAGACACAGAGATATAATACAGAGACATGTAATATAGAGACACAGAGATATAATACAGAGACATGTAATATAGAGACACGGAGATATAATACAGAGACATGTAATATAGAGACACGGAGATATAATACAGAGCCATGTAATATAGAGACACGGAGATATAATACAGAGACATGTAATACAGAGACACGGAGATATAATACAGAGACATGTAATATAGAGACACGGAGATATAATACAGAGACATGTAATATAGAGACACAGAGATATAATACAGAGATACATGTAATATAGAGACACGGAGATATAATACAGAGACATGTAATATAGAGACACGGAGATATAATACAGAGACATGTAATATAGAGACACAGAGATATAAAACAGAGACATGTAATATAGAGACACGGAGATATAATACAGAGACATGTAATACAGAGACATGGAGATATAATACAGAGACATGTAATATAGAGACATGGAGATATAATACAGAGACATGTAATATAGAGACACGGAGATATAATACAGAGACATGTAATATAGAGACACGGAGATATAATACAGAGACATGTAATATAGAGACACGGAGATATAATACAGAGACATGTAATATAGAGACATGGAGATATAATACAGAGACATGTAATATGGAGACACGGAGATATAATACAGAGACATGAAATATAGAGACACGGAGATATAATACAGAGACATGAAATATAGAGACACGGAGATATAATACAGAGACATGTAATATAGAGACACGGAGATATAATACAGAGACATGTAATATAGAGACACGGAGATATAATACAGAGACATGTAATATAGAGACACAGAGATATAATACAGAGACATGTAATACAGAGACACGGAGATATAATACAGAGACATGTAATACAGAGACACGGAGATATAATACAGAGACATGTAATATAGAGACACGGAGATATAATACAGAGACATGTAATACAGAGACACAGAGATATAATACAGAGACATGTAATATAGAGACGCGGAGATATAAAAGAGACATGTAATACAGAGACACGGAGATATAATACAGAGACATGTAATATAGAGGCACGGAGGTATAATACAGAGACATGTAATACAGAGACACGGAGATATAATACAGAGACATGTAATATGGAGACACGGAGATATAATACAGAGACATGTAATATAGAGACACGGAGATATAATACAGAGATACATGTAATATAGAGACACGGAGATATAATACAGAGACATGTAATATAGAGACACGGAGATATAATACAGAGACATGTAATATAGAGACACGGAGATATAAAACAGAGACATGTAATATAGAGACACGGAGATATAATACAGAGACATGTAATATAGAGACACGGAGATATAATACAGAGACATGTAATATAGAGACACGGAGATATAAAACAGAGACATGTAATATAGAGACACGGAGATATAATACAGAGACATGTAATACAGAGACATGGAGATATAATACAGAGACATGTAATATAGAGACACAGAGATATAATACAGAGACATGTAATATAGAGACACGGAGATATAATACAGAGACATGTAATATAGAGACACGGAGATATAATACAGAGACATGTAATATAGAGACACGGAGATATAATACAGAGACATGTAATATAGAGACATGGAGATATAATACAGAGACATGTAATATGGAGACACGGAGATATAATACAGAGACATGTAATATAGAGACACGGAGATATAATACAGAGACATGTAATATAGAGACGCGGAGATATAATAGAGACATGTAATACAGAGACACGGAGATATAATACAGAGACATGTAATATAGAGGCACGGAGGTATAATACAGAGACATGTAATACAGAGACACGGAGATATAATACAGAGACATGTAATATGGAGACACGGAGATATAATACAGAGACATGTAATACGTAGACACGGAGATATAATACAGAGACATGTAATATAGAGACACGGAGATATAATACAGAGACATGTAATATGGAGACACGGAAATATAATACAGAGACATGTAATATAGAGACACGGAGATATAATACAGAGACATGTAATATGGAGACACGGAGATATAATACAGAGATACATGTAATATAGAGACACGGAGATATAATACAGAGATACAGAGATATAATACAGAGACATGTGATACAGAGACACGGAGATATAATACAGAGACGTAATATGGAGACACGGAGATATAATACAGAGACATGTAATATAGAGACACGGAGATATAATACAGAGACATGTAATACAGAGACACGGAGATATAATACAGAGACATGTAACATAGAGACACTGAGATATAATACAGAGACATGTAATATAGAGACACGGAGATATAATACAGAGACATGTAATATAGAGACACGGAGATATAATACAGAGACATGTAATATAGAGACACGGAGATATAATACAGAGACATGTAATACAGAGACACGGAGATATAATACAGAGACATGTATTATAGAGACACGGAGATATAATACAGAGACATGTAATATGGAGACACGGAGATATAATACAGAGACATGTAATACAGAGACACGGAGATATAATACAGAGACATGTAATATAGAGACACGGAGATATAATACAGAGACATGTAATACAGAGACACGGAGATATAATACAGAGACATGTAATATAGAGACACGGAGATATAATACAGAGACATGTAATATAGAGACAAGTAATATGGAGACACGGAGATAAAATACAGAGAGACATGTAATATAGAGACACGGAGATATAATACAGAGACGTGTAATATAGAGACATGGAGATATAATACAGAGACATGTAATATGGAGACACGGAGATATAATACAGAGACATGTAATATAGAGACACGGAGATATAATACAGAGACATGTAATACAGAGACACGGAGATATAATACAGAGACACAGAGATATAATACAGAGACATGTAATACAGAGACACGGAGATATAATACAGAGAGACATGTAATATAGACACACGGAGATATAATACAGACATTTAATACAGAGACACAGAGATATAATACGGAGACATGTAATATAGAGACACGGAGATATAATACAGAGACATGTAATATAGGGACACAGAGATATAATACAGAGACATGTAATACAGAGACACGGAGATATAATACAGAGACATGTAATATAGAGACACGGAGATATAATACAGAGACATGTAATACAGAGACACGGAGATATAATACAGAGACGTAATACAGAGACACGGAGATATAATACAGAGACATGTAATATAGAGACACGGAGATATAATACAGAGACATGTAATGTGGAGCGTTTCTAATCATGTGGATGTTGTTAGTAGTTATAAATGGGTGTGGTATGTTTCCCCGGCGCTTGAGATACCGGCACCCAGCATACCGGCGGCAGGATCCCGACCGCCAGAATGCTGGCAGCGGGGTGAGCGCAAAAGAGCCCCTTACACGCGCCACGCTATTTATTCTCCCTCCAGGGGTGTCATGGACACCCCAAGAGGGAGAATACTTGTCGGTATACCGGCGGTCGGGATTCCGGCGTCGGTATGGTGAGCGCTGGGATCCCGGCAGCCGGTATATCAAGTGCCACCCGTTATAAATGCTTGGGGGGTGTTATTATATCATCCTCTGCCTCAGACAGCAGAGAGACTGGAGTCACCCCAGATTATTATCACCAGGCGCCACCTTGGATGTTCCTGGCCTGTGCAGGAGCACTGATCTTGCGTCCAAGGTCCAATACAGAGGTACGGAGGGTCCTGCCTCCAGGATCTTAGCACTAACGCTGTGGGCATGACAATACATGATATGGCGTGTCATATCAAGAAGCTGCTGAGGGTTTTACTTCCTGTGGGAGAATGTGTGAGATTGCCACCAGTGTTCTATACTGAGATACAGTAAGCCACGATGGTGTGTACAGACCAGCTGTGACATCACCGACAGTCACCAGAGTACACTTATGGGGGGAAGTTACACCTCAGAAATGCTTATTATTGCCTATATGCCAAGTTCCAGCTGCAACCAACCAATCAGCTCCTAGTTGTCATTTTTCAAACGTTAGTAACAAGGCAGTTAGGAGCTGATTGGCTGGTACTTTATCTCCATCCACTTTATCTCTCTGCAAGGCTTAGTACATAGACCCAGCAGTCCTCCCTGTAGCAAATGTGTCCACTCCACAACGGGATAACATCACAGTCCCCGTATGACCGATATGTGCCCATGGGGCGTATATTTACTAAGCAAACAAAGTGGTGCTGTGCTTAATAATGCAAAATTATTAATATCATTGACCTCATATGATTCATTAGTGTCTGGACTCTATTTACTAAGCTGGCAGCTTTCCAAAGTCGCCAACTTGTTGTCAGTTGTGCTATTGGGATTTAAAACAGCGATAATATTAAATACAAAATCGTCGGCCACAAAAGCACATTTCGCTGTATCCTTCGATGGCGGCCTTATAGGCTCATTTATCAATGAGTGATAAATGTAACTGTGAGTGATAAAGTGCACCAGCCAATCAGCTCCTAACTGTCATTATTAAAACACAGCCTGTGACATGGAACTTAGGAGCTGATTGGCCGGTGCAAGTTATCACTCACAGTGAAATTTATCACTCATTGATAAATGAGCCCATTAGGCTGATAAAGCACAGCGTGCCTAGACCATACTTGCCTACTCTCCCGGATTCTGCGGGAGACAACCGTTTTTTTTAGTAGTCCCCCGCAGCCCCGGAAGAGTGGGCACACCTCCCGCATTGTGCCCACTTCCTAGTGAAGTGGGCAGAATGTGGAGAAAGACAGAGCAAAATCGCGGACTGGTGGAGGGGGCGGTGCCTAATGACGTGATTATATGCTAATCGCATCATTTAGCTCTGCCCCCTATGCAAATATTAACCTACTGTGGGCTTTTCCTGGCGAGTAGGCGGGGCTTAATGATGTAATTATCTCAGCTCCGCCCTCGTCGTCGCCCACCTGCTTCTCCTCTCTGGGCATCTCCCGGAGAGGAGATTTCAGATGACGGTAAGTATGGCCTAGACTGGTAAATTACAGCGCAAATAAATTCTGCATCGCTGCAGTAAGCGTTAGTACTAAACAGACCCCCCTATACTGTAGGTGTGTTCTGTTATTTCCTGTATCTGATTGGCCCTGCCTGCGCCTGGGGCTTTGTACTGTGCTGTAGACTATGGAGGTCATTCCGAGTTGATCGCTCGCTAGCAACTTTTTGCAGCGCTGCGATCAGATAGTCGCCGCCTTGGGGGAGTGTATTTTCGCTTTGGGAGTGTGCGAATGCTTTTGCAGCCGATGGCACAAAAAAGTTTGTTGCAGTTTCTGAGTAGCTCTGGACTTACTCAGCCGCTGCGATCGCTTCAGTCTTTTTGGTCCCGGAATTGACGTCAGACACCCGCCCTGCAAACGCTTGGACACGCCTGCGTTTTTCCGAACACTCCCAGAAAACGGTCAGTTGCCACCCATAAACGCCCTCTTCCTGTCAATCACCTTGCGATCGGCTGTGTGAATGGATTCTTCGTTAAATCCATCGCCCAGCAACGATCCGCTTTGTACCCGTACGACGCGCGTGCACATTGTGGCGCATGTGCAGTTTCGCAGAGTTTTAACCTGATCGCAGCGCTGCAAAAAGTTGCTAGCGAGCGATCAACTCGGAATGACCCCCTATGTTGGAGCCCTGGCTAAGCTTTAGCATGTCACTGTTGTGCAGTTTGTATTGCTTATAATAAATGATCATTTATAGAAAGTGTTTCTTTATAGGAAGGATATAGTAAGTTTAATCAGTTTACGGTATTTCTTTGCTACGTTTTGGGTAGACCCTTTTACATATTTTGGATAACTTGTTGTCCACCCCTGGGCTCCGATTGCTGCGCTGTGCCTCCCTGTAGGTGGTAACAACAGCAGAGACTGGGGCTGGGGAAGAAGAGAAGGAAAGCAATGTAAGACTCCTGTTGCCAGAGCAATCCCCAGGCTGGTTACATGGTACTGCAGCTCTCACACATTCCTCTTCTCAGGGCACAGATAAGGAAGTGTTGAGTAACCATCAGGGGTGTGTGCAGGCAGTGAGGGGGGGGGAGAGGAGACCTGACAGGCAGCCATTCAGCAGCACATTGCAGAGGAGGAGCTGGAGCTGCTGCTCACCTGCCTGCTGCTACCACATTCCAGCACCGCCACAGCGGCACAGAGAACACAGCACTGAGCGCAGGACATCCCCCCCAGCCAGAGACACAGGTAGGAGCCCTCCTGAGTGTTGTGATACCCTGCACCCTCTCTCTCTCTGATCTCCCCTGGGTACAAGCTGTGAGTACAGTTCCATGATGTACCTGCCATTACTTTGATAGACAGGTAGGACAATATGAGGAAGTGTTATTGTGTATCAGGGTGATGGCTATTACACTGTAACATGAGTGAGGTGATTTGCACCCTGTTGTATGGGTCTTGTATGGTTAATAGGGACCAGGAGCGTCGGTGTATCTGTGTGCTGCCTGGAGATCCTGTCCTTTGTATTGTCCATGTAAGTGCTGGAGGGGTTCAGATGTACTACTGCCCCCTCCCCCCCAGATCCCCGTGAGTCCCCTACATACAGTACAGTCATAGATATCAGACTCTACTACCCCTGTGATACTGGGAGAGGTGAGGGACTAGTACCCCAGGAAAGAATGTACCTGAGAGAGTAAGGGGGGGGGGGGGGGGGGGCAAAGTTCTCAGGCTGAGCAGGGGCCGCAGGCAGCTTACACGCCATGTGCCCCCGCATACATAGTGAGTGATCTGTGTACATACAGTTAATGGTGTCACCCACACTCTAGTAGGGGAAGTACAAGTGCAAGAACTGTGCCAGTAATGCGGAAGGACGCACAGAGGATTCTTGTTAACCCCTTCCTGGCTGCAGT
This sequence comes from Pseudophryne corroboree, assembly GCF_028390025.1. NCBI lineage: Eukaryota > Metazoa > Chordata > Amphibia > Anura > Myobatrachidae > Pseudophryne > Pseudophryne corroboree. Next base: position 51,293,653 of record NC_086447.1, on the reverse strand, counting down.
GCATGGGGTTACACCAGTGCTAGTGATAGGCAAGGTGTCTGCAAAGTCGTTAACTCCTTCCTGGCTGCAGTGCATGGGGTTACACCAGTGCTAGTGATAGGCAAGGTGGCCGCAAAGTCATTAACTCCTTCCTGGCTGCAGTGCATGGGGTTACACCAGTGCTAGTGATAGGCAAGGTGGCTGCAAAGTCATTAACTCCTTCCTGGCTGCAGTGCATGGGGTTACACCAGTGCTAGTGATAGGCAAGGTGGCCGCAAAGTCATTAACTCCTTCCTGGCTGCAGTGCATGGGGTTACACCAGTGCTAGTGATAGGCAAGGTGGCCGCAAAGTCATTAACTCCTTCCTGGCTGCAGTGCATGGGGTTACACCAGTGCTAGTGATAGGCAAGGTGGCCGCAAAGTCATTAACTCCTTCCTGGCTGCAGTGCATGGGGTTACACCAGTGCTAGTGATAGGCAAGGTGGCCGCAAAGTCATTAACTCCTTCCTGGCTGCAGTGCATGGGGTTACACCAGTACTAGTGACATGCAAGGTGTCTGCAAAGTCGTTAACCCCTTCCTGGCTGCAGTGCATGGGGTTACACCAGTACAACACATTAGCCATAGTACATTTACAGGTACTCTCCTTTCCAGGTGAGCTTACAGCCCAGGTTGGGTAAGATGGTACATGCCAGCACAGACTGGGGGACTTATGGTGTCAGTGTCATGGTCTTACTGCCTGCAGAGGTTTCCCACAGCCACACTTGGCTTATAGTAGTATCCCAATAAAGGGGGATATTCAATTGTTTGAAAAGTCGGTTGGGTGTCTTTTTCCCCCCCTATTATAGAGGAAAAAACAGACACCCAACTGACTTTTGAAACAATTGAATCCCCCCCTAATTGTACTGAAATATTTGTCCCACTTCTGTATATGCTGTAACTAGCTGCCACAGCTGTCTTTGGGTTATAGGGCTTTGTCCCTGGGGAATATAGCCCATGGGACAGTCGATGTTTTTCCGAGTGCCCTGTAGAATTGTAGACTGACATTTCCCATTCCTGTAGTCTCTTGGCTTCATATATTCATATTTATTGCAAATCAGCGCTGAAAATGCGAAACAAAATTAAACTGCATTACAGTTAGGGTTAGCAAACAGCAATGCTGAGGGTGGCAGTGCACAGAGTGGGCACAGGGCAGAACATGACACCGTGCCAGGGCTACGCAACAAGTCACCCCAGCCAATTATCCCCTAACATTGCAAGGCAATCCGCACACATGTATATTATCTTACAGTAACTGCTGTATTGTGCTCTCAGCTGCTGACTGCATCCTGCGTGGCTTCTCCCCCCCCCCCCAGGTTAGTGTTGTGTAACGTGTTGCAGGCCCGCTGACAGAAAAGGGTAAAACAGCGGTGTCTGCGGCGGCTTGAGTCCAGTCATCGTATCTGCTGTAGGTTGGACTTATGTTGTTTTTTTTAAAAGAACATTTCCTGACTGACTAAAATGTCTCATCGGAACGTGAGATAAATATATCTTCTGGTTATGTCAGCCCGGTGCATGAGTGTTACCCCCAACAGCCAGCCGGGCTCCTCGCAGTGATATATTCTAATTACCACATGGCGTGCTATCACGGGGAAGTGTGATATAGGTGCAGTGGTTAGCACTTATCATACAGGCGAGCACACATGAATATACACATGCAGGGCAGATGTAGGAGACATTCGCATTTATACCCGCTATAATATAGATGAGTAGATTATGGGCCTTATTGAGCGGTGGCCGTCGGGGGTGGGTGTCGACACAGCATTTCACAGGCATGGCAGGCATAACAGGGGAGTGACGTCACACGCACCACTCTGAGGGAAAAAAAGCCACAGGACCGCCTGGCAGGGGTCAACCTCAAATCGATGCGTTTGCGATTAAATTGCGCCACACACACGCTGGCAGCCTTGCTCTGTGCTGGGCAGCCCTCAGTATGTGAGTAGATGGAGGCAGATCTGCGTTAATCTCTGAATAACCCCCAATGCAAATTATACTGTGTGTGTGTGTGTGTGTGTGTGTGTGTGTGTGTGTGTGTATATATATATATATATAGAGAGAGAGAGAGAGATACTCATCCCCACCAATGCTGTAACAAGTACCTATGCCAAGGAGATGGTCATTGCTGGATTACCTACTAGGCATGTGAGGCACCTGTCTAGGGGCACCGCAAGCTGGGGGCAGCACAGCAGTCTCTCTGTCTACATCAGAGCTTTCCAGTGCCCCAATTCAGCCGCTGCTATTTAGACACAGAACAATGGCCCTCATTCCGAGTTGTTCGCTCGCTAGCTGCTTTTAGCAGCCGTGAAAACGCTAAGCCGCCGCCCTCTGGGAGTGTATCTTAGCTTAGCAGAAGTGCGAACGAAAGGATCGCAGAGCGGCACCAAAATATTTTCGAGCAGTTTCTGAGTAGCTCCAGACCTACTCCTAGCTTGTGATCACTTCAGACTATTTTGTTCCTGTTTTGACGTCACAAACACGCCCTGCGTTCGGCCAGCCACGCCCACGATTCCCCAGGCACGCCTGCGTTTGTATCTGACACGCCTGCGTTTTTACACACTCTCCCCGAAAACGGTCAGTTACATCCCAGAAACACCCACTTCCTGTCAATCACTCTGCGGTCAGCAGTGCGACTGAAAAGCGTCGCTAGACCTTGTGTGAAACTGCATCTTTTGTTGTGAAAGTACGTCGCGCGTGCGCATTGCGTCCCATACGCATGCGCAGAAATGCCACTTTTTAGCCTGATCGCTGCGCTGCGAACAACTCGGAATGACCCCCAAAGACTACATCCTCTCCATGAGGACCTCAGCCTGCAAAAGGTACAAAACAAAGGTATAGAATCGCAGGGGGGTGTGAGGGGGGGAACAGGTGCCAAATAATATTGTGCCTACAAGCGGCCCGACCCCTACATCCGCCACTGGAGACGGTAGGGAGTTTAAGGCTAAATACACGCAAACCTAAATAATTCAGTGTTGTGGGGGAAACAGCCACATGGCGCGAATGTGCTAAAATAGTCGTTAATAGTGTCTTACATCCCTGTTCCCGAATGCTCAGGTACTTTTATGACTTTAGAAATAAATAACGGCAGAAGTAAATAACACAATGATGTAGAAAGACGGATCTCTATATATTACTATAGTGGCACATTTTGATTTAAATGTACCTTAGCACGCATTTCTAGTTTTAGGTGAAATTAGCCCTTTAGGCTGCACTGCTACTTACCCCTAAGTGTTACCAGCCTCCTGATCTGATGCAGGACGCCCCGAGCTGCTCCATGCAGCCATTCCCCCTGGAGCCCTGTATATCTTCTCGGTTCATGGTGATTGCAGTGCTGTAACTAGGGCTGGGTGAGCAATGCCACAGTGCAGGGCCTGGGGGCGCACCATCGCTGCAGGGTGCCTAGAAAGTCATGTTTGGCGCATCCTTAGGGAGATCCAGGAGCTTAATTCCCCCCGTTTTGATGCCACATGTGCAGGAGCAGGGCCGGAACACGGCCCTAATGGCTTCCAATGGGCCCTTCCGCTCACACATCCCTTGTGCGGCCGTTTTAGAGTGGAGAGCGGAACTAGTTTGAGGATAGTAACATTTTATGGGGTAGGTGTAAGTGTAGCTTTAAGTCAAGGCATTGCACATTTTGAAGCCCATTGGACACCATGATTGGACAGTGGTTAGCATTGCTGGCTCATAGTATAGGGATCACGAGCAACGTACTGTATACTGTAACCTCCGATGGGGACAGGGACTGGTGTGTATAGCAGATATTCTCTGTTTGGCGCTGCGCAGCGGGTTGTGCCGTATTTATAAATGATAGTAATGATTATTGCATGATGGCTCTGCAGTTGGCAGCTAAGGGGTCTATGTACTAAGGTGGTCATTCCGAGTTGATCACTCGCTAGCAGTTTTAGCAGCCGTGCAAACGCTAAGCCGCCGCCCTCTGGGAGTGTATTTTAGCTTAGAAGTGCGAACGAAAGGATCGCAGAGCGGCTACAAAGTTTTTTTGTGTAGTTTCAGAGTAGCTCAAAACCTACTCAGCGCTTGCGATCACTTCAGACTGTTCAGTTCCTGTTTTGACGTCACAAACACGCCCTGCGTTCGCCCAGCCACGCCTGCGTTTTTCCTGGCACGCCTGCGTTTTTCCGAACACTCTCTGAAAACGGTCAGTTGACACCCGCAAACGCCCTCTTCCTGTCAATCACTCTGCGGCCAGCAGTGCGACTGAAAAGCTTCGCTAGACCTTGTGTGAAACTACATCGGCCGTTGTAATAGTACGTCGCATGTGCGCATTGCGCTACATACGCAAGGGCAGAAGTGCCGTTTTTTTGACTCATCGCTGCACAGCGACCGAAAGCAGCTAGCGTTCAACTCGGAATGACCACCTTAGTCTTGGAGAGAGATCACTGAGTTAGTGCGCATTAGCTCATGGGTTACCACGTGGGGGAAAAGGACGTTTTATTGAATAGCTCCAGGAGTGAATCCCGGAGATTTTCCCCATGCTGCAAACCCCATGGCCAATTGGATTCTCCCCTTGGAGAGAGATAAAGCGGGGAAGTTGTGCAAAGCAAACCACCATACATCTCCCCTTGCATGTGGTACAATGCACTGTTAAGCATTTTGAATGAGCCTTTTCCAAACTTCAGATCTTCTATTGCCCAGAGACCGAGATAGACGGGTAAAGTCGCATTTACATGCAGCAATAAAGAGGGATATATTTGTGCACCTGGGGGTTAATTCTGAGTTGATTGCAGCAGGAATTTTGTTAGCAGTTGGGCAAAACCATGTGCACTGCAGGTGGGGCAGATATAACATGTGCAGAGAGAGTTAGATTTGGATGGGTTATATTGTTTCTGTGCAGGATAAATACTGGCTGCTTTATTTTTACACTGCAATTTAGATTGCAGATTGAACACACCCCACCCAAATCTAACTCTCTCTGCACATGTTACATCTGCCCCACCTGCAGTGCACATGGTTTTGCCCAACTGCTAACAAAATTCCTGCTGTAATCAACTCAGAATTACCCCCCTGGTCAGCACTGAAAAGCAGTGACATTGCCATATAGTAAACTGAAGTGTCCCTGACAATGAAGGACAGTGTGGGCCTATGGGCTGTTATAGCTCTCCAGGCCTGGAAACTCATCTGTTACCTCTACAACTGCCCGAGCTCCGGGTTCCGACCTCTGCAGGTCTAATAGTGGGGTAACATATTGGAGGAGAATGACACCTATAAAAGTCAGTGAGGGGTCAGTGTGAATACCTGTCGGCACCCTGCTTCCCAGTGCCTGAAATCGCATTTGAGATCAGCGAGACTGGTCTAATCAATCGGGAGTCTCCTGGACATTTCTCCGGAGGGGGCAAGTGTGGATTATTGCAGGTCCTGGAGGTTTTAGGGGTCTATTCATGAAGCAGTGAAAAGAGTGGAGAAGTGAGCCAGTGGAGAAGTTGCCCATGGCAACCAATCCGCTGCTACGTATCATTTTTCATAGAATGCATTTTATAAATGACCGATTGGTTGCCATGGGCAACTTCTCCACTGGCTCACTTCTCCACACTTTTCACTGCTTCATGAATAGACCCCTAAATCCACCACTTACTTGAAACTGAGATTACGCGCCCAACTATGGCCCTCATTCCGAGTTGTTCGCTCGCTGCTAATTTTAGCAGAATTGCTAATAGGCTAAAATCCGTCAGTTCTGCACATGCGTATGCATCTCAGGGCGCACGCGCTAAGCAAATTTACACAAAACTATGCTATTTTACTCACAGGCGAACGAAGCTTTTCAATCGCTCTGCTGATTGACAGAAAGTGGGAGTTTCTGGGCGGAAACTTGCCGTTTTCAGGGAGTGTGCTATAAAACGCAGGCGTGCCAGGTAAAAACGCAGGAGTGGCTGGAGAAACGGGGGAGTGGCTGGCCGAACGCAGGGCGTGTTTGTGACGTCAAACCAGGAGCTAAACGGACTGAGGTGATCGCAATCTAGGAGTAGGTCTGGAGCTACTCAGAAACTGCAAGGAAATTGTTTCGTTAGCAATTCTGCTAATATTAGCAGAATTGCTAAACTTTCGTTAGCAATTGCTAATCTTTCGTTAGCAATTCTGTTATGCTAAAATACACTCCCAGAGGGCGGCGGCTTTGTGTTTGCATTTCTGCTAAAAGTAGCTAGCGAGCGAACAACTCGGAATGAGGGCCTATGGGGGTCATTCCGAGTTGTTAGCTCGTTATATTTTTCTCGCAACGGAGCGATTAGTCGCTAATGCGCATGCGCAATGTCCGCAGTGCGACTGCGCCAAGTAAATTTGCTATGCAGTTAGGTATTTTACTCACGGCATTACGAGGTTTTTTCTTCGTTCTGGTGATCATAATGTGATTGACAGGAAGTGGGTGTTTCTGGGCGGAAACAGGCCGTTTTATGGGTGTGTGCGAAAAAACGCTACCGTTTCTGGGAAAAACGCGGGAGTGGCTGGAGAAATGGAGGAGTGTCTGGCCGAACGCTGGGAGTGTTTGTGACGTCAAACCAGGAACGAAACTGACTGAACTGATCGCAGTTGCCGAGTAAGTGTGGAGCTACTCAGAAACTGCTAAGAAGAGTCTATTCGCAATTTTGCTAATCTTTCGTTCGCAATTTTGATAAGCTAAGATTCACTCCCAGTAGGCGGCGGCTTAGCGTGTGCAATGCTGCTAAAAGCAGCTTGCGAGCGAACAACTCGGAATGAGGGCCTATGTCAGATTGCATCTTGCAGGAGCAGTGGCTGTTGCAGGGCCTGACCACTGAGGCGGACCATCACTGCCCCTAATCTGTCAGGCCCCACGTGCTTCACGCCAGTTCCCCTGTAAGGGAAAGTCAATCTGACAAAGAGCCAACAGCCTAACGCCCTAGCTGAACAGTTATGCCGGACATTGTGTGGTGTTGCTGCCTCCCAGTGTCATGGGCCCTATTCGGACCAGGACCATATCTGTGTAAGGTTTGTACGTTCTCTCCGTTTTTATGTAGGTATCGTCCAGGTAATAGTTTTCTCCCACACTTCAAAGACATACTGAAAAAAGCACATTAATAACTTCTGATTAAATGAACCCTTGTGTGTGACCATGTGGTACGGATGCAGAGTGTAAGTTCCACTGGGCAAGGATTGCTGTCAGTGACTAAGGAGCGTATTTATCACAGTGCGCATTTTTAATGCACATTTGATGTGATAATTACGTTCCAGCTGGTAATAGGAAAATATGGCCCCCAAAAAATGACATCCCCCATGGGGACTGCTTTTGCAACTGGAAATGGAGAGATTGCAGCAGATATAGTATCAGAGGTAGCCGCTGCGGTACCTGCTCGTTACATCCTGGGGATGCTTAACTTTCGCCCCTTTCCAGCTTTCCCGCACAATTGCTTTCATAAATATGCCCCTGAATGCTTTCTGTACAGTGAGGCGAAATATGATGTCGCTTTAAAAATGATGTCATAAAAAAAAAATAAGGCTGTAAAAGTTTTTGACTGTTCATCAACCATCGACAAATACGCCTGTAAATCCCTCACTTTGTGCCAACAATAGTGACCCGATCGCACAGACGGGTGTAAACGTGCATCCTAGATAGTCTTTACGCCGCAACAGAACTTTTTGTTTCTATTGGAAACAGAAAATACAATTAAAAAATCTCCGTATACCGTACCACGAGTATAGTTATGCAGTGCAAACATTCCACGCGCTACAATGTGCTTTGTGTTACTGGGGAGTTTACGTGGAGACGTTCCGGGTTACAGCGAGATGTGACATTCTCACGTGTGTTGTAGGTTTGGAGCCGCAGCTGCAGTGTGTGATGGGGCTGCAGGAATGTCATCTGGGGGGGGTGTGCAGCTTCCTGGCCGTTATAGCCGTCTATCTGTAAGGAATGTATAGCTGCGGGGTGCTCTTGTCATGTTGTATAGGCCCTAGTATTGAGCATTGGCTTCTGTGGTACCACAGCCTGTAACATGGCAGCTGATTGGCTGGTACTCTCTCCACTTTTATCACTCTCCAAGGCTTAATCCATAGACCCCTCAATCTCTCTCCACATTATCTCTCTCTAAGGGGCACATTTACTAAGCAGTGATAAGAGCGGAGAAGTGAGCCAGTGGAGAAGTTGCCCATGGCAACCAATCAGCACTGAAGTAACATCTATAATTTGCATACTATAAAATGATACAGAGCTGCTGATTGGTTGATGGGGCAACTTCTCCACTGGCTCACTTCTCCGCTCTTATCACTGCTTAGTAAATGTACCCCTAAGGTTTTATGCATTTCCCCCATGTTCTGTGGTAGAATTTTCTTAACTAGTACTTAAAACGGGTGTGGCTCATCGGGTCGACAGTCACTAGGTCAACCACTATTGGTCAACAGTGATTAGGTCAACTCCTGTAATAGGTGGACACGGTCATTAGGTCGAAATGGAAGAGGTCGACGTGTAAAAAGGTCGACATGAGTTTTTTATATATGTTTTGGGTGTCATATTCTTCGTAAAGCGACCGGGAACCCCAATTAGTGCACCGTATCCCCTCGTATGGGTCGCTTCGCTCGCCATGCTTGTCAACCTAATGAGTGTTGACCTAAAGTCCGGATGCCACTTAAAACATGTGAAAGCGTCTGTTTCTGCAGGAGGGAGCAGCTAAGGAAATAGGCCTCTCGGCATTAGGAAAACACAACTGTGGTGGAAAGGAACATTGTCACTGGCACACAAGTGTGGTAAGTAGAGGACACTTCACCTCTAGGACGTGCAGTAGCCATAAAGAGACGGCTCAGTCAGAGGCAGATATGAGACCACCCATTCCCACGAGGTAAAGACCCGGATTTGAAGACCCTCCCGCCTGCAGGTCAGGTTTATGCGATGCTCAGTTACATGGAAGCGTGCACTGACATGTTTCCCCCTCATTCATCTCTTATCATGGTGACTAATTCTGGCAGCCGGCAGAAAGCTGCTCTGGAATCTACCCTTGTTATTGAAGGTTGGGAAGACCCGGAGCATGTGGGCTGGAGCTGAGAGTATACTGCTCGGATGCTGCACACAGTCACCTCACACTGTATCTCACAGGCCGCGCTTCTGCATTCTGTGCAAGTCAGACATTGCCACACTATGCTGTGACTGTGGGGACTCCTGCCTGCTGCCACAATGGCATTTCTCGGGTCGGTTTGGGGAATCCTGCCTGCTGCCACGCTGGCATTTCTCGGGTCAGTTTGGGGACTCCTGCCTGATGGCATTTCTCGGGTCAGTATGGGGACTCCTGCCTGCTGCCACACTGGCATTTCTCGGGTCAGTTTGGGGATTCCTGCCTGCTGCCACACTGGCATTTCTCAGGTCAGTTTGGGGACTCCTGCCTGCTGCCACACTGGCATTTCTCAGGTCGGTTTGGGGACTCCTGCCTGCTGCCACACTGGCATTTCTCAGGTCGGTTTGGGGACTCCTGCCTGCTGCCACACTGGCATTTCTCGGGTCAGTTTGGGGACTCCTGCCTGCTGCCACACTGGCATTTCTCGGGTCAGTTTGGGGACTCCTGCCTGCTGCCACACTGGCATTTCTCGGGTCAGTTTGGGGATTCCTGCCTGCTGCCACACTGGCATTTCTCGGGTCGGTTTGGGGACTCCTGCCTGCTGCCACACTGGCATTTCTCGGGTCAGTTTGGGGACTCCTGCCTGCTGCCACACTGGCATTTCTCGGGTCAGTTTGGGGATTCCTGCCTGCTGCCACACTGGCATTTCTCAGGTCAGTTTGGGGACTCCTGCCTGCTGCCACACTGGCATTTCTCGGGTCAGTTTGGGGACTCCTGCCTGCTGCCACACTGGCATTTCTCGGGTCGGTTTGGGGACTCCTGCCTGCTGCCACACTGGCATTTCTCAGGTCAGTTTGGGGACTCCTGCCTGCTGCCACACTGGCATTTCTCAGGTCAGTATGGGGACTCCTGCCTGCTGCCACACTGGCATTTCTCGGTCGGTTTGGGGACTCCTGCCTGCTGCCACACTGGCATTTCTCGGGTCGGTTTGGGGACTCCTGCCTGCTGCCACACTGGCATTTCTCGGGTCGGTTTGGGGACTCCTGCCTACTGCCACATTGGCATTTCTCAGGTCGGTTTGGGGAATCCTGCCTGCTGCCACACTGGCATTTCTCAGGTCAGTTTGGGGAATCCTGCCTGCTGCCACACTGGCATTTCTCAGGTCGGTTTGGGGACTCCTGCCTGCTGCCACACTGGCATTTCTCAGGTCGGTTTGGGGATTCCTGCCTGCTGCCACACTGGCATTTCTCGGGTCGGTTTGGGGAATCCTGCCTGCTGCCACACTGGCATTTCTCAGGTCAGTTTGGGGACTCCTGCCTGCTGCCACACTGGTATTTCTCGGGTCAGTTTGGGGACTCCTGCCTGCTGCCACACTGGCATTTCTCAGGTCGGTTTGGGGACTCCTGCCTGCTGCCACACTGGCATTTCTCGGGTCAGTTTGGGGACTCCTGCCTGCTGCCACACTGGCATTTCTCAGGTCGGTTTGGGGACTCCTGCCTGCTGCCACACTGGCATTTCTCAGGTCGGTTTGGGGACTCCTGCCTGCTGCCACACTGGCATTTCTCGAGTCGGCTTGGGGACTCCTGCCTGCTGCCACACTGGCATTTCTCGGGTCGGTTTGGGGACTCCTGCCTGCTGCCACACTGCCATTTCTCAGGTCGGTTTGGGGACTCCTGCTTGCTGCCACACTGGCATTTCTCGGGTCGGTTTGGGGACTCCTGCCTGCTGCCACACTGGCATTTCTCGGGTCAGTTTGGGGACTCCTGCCTGCTGCCACACTGGCATTTCTCGGGTCAGTTTGGGGACTCCTGCCTGCTGCCACACTGGCATTTCTCGGGTCAGTTTGGGGATTCCTGCCTGCTGCCACACTGGCATTTCTCGGGTCGGTTTGGGGACTCCTGCCTGCTGCCACACTGGCATTTCTCGGGTCAGTTTGGGGACTCCTGCCTGCTGCCACACTGGCATTTCTCGGGTCAGTTTGGGGATTCCTGCCTGCTGCCACACTGGCATTTCTCAGGTCAGTTTGGGGACTCCTGCCTGCTGCCACACTGGCATTTCTCGGGTCAGTTTGGGGACTCCTGCCTGCTGCCACACTGGCATTTCTCGGGTCGGTTTGGGGACTCCTGCCTGCTGCCACACTGGCATTTCTCAGGTCAGTTTGGGGACTCCTGCCTGCTGCCACACTGGCATTTCTCAGGTCAGTATGGGGACTCCTGCCTGCTGCCACACTGGCATTTCTCGGTCGGTTTGGGGACTCCTGCCTGCTGCCACACTGGCATTTCTCGGGTCGGTTTGGGGACTCCTGCCTGCTGCCACACTGGCATTTCTCGGGTCGGTTTGGGGACTCCTGCCTACTGCCACATTGGCATTTCTCAGGTCGGTTTGGGGAATCCTGCCTGCTGCCACACTGGCATTTCTCAGGTCAGTTTGGGGAATCCTGCCTGCTGCCACACTGGCATTTCTCAGGTCGGTTTGGGGACTCCTGCCTGCTGCCACACTGGCATTTCTCAGGTCGGTTTGGGGATTCCTGCCTGCTGCCACACTGGCATTTCTCGGGTCGGTTTGGGGAATCCTGCCTGCTGCCACACTGGCATTTCTCAGGTCAGTTTGGGGACTCCTGCCTGCTGCCACACTGGCATTTCTCAGGTCGGTTTGGGGACTCCTGCCTGCTGCCACACTGGTATTTCTCGGGTCAGTTTGGGGACTCCTGCCTGCTGCCACACTGGCATTTCTCAGGTCGGTTTGGGGACTCCTGCCTGCTGCCACACTGGCATTTCTCGGGTCAGTTTGGGGACTCCTGCCTGCTGCCACACTGGCATTTCTCAGGTCGGTTTGGGGACTCCTGCCTGCTGCCACACTGGCATTTCTCAGGTCGGTTTGGGGACTCCTGCCTGCTGCCACACTGGCATTTCTCGAGTCGGCTTGGGGACTCCTGCCTGCTGCCACACTGGCATTTCTCGGGTCGGTTTGGGGAATCCTGCCTGCTGCCACACTGGCATTTCTCGGGTCAGTTTGGGGAATCCTGCCTGCTGCCACACTGCCATTTCTCAGGTCGGTTTGGGGACTCCTGCTTGCTGCCACACTGGCATTTCTCGGGTCGGTTTGGGGACTCCTGCCTGCTGCCACACTGGCATTTCTCGGGTCGGTTTGGGGACTCCTGCCTGCTGCCACACTGGCATTTCTCGGGTCGGTTTGGGGACTTCTGCCTGCTGCCACACTGGCATTTCTCGGGTCGGTTTGGGGACTCCTGCCTGCTGCCACACTGGCATTTCTCGGGTCAGTTTGGGGAATCCTGCCTGCTGCCACACTGGCATTTCTCGGGTCGGTTTGGGGACTCCTGCCTGCTGCCACACTGGCATTTCTCAGGTCGGTTTGGGGACTCCTGCCTGCTGCCACACTGGCATTTCTCAGGTCGGTTTGGGGAATCCTGCCTGCTGCCACACTGGCATTTCTCGGGTCGGTTTGGGGAATCCTGCCTGCTGCCACACTGGCATTTCTCAGGTCAGTTTGGGGAATCCTGCCTGCTGCCACACTGGCATTTCTCAGGTCGGTTTGGGGACTCCTGCCTGCTGCCACACTGGCATTTCTCAGGTCGGTTTGGGGACTCCTGCCTGCTGCCACACTGGCATTTCTCGGGTCAGTTTGGGGACTCCTGCCTGCTGCCACACTGGCATTTCTCAGGTCGGTTTGGGGACTCCTGCCTGCTGCCACACTGGCATTTCTCAGGTCGGTTTGGGGACTCCTGCCTGCTGCCACACTGGCATTTCTCGAGTCGGCTTGGGGACTCCTGCCTGCTGCCACACTGGCATTTCTCGGGTCGGTTTGGGGAATCCTGCCTGCTGCCACACTGGCATTTCTCGAGTCAGTTTGGGGAATCCTGCCTGCTGTCACACTGGCATTTCTCGGGTCGGTTTGGGGACTCCTGCCTGCTGCCACACTGGCATTTCTCGGGTCGGTTTGGGGACTCCTGCCTGCTGCCACACTGGCATTTCTCGGGTCGGTTTGGGGACTCCTGCCTGCTGCCACACTGGCATTTCTCGGGTCGGTTTGGGGACTCCTGCCTGCTGCCACACTGGCATTTCTCGGGTCGGTTTGGGGACTCCTGCCTGCTGCCACACTGGCATTTCTCGGGTCAGTTTGGGGAATCCTGCCTGCTGCCACACTGGCATTTCTCGGGTCGGTTTGGGGACTCCTGCCTGCTGCCACACTGGCATTTCTCAGGTCGGTTTGGGGACTCCTGCCTGCTGCCACACTGGCATTTCTCGGGTCAGTTTGGGGACTCCTGCCTGCTGCCACACTGGCATTTCTCAGGTCGGTTTGGGGACTCCTGCCTGCTGCCACACTGGCATTTCTCAGGTCGGTTTGGGGACTCCTGCCTGCTGCCACACTGGCATTTCTCGAGTCGGCTTGGGGACTCCTGCCTGCTGCCACACTGGCATTTCTCGGGTCGGTTTGGGGAATCCTGCCTGCTGCCACACTGGCATTTCTCGAGTCAGTTTGGGGAATCCTGCCTGCTGCCACACTGGCATTTCTCGGGTCGGTTTGGGGACTCCTGCCTGCTGCCACACTGGCATTTCTCGGGTCGGTTTGGGGACTCCTGCCTGCTGCCACACTGGCATTTCTCAGGTCGGTTTGGGGACTCCTGCCTGCTGCCACACTGGCATTTCTCGGGTCGGTTTGGGGTCTCCTGCCTGCTGCCACACTGGCATTTCTCGGGTCAGTTTGGGGAATCCTGCCTGCTGCCACACTGGCATTTCTCGGTTCGGTTTGGGGACTCCTGCCTGCTGCCACACTGGCATTTCTCAGGTCGGTTTGGGGACTCCTGCCTGCTGCCACACTGGCATTTCTCAGGTCGGTTTGGGGAATCCTGCCTGCTGCCACACTGGCATTTCTCGGGTCGGTTTGGGGATTCCTGCCTGCTGCCACACTGGCATTTCTCAGGTCGGTTTGGGGAATCCTGCCTGCTGCCACACTGGCATTTCTCGGGTCGGTTTGGGGACTCCTGCCTGCTGCCACACTGGCATTTCTCGGGTCAGTTTGGGGAATCCTGCCTGCTGCCACACTGGCATTTCTCAGGTCGGTTTGGGGACTCCTGCCTGCTGCCACACTGGCATTTCTCAGGTCGGTTTGGGGAATCCTGCCTGCTGCCACACTGGCATTTCTCAGGTCGGTTTGGGGACTCCTGCCTGCTGCCACACTGGCATTTCTCAGGTCGGTTTGGGGAATCCTGCCTGCTGCCACACTGGCATTTCTCGGGTCAGTTTGGGGAATCCTGCCTGCTGCCACACTGGCATTTCTCAGGTCAGTTTGGGGACTCCTGCCTGCTGCCACACTGGCATTTCTCGGGTCAGTTTGGGGAATCCTGCCTGCTGCCACACTGGCATTTCTCAGGTCGGTTTGGGGACTCCTGCCTGCTGCCACACTGGCATTTCTCGGGTCAGTTTGGGGAATCCTGCCTGCTGCCACACTGGCATTTCTCAGGTCGGTTTGGGGAAAGCTGCATAAAATCACTGGTAAATAAAATACTGCATAATGGGGGTAATTCCAAGTTGATCGCAGCAGGATATTTTTTAGCAGTTGGGCAAAACCATTTGCACTGCAGGGGGGGCAGATATAACATTTGCAGAGAGAGTTAGATTTGGGTGGGTTATTTTGTTTCTGTGCAGGGTAAATACTGGCTGCTTTATTTTTACACTGTAATTTAGATTGCAGATTGAACTCACCCCACCCAAATCTATCTCTCTCTGCACATGTTATATCTGCCCCCCCTGCAGTGCACATGGGCCCTCATTCCGAGTTGTTCGCTCGGTATTTTTCATCGCATCGCAATGAAAATCCGCTTAGTACGCATGCGCAATGTTCGCACTGCGACTGCGCCAAGTAACTTTGCTATGTAGAAAGTAATTTTACTCACGGCTTTTTCATCGCTCCGGCGATCGTAATGTCATTGACAGGAAATGGGTGTTACTGGGCGGAAACACAGCGTTTCAGGGGCGTGTTGCTGAAAACGCTACCGTTTCCGGAAAAAACGCAGGAGTGGCCGGAGAAACGGTGGGAGTGCCTGGGCGAACGCTGGGTGTGTTTGTGACGTCAACCAGGAACGACAAGCACTGAACTGATCGCACAGGCAGAGTAAGTCTGAAGCTACTCCAAAACTGCTAAGTAGTTAGTAATCGCAATATTGCGAATACATCGGTCGCAATTTTAAGAAGCTAAGATTCACTCCCAGTAGGCGGCGGCTTAGCGTGTGTAACTCTGCTAAATTCGCCTTGCGACCGATCAACTCGGAATGAGGGCCATGGTTTTGCCCAACTGCTAAAAAATTTCCTGCTGCGATGAACTTGGAATTACCCCCTATGATGGGTACTGTATGGTTTGCCGCTGTTGCAGTGTCCTGCACAGGCCCACATCGCTCACCTGCGCGCACGATGGCATGACGTCAAGTGCGCTGCAAACAAGAGGAGGCCAGAAGCTGGAAGCTGTGCATCCGGCGTATCCTTGAGCTGCTGGGCACATCTCGAGGCATCAACAGACGTCGGAACACCCTAACCCCCTTGTTGTCTTGATTGTCAAGTATTACAATACTCACATTTTACACCGTTAAGTCCGAAAAGTTTTTCTAAACACACATACTGTAGATAAGCATGGCATTTGACGTGCAGGAAAGCGGGAATTGTTGGTGCACTTGGCCAACGATGACAAATAGGGACATTTCCACGGGGAAGCAAATTCCATAGTACAATCGTTAGCACCTGGGGCTGGTTCTGGGCCGGAAGCTCCAACGATGTTTCATCTGCTCACTAAACTCTTACATTTAGCTGGTATGATGCTGACATTTGACAGATTTCCCATAAACTACAACACGGCCAGTAGTAGCAGGATAACCCAGTGTGTGGGAGAGGTGCTGTATGCGTCACAGTGTAGCTCAGGGATAAAAACAAGTGTCACAAAACACCTACTGAGTCTATACATTTACTAAGAGGCCAGTTCATTGCTATCGTTCCCAAGCCCAAGTTTAAGAGGTCGCAGTTCCCTATAGTTAATTGTGAGATGTTCAGCTGAGTATCTCATTATTTATCAGTCAGTGGGTATCTAGGGCGCAGAAAGAGGGTAGGATATGATGCAGATGCGGTGTACTAGAGGGATGATCATGCACCACATTATAGGAACCATACAATTGGTTCATTATATTAGGAAAAGAACCCTACTTCTCAGCATTAATGTCTGCCAGCAGAGCCAGGACTCCGGGATTTACCCCGACAAATGTTTGTCCGTGATAGTGTTCCTGATTATGGGGGTCATTCCGAGTTGGTCGCTCGTTATTTTTTTGTCGCAATGGAGCGATTAGTCGCTAATGCGCATGCGCAATGTCCGCAGTGCGACTGCGCCAAGTAAATTTGCTATGCAGTTAGGTATTTTACTCACGGCATTACAAGGTTTTTTCTTCGTTCTGGAGATCGTAATGTGATTGACAGGAAGTGGGTGTTTCTGGGCGGAAACTGGCCGTTTTATGGGTGTGTGCGAAAAAACGCTACCGTTTCTGGGAAAAACGTGGGAGTGGCTGGAGAAACGGAGGAGTGTCTGGGCGAACGCTGGGTGTGTTTGTGACGTCAAACCAGGAACGACAAGCACTGAACTGATCACAGTTGGCGAGTAAGTCTGGAGCTACTCAGAAACTGCTAAGAAGTGTCTATTCGCAATTTTACTAATCTTTCGTTCGCAATTTTGATAAGCTAAGATTCACTCCCAGTAGGCGGCGGCTTAGCGTGTGCAAAGCTGCTAAAAGCAGCTTGCGAGCGAACAACTCGGAATGAGGGCCTATGTTATTTAATGTGCGCTTGTGCGATGCGGCTCTCAATAATAATAATATTATTTATATAGCGGTTGTCTCCGAAAGTAGTCAGAGGGCTTTAGGCATACAGCATAAAGGTACTGCAGAGGAGGCAGCCGTCTTTGGCGCACTATAATAGTTCCAGTGGCAGAATATAATACATAACATTCAAATACAAGACAAAAAACATACCCAAACAATAATCAGTTCTCAGCGTCCTCAGTATGACCCGGCCAGCGATGCACTTACCGCTGCTGTTGGCCCCTCCCCCCTCTGAATGACATCATGACTTGGGAGGGAGGCAGTACTGGGTGCATTGCGCCCTGTTCGGCTCTAGGCGCACTACATAGGTTACACTGGGTAGGATTAGCTATAGCCGGAGACATGATCTTACTTTGGCAAGATACAAAGGTACAAAATAAACCTGCAAACAAATAAGATACCCACAGAGTAATCAGTTCCACTGATTGTTCATCCCACCCAAGAAAGTATCTGCAGGACAGCCATCTTGGGCGCACTTCATAGGTTACAATAGGGGGGATAAGCAATACTATAGAATGATTCAGCGATGCACCCAAACCCGATGGTTTGCGTACATCTCAGATGGTGGGAGGACTGCGCAGGGGCAGAATGGGTCCTGCGTCCTCATACGCAGTCACTCCTAAGTCGCAGACTGCTTGACAGGCTGCTGGCGTTTGTGGGCTGCCCCGTAGAGCATTCCAGGGCATGTCGATTTCTGGAGCCGGGGTCTGCACCTTCCGACGCAGATTTCCTGGCCCGGCATTTCTGGTGGTCATTCTGACTAAGCATCGGTCACTCAGATGACCGATGCTGGCAACATCGCAACTTATGGTCTCGATGGTGATTCAATGCTAACACACAGATCACTGATACTGGCAGGTTCCCTACAGACACATTGCTGCTGTGTCCAGAGACGTAGCAGCGACGTATTCTACATCCATTTCTGAATCAGGCCCCACGTCCTCTAACATGATGTAAATCCTTTTTCTCTGACGTCCTAGTGGATGCTGGGAACTCCGTAAGGACCATGGGGAATAGCGGCTCCGCAGGAGACTGGGCACATCTAAAGAAAGCTTTAGGACTATCTGGTGTGCACTGGCTCCTCCCCCTATGACCCTCCTCCAAGCCTCAGTTAGATTTTTGTGCCCGAACGAGAAGGGTGCACACTAGGGGCTCTCCTGAGCTTCTTAGTGAAAGTTTTAGTTTAGGTTTTTTATTTTCAGTGAGACCTGCTGGCAACAGGCTCACTGCATCGAGGGACTAAGGGGAGAAGAAGCAAACTCACCTGCGTGCAGAGTGGATTGGGCTTCTTGGCTACTGGACACCATTAGCTCCAGAGGGACCGCTCACAGGCCCAGCCTTGGAGCTCGGTCCCAGAGCCGCGCCGCCGGCCCCCTTACAGAGCCAGAAGCAAGAAGAGTCCGGCAAATCGGCGGCAGAAGACATCCTGTCTTCCACAAGGTAGCGCACAGCACTGCAGCTGTGCGCCATTGCTTCTCAGCACACTTCACACTCCGGTCACTGAGGGTGCAGGGCGCTAGGGGGGGGCGCCCTGAGCAGCAATAGAAACACCTTGGCTGGCTAAAAATACATCACATATAGCTCCTGGGCTATATGGATGAATTTTAACCCCTGCCAGATTTTCACAAAAAGCGGGAGAAAGGCCGCCGAGAAGGGGGCGGAGCCTATCTCCTCAGCACACTGGCGCCATTTTCTCTCACAGCTCCGTTGGAGGGAAGCTCCCTGGCTCTCCCCTGCAGTTACTACACTACAGAAAGGGGTTAAAAAAGAGAGGGGGGCACTAATTAGGCGCAGTATAAAAATACAGCAGCTATAAAGGGAAAAACACTTATATAAGGTTATCCCTGTATATATATATATAGCGCTCTGGTGTGTGCTGGCATACTCTCCCTCTGTCTCCCCAAAGGGCTAGTGGGGTCCTGTCCTCTATCAGAGCATTCCCTGTGTGTGTGCTGTGTGTCGGTACGTTTGTGTCGACATGTTGGATACGTGGAGGCGGAGCGGAGGCCGATAAATGGGATGTCGCCCCCTGTGGGGCCGACACCAGAGTGGATGGATAGGTGGAAGATATTAACCGACAGTGTCAACTCCTTACATAAAAGGCTGGATGACGTAACAGCTGTGGGACAGCCGGCTGCTCAGTCCGCGCCTGCCCAGGCGTCTCAAAGGCCATCAGGGGCTCAAACAACGCCCGTTACCTCAGATGGCAGACACAGATGTCGACACGGAGTCTGACTCCAGTGTCGACGAGGTTGAGACATATACACAATCCACTAGGAACATCCGTTACATGATCTCGGCAATGAAAAATGTGTTACGCATTTTCTGACATGAACCCAAGTACCACATAAAAAGGGTTTTATTTTTGGGGAGAAAAAGCAGCCAGTGTTTTGTTCCCCCATCAGATGAGTGAATGAAGTGTGTAAAGTAGCGTGGTTTCCTCCAATAAGAAACTGGTAATTTCTAAAAAGTTACTGATGGCGTACCCTTTCCCGCCAGAGGATAGGTCACGTTGGGAGATATCCCTTGGGGTGGATAAGGCGCTCACACGTTTGTCAAAAGGTGGCACTGCCGTCTTCGGATACGGTCACCTTGAAGGAACCTGCTGATAAAAAGCAGGAGGCGATCCTAAAGTCTGTAATTACACACTCAGGTTATACACTGAAGCCTGCTATTACCTCAGCAAAAATAGTGCTGCTGCAGCGTGGTCTGATACCCTGTCAGATAATAGCTAAGACAGGGATAATGTTTGCTAACATTGAGCATATTTAAGACGTTGTCATATATATAAAGGATGCACAGAGGGATATTTGCCGGCTGGCATCCAGAATTAATGCAATGTCCATTCTGCCAGGAGGGTATTAGAAACCTGGCAGTGGACAGGTGATGCTGCATTTAAAAGGCACATGGAGATTCTGCCTTATAAGGGTGAGGAATTGTTTGGGGATGGTCTCTGGGACCTCGTATCCACAGCAACAGCTGGGAAGAAAATTTTTTACCTCAGGTTTCCTCACAAAAGCCTAAGAAAGCACCGTATTTTCAGGTACAGTCCTTTCGGCTTCAGAAAAGCAAGCGGGTCAAAGGCGCTTCCTTTCTACACAGAGACAAGGGAAGAAGGAAAAAGCTGCACCAGTCAGCCAGTTCCCAGGATCAAATCTCTTCCCTCGCTTCCTCTGAGTCCACCGCATGACGCTGGGGCTCCACAGGTGGAGACAGGTGCGGTGGGGGCGCGTCTCGGGAACTGCAGGGACCAGTGGGCTTGCCCACAGGTGGATCCCTGGGTTCTGCAAGTAGTATCACAGGGATACAGGCTGGAGTTCGAGACGACTCCCCCTCGCCGTTGCCTTCACATCAGCCTTGCCTGCTGCCCTCGGAAAGGTAGTACTGGCGGAAATTCACAAGCTGTACTTCCAGCAGGTGAAATCAGGGTACCCCTCCTTAAACAAGGCCGGGGTTACTATTCCAAAATGTTGTGGTACCGAAACCAGACGGTTCGGTGAGACCCATTCTAAAATTGAAATCCTTGAACACTTATATACGAAGGTTCAAGTTCAAAATGGAATCGCTCAGGGCGATTATTGCAAGCCTGGAAAATTTCAGGGTATCACTGGACATCAAGGATACTTACCTGCATGTCCCTATTTACCCTCTTCACCAGGTGTACCTCAAAATTGTGGTACAGGATTGTCATTACCAATTCCAGACGTTGCCGTTGGTCTGTCCCCGGCACTGAGGGTATTTACCAAGGTAATGGCCGAAGTACTTATCCCGTACTTGGACGATCTCCTTATAAAGGCGAGGTCCAGGGAGCAGTTGTTCGTCGGAGTAGCACTATCTCGGGAAGTGCTACAACAGCACGGCTGGATTCTGAATATTCCAAAGTCACAGCTGGTTCCTACGACGCGTCTACTGTTCCTGGGTATGGTTCTGGACACAGAACAGGATAAAAAGGGTTTCTCCCGGAGGAGAAGTCCAAGGAGTTGGCGTCTCTGGAGGGAGACCTCCTAATACAAATACAGGTATCGGTGCATCTATGCACGCGAGCCTTGGAAAAGATGGTAGCTTTTTACGAAGAATTTCCATTCGTCAATTCCCATGCAAGGGATCTGTTGGACAAGTGGTCCGGGTCGCATCCTCAGATGCATCGGCCGATAATCCTGTCTCCAAGGGCCAGGGTGTCGCTGTGGTGGTGACTGCAGAGTGCTCATAGGCTGGGGGGCAGTCACACAGGGAAGAAACTTCCAAGGCCTATGGAAAAGTCAGGAGACTTCCCTACACATAAATGTTCTGGAACTATGGGCCATTTACAATGCCCTAAGTCAGGCTAGACCCCTGCTTCAACACCGGCCGGTGCTGATCCAGTCAGACAACATCACGGCGGTCGCTCATGTAAACCGACAGGGCGGCACAAGAAGCAGGATGGCGATGACAGAAGCCACAAGGATTCGCCGATGGGCGGAAAATCATGTGTTAGCACTGTCAGCAGTGTTCATTCCTGGAGTGGACAACTGAGAAGCAGACTTTCTCAGCAGATATAACCTCCACCCGGGAGAGTGGGGACTTCATCCAGAAGTTTTCCAAATGATTGTACACCGTGGGGAAAGGCCACAGGTGGACAGGAGGGCGTCCCGCCTCAACAAAAAGCTACAAAGATATTGCGCCAGGTCAAGGGACCCTCAGGCGATAGCTGTGGACGCTCTGGTAACACCGTGGGTGTACCAGTCGGTGTATGTGTTCCCTTCTCTGCCTCTCATACCCAGGGTAATGAGAATAATAAGAAGGAGAGGAGTAAGAACTATACTCATTGTTCCGGGGGGCCAAGAAGAGCTTGGTACCCAGAACTCCAAGAAATGATCTCAGAGGACCCATGGCCTCTGCAGCTCAGACAGGACCTGCTGAAGCAGGGGTCCTGTCTGTTCCAAGACTTACCGCGGCTGCATTTGACGGCATGGCGGTTGGAACGCCGGATCCTGAAGGAAAAAGGCATTCCGGAGGAAGTTATCCCTACGCTATTAAAGCTGGGAAAGAAGTGAACGCAAACCATTATCACCGCATATGGCGAAAATATGTTGCGTGCTGTGAGGCCAGTACGGCCCAAAGGAGGAATTTCAGCTAGGTCAATTTCTGCACTTCCTACAAGTCAGAGGTGACTATGGGCCTAAAATTGGGTTCCATTAAGGTCCTGATTTCGGCTCTATCGATTTTCTTCCAAAATAGAACTGGCTTCACTGCCTGAAGTTCAGATTTTTGTTAAGGGAGTGCTGCATAGTCAGCCCCCGTTTGTGCCTCCAGTGGCACCATGGGATCTCAACGTAGTGTTGGATTTCCTGAAGTCGCATTGAGTTGAGCCACTTAAATCCGTGGAGCTATAATACCTCACGTGGAAAGTGTTCATGCTGTGGGCCTTGGCGTCGGCCAGGCGTGTATCAGAATTGGCGGCTTTGTCAAAAGCTCTTATCTGTATTTTATATGGATAAGGCGGAATTGAGGACTCGTTCCCAATTTCTTCCTAAGGTGGTAGCAGTTTTTCATGTGAACCAACCTATTGTGGTACCTGCGGCTACTAGGGACTTGGAGGACTCCAAGTTGCTGGACGTAGTCAGGGCCCTGAAAATATATGTTTCCAGGACGGCTGGAGTCAGAAAATCTGACTCGCTATTTATCCTGTATGCACCAAACAAGCTGGGTGCTCCTGCTTTTAAGCAGACTATTGCTCGTTGGATTTGTAGTACAATTCAGCTTGCACATTCTGTGGCAGGCCTGCCACAACCAAAATCTGTAAAAGCCCATTCCACAAGGAAGGTGGGCTCATCTTGGGCGGCTGCCCGAGGGGTCTCGGCTTTACAACTTTGCCGAGCAGCTACTTGGTCAGGGGCAAACACGTTTGCTAATTTCTACAAATTTAATACCCTTGCTGAGGAGGACCTGGAGTTCTCTCATTCGGTGCTGCAGAGTCATCCGCACTCTCCCGCCCGTTTGGGAGCTTTGGTATAATCCCCATGGTCCTTACGGAGTTCCCAGCATCCACTAGGACGTCAGAGAAAATAAGAATTTACTTACCGATAATTCTATTTCTCGTAGTCCGTAGTGGATGCTGGGCGCCCATCCCAAGTGCGGATTGTCTGCAGTACTTGTACATAGTTATTGTTAACTAAATCGGGTTATTGTTGTAGTGAGCCATCTTTTCAGAGGCTCCTCTGTTATCATGCTGTTAACTGGGTTCAGATCACAGGTTGTACGGTGTGATTGGTGTGGCTGGTATGAGTCTTACCCGGGATTCATAAATCCTTCCTTATTGTGTACGCTCGTCCGGGCACAGTATCCTAACTGAGGCTTGGAGGAGGGTCATAGGGGGAGGAGCCAGTGCACACCAGATAGTCCTAAAGCTTTCTTTAGATGTGCCCAGTCTCCTGCGGAGCCGCTATTCCCCATGGTCCTTACGGAGTTCCCAGCATCCACTACGGACTACGAGAAATAGAATTATCGGTAAGTAAATTCTTATTTTTCACTTTGAAAATAGGGAACGCCTTCAGATATTACCCGTATACACCTCCTGCAGGTCATCTAAATATCTTGCTTATGGAGAAATGTGTTTGTTGGTTGTAACCCTGGACCTTAGATGGGGTCACAGTTGTCAATGGAATGTTATAATTGGGGAACACCTCATACCGCTTTAAGATCGCAAATGCCGGGTTCCATCTGGGAATTGGAAACGGGTCCTTCCCAGATGCAACCCAGCATTGCATCCCGAAAACTGGCTTCCCGGGTTATTTGTGCTGTGTGAAAGGGGTATTAGGGGGACATTTACTAAGCAGTGATAAGAGCGGGGAAGTAAGCCAGTGGAGAAGTTGCCCATGACAACCAATCAGCACTGAAGTAATATCTATAATTTGCATTCTATAAAATGATACAGAGCTGCTGATTGGTTGATGGGGCAACTTCTCCACTGGCTCACTTCTCCACTCTAATCACTGCTTAGTAAATGTCGCTCTAAGGGGGTAATTATGACCCGTTCGCTCGCTGCGTTTTAACGCAGCAGAGCGAACGGGTCTCTGCTGCGCATACGCCGGCGCCTCAGTGCGCCGGCGCATGCCAGACGGCCGAAGGACGTAGCAGAAATGCGATCGGGCAGAGGCGATCGCTGGTCGGGAGGGGGCGGAACGGGGGTGTTTGGCCGCCGTTTCGTGGGTTTGGTTCGGCCAACGCAGGCGTGGCCGTACCGAAAGGGGGGCGGGCTGCAGCGGCTGCGTGACGTCACAGGCAGCCGCTGCGGGCCAGGGAGCGATGAGTAGCTCCCGGCCAGCGCGCCAAAGCTGCGCTGGTCGGGAGCTACTCTTGAAGTGCAAAGGCATCGCCGCTGTGCAATGCCTTTGCACTTCTGCGGGGGGGGGGGGGCGTAACTGACAAACTGACATGCGGGGCGGGCTAGCCCTGTGCTGGGCGTCCCGCCACATGTCAGTGTGAACGATCGTAGCTGTGCTAAATTTATCACAGCTACGATCAACTCGAAATGACCCCCTAAGTCACTTCCAACCCGGAGTAAGGTTTTGTCCGTTTCCAAAATGCTTCATCCTTGTGGGAAAGGTCACGTATTGGGCAGAGTCCCAAATGCAAAATGTACAAAATGAATTGTATAACATCACACAACAGACTCAGATGAGGTCGGTTCACTTCAAAATTACCGCACAGGGATTACATCAGACTGTTTGTATTGGAGCTGCCAGACAAGCCATTGCATTACGCCTGCCCGGAACGGGGGCATGTTTGTGTAAATGCTGCGGCTGAACTATGTTGATACGGCTATTATTTTACTGTTTTGACAGTATCATAATTGCTGTAGGTAAAATAAATGTCAGATCAATGTAACAGGTAGCAGTTTTGTAATGCGAGTAACGTGTTCTCGTTTGGTTAAGTAGATTGCACCAGGGGAGCTAAACAATACACAGTGTCATGTTGTGCACCGTAATGTCAGTTCTCCTGCTACAAAAGGCTCCCATGGTGCAATCACATATGACTAATGCTGCTGCTGTTTCTGTACTGATCTGTTTATAAAGGCAAATAACATAAGAGCAAATCGCTCAGAAAGTAGCATTTCAGCTGCAAACTTGTATCCAGCCGGTGATCAGTCACTAGTATTGTTTCCATACCCTCCAGCTGGACCTTTTTGGCAGGTACAGGACCTTTTTTTTATGGTCTGTACCGATTTTTGGCTCTCCAAACTTCCATTGAAAGTATAGGAAAAGGGATGTGACCACGCCCCTTTACCCGTGACCATGCCCCTTTCCTAATTTGTACCGGTTTTTGGTGGTCATTCCGAGCTGTTCGCTCGCTAGCTGTTTTTAGCAGCATTGCACACGCTAGGCCGCCGCCCTCTGGGAGTGTATCTTAGTTTAGCAGAATAGCGAACGAAAGATTAGCAGAATCGCTACTAACTAATTCCCTGCAGTTACTGACTAGCTCCAGACCTACTCCTAGATCTAGATTGCGATCAGCTCAGTCCGTTTAGTTCCTGGTTTGACATCACAAACACGCCCTGCGTTCGTCCAGCCACTCCCCCGTTTCTCCAGCCACTCCTGCGTTTTTACCTGGCACCCCTGCGCTCTTTTAGCACACTCCCTGAAAACGCTCAGTTACCCCCCAGAAACACCCCTTTCCTGTGAATCACTCACCGATCAGCACAGCGACTGAAAAGCGTCGCTCAGACCTGTGTAAAATTGCTTTGTTTGATGTTAAAATACTTAGCGCATGTGCGCTGCGTACCATGCGCATGCGCATTTTCCACCTAATCGCTGCGTTGCGAAAAACTGCAACGAGCGAGCAACTCGGAATGACCACCTTTATGTATAACATGTTGAAGGGTATGTGTTTCTTCTTACTTTTGAAATCAGTTCTGAATAAACCGCTCTGTCCTGTAACACTGAGCCGGAACCTTCCAGCTGACCAATCACAGGCAGCTGAGATTAAACTAGCGCATTTATTTGCCAGATCCAGATTAACGGGTGTGGTATGGAAGGTAGATAGTAACTAGGTCGACAGTGTCTAGGTGGACCACTATTGGTCGACAGGGTCTCTAGGTCGACTGGGTTTTTATGTCGACATGGTCTAGGTTGACAGGTCAAAAGGTCGACATGAGTTTTTTTATTTTTTGGAGGTGTCGTTTTCTTCGTAGAGTGACCGGCAACCCCAATTAGTGCACCGTGTCACCTCGCATGGCTCGCTTCTCTCGCCCGCGCTCGGCACAGATTACCGTTCCAATCGTAGTCCATGTGGATCGTTAAGTATGAAAAGGTTCGAAAAAAGAAAAAAAATACGTGAAAACATCATGTTGACCTTTTGACCTGTCGACCTAGAACACGTCGACCTAGAGAATGTCAACCTAGAAACCCTGTCGACCTAGTTAATGTCGACTAATAGTGGTCAACCTGGATAGTGTTGACATAGTTACTGTCGACTAATAGTGGTCGACCTAGATAGTGTTGACATAGTTACTGTAGTACTAATAGTGGTCGACCTAGATAGTGTCGACCTAGTTACTGTTGACCTAGAGACCGGATCCCCAGATTAACAATGTGGTGGATGGGACTACAGCTCGGGCCACCACATAAATATAGCGTAATGATGACACGCCACCGGCTGGCCGGGATCCGGTCTGAAGATCGACATTGTCTAGGTCAACAATGTTTAGGTCGACCACTATAGGTCGACAGTCACTAGGGTTTATAGGGTCGACAGGGTTTCTTGGTCGACAGGTCAAAAGTCGACATGAGTTTTTCAATTTTTTTCTTTTTTTTTAACTTTTTCGTACTTAACAATCCACGTGGACTACGATTGGATCCGGTAATCTGTGCCGAGGGAAGTGCGGCACCTTGCTGGAACGCGAGCCATGCCAGGGGACACGGTGCACTAATTGGGGTTCCCGGTCACTTTACACAGAGAATGACACCAAAAATAACCCCCCAAAAAAACTCATGTCGACCTTTTGACATGTCGACCTAGAAACCC
Source organism: Pseudophryne corroboree (assembly GCF_028390025.1). Taxonomy (NCBI): domain Eukaryota; kingdom Metazoa; phylum Chordata; class Amphibia; order Anura; family Myobatrachidae; genus Pseudophryne; species Pseudophryne corroboree. The sequence continues at coordinate 51,266,757 of NC_086447.1, read as the reverse complement.
TGTCGACCTAGTGGCTGTCGACCTATAGTGGTTGACCTAAACATTGTCGACCTAGGCACTGTCGATTTGATGATCCACAGCCGGCTGGCCGCAGGGTCGCTCATAAATCAGAAGTATCACAATTATGGGGCCCATTTATCAATGAGTGATAAAACTCGTTGTGAATGATAAAACCTGTTGCGTGTGATAAATGGAGCTCCAGCCAATCAGCCACCAACTGTCATTTTTCAAACACGTGAAAGTAGGAGATGATTGGCTGAAGCACCATTTATCATACGCAGCGAGTGTTATCACTCTAAGGAGTTTCATCGCTCGTTGATAAATGAGACCCTAAATTTCTAGTTTAAAGATTTCATAGGGATCGACGATCCCCACCTCTACAGCAGCCGCCATTGGTCATTGCTCTTGTATCCTCCGTCAAGGTGCACATGCATGGCGCAGCGCCCGCGTAGTCTGCCATATGCAGTCTGCTAGTATGAATCACAGGATACGTCCAGTGCAGAGCCAGTGTGAGCTCCTGTGCGGCACTAGCCCGGAACCTTTGTGATTTATCATCTGCCCGGACGTCCCAATCTTGTTCGGCTGTTGAGTCATGTGCTCAGCAAGTGTCCCCGATTGCGATCTCAGATTGCCAGAGGGCATCGCCCCAAGGCAGATGGTGACCCCTGATTTGTGTGTGGGCGGCTTCGTGTCTCTTGTCCCTTTGTCTGCAGTTCCACTTGTTAGGTCAATGCGTGTTACATCAGTGCAGACGATGGGGTAAATGCAATAGGGTGTGAGGATGCTGTATTTTTAAAACGGCAATTGTTTACAAGGCAAAACCAACCTGGTTGTGCCTTGTTAAACGATTGCCGCTTTAAAAATACGGTCAGTCTCGCATAAACTCCCGCAACTCTGACTTCTTGCAGCCTGTTACGTTTACCCCTATATATTTTTTATCCTTTTGCTTACAGACACAGAGGGTATGATGTATCAAGCAGTAAACAGAGGGGACCAGTAGAGAAATTGCCCCTAGCAACCAATCAATCAGCATTGACGCAGTATTTATCAAGTACATTCTATTAAATGATAGATAGCTCCCTATTGGTTGCTATGGGCAACTTCTGCACTGGCCCACTTCCCACTCTAGTCACTGCTTGATACATCTCCCCCTGTGTACAGATAAGAACAGCGCCATTCCTGTATTCCTCTGCTCTGCTGTTATGTTGCGAGCTGCGAGAAGTGACGCAATTGAGGCCGCACTATGTAACTCCAGCGCTCTCTCTTTGTAAAAGCCCCATGTTATAAATCCACCCTCACTTACTGTACCCCCAGGTACATCCTCTGCTGAGATGTAGGTTACAATGAATTGATCCCTTGGTGTAAATTTACTAAGATGGGAGTTCTATTTAAGATGGGATGTTGCCCATAGCAACCAATCAGATTCCAGGTATTATCTTCTGGAAGGTGCTAGATAAATGAGAAGTAGAATCTGATTGGTTGCTATGGGCAGCATAGGCAAACACAGGGGGGAGTTTCTGGTTGCCCAGAAACCCCCTCCTCTTGGCAAGTGCCTCAAATTATAACAACAATAGCAATGGCATATAATACGGTTACTAGAGCTACTGCCACATCATGCCGTGTAAGGGACAGAGCAGAGCTGCTGCACATGCCCAGTGGTAGAAGCTTCTTCTACCAAGTTGCTGTGTGTGTGGTTCTGAGTCCTCAATCAGTGCACTGGATCAGAGAGTAGCTACCAGGGAGAAGAGACAGGAGCCTTACCATGAGGTGGGAGAATGTGTGCTTAGAAAGTGCAGTTCCATTATATTTGTGTATTTATTTATTTATTATAGTATGTTTAACCTCTTCCTGATTACTTATCTTATTTATATTATTTAAATATGTTTGATGCAGCATACACTATAGACCAGGCATTCCCAACCACGGTCCTCGAGGCACACCAACAGTGCAGGTTTTAGTGATATCCAGGCTGCAACACAGGTGACTTCATTAGTAGCTCGGTTATTTTAATGTAACCACCTGTGCTGCAGCTTGGATATCACTGAAACCTGCACTGTTGGTGTGCCTCGAGGACCGTGGTTGGGAATGCCTGCTATAGACCATATATTGTGTTAAATATTAATACTGTATTCCATGCTCTGCCAAGTGGGAGATTGTGGATTGCATTTGGAAACCCCCCTCTAGAAATCCTGCGTTTGCCACTGAGCAACATCCCATCTTAAATAGAACTCCCATCTTAGTAAATTTACCCCCGTGACTTGCCACCCTCTGTATAACAGCACCCTCGCAATACAACCCCCTCCAGCATAAGATCCAGCTCTGTGGGTGGTAGAGCATCCCCGATATATGCATTGCTGCAGCCAGGGCTGCCGTTTAGGGGGTAAGGGGCACCGGAGTAGCCAGGGGGCCCGCACAGACATGGGGGGGGGGGGGGGGGGGGCGGTCCACCCACTGATGATCCCGGAATTTGCAGTGGGTCGCACCATGCCCTATGTGGCATGAAAATGAGACCTGGTGTTTGCAATGGGTCATGGCCTTGTAACCACACACGCCTCCTAGTACCGAACCCTGCCAGTGCTCCCGACGGCCCTGAAGCCACTAACCGTGTCCATGCGTGCCACTTTGCTGATATATGGGCGAGGGTGTCTTGAGCTACCATTGTGGACAGTTGGCTGCTGTGCCCTCTGCTAATTCATTTGTCTCATCCCCATAGAGATTACTTGTGTGATGATCTCTCCCCCCCCCCCCCCCCTATATAATGTGCAGTTCTGTGTTTATCACCAGTGCACGTGACACATTTCTGTCTGTCTCTGGTGAGTGACCAGTCCTGCATGGTCATACCCTGGGGAATGTGCAGTGTCAGCTGCCCGCTGGTTGGTACAGAGACACTGTTATGTGACCCATGTAACGGCTGAATTACCCCTGTGCACAGGAAGCACCAGCGTTCCCTCCACCTAATAATAGGATGTATGCAAATTCCGTCCAGAGCGAATGCACACGATTTCCATATATGCAGAATATCAGTTCCGTTTTCACCAATCTGCTGATGAAAAATGATTGATTCTGACCAGCTCTGTCATTAATATTGTAATGTATATTACATTTGTATAAGTGCTGCACAGTGCAACTTCTCACATTGTGTGTGGTCTGGATGTAATTCTCAGTGTCTGTTTTACTATGTATGTAAAGATCATTCACAGTATAATCTTACATTTATTAGGTGCATGGATATATATATATAATATATATACTACTTAGTATGTGTATTGTATATATGTGGACATTGTACTTGTTCTGTATGCTGCATTCAGTTCTCAGTATCTGTTCTTATTCTGTTTGTTTTTTGTTCTGTATGCTGGCTGTAGCTCTCTGTATTTGTTCTTGTCCTGTAAGTAGGAGAATTACACAGTACGACTTCTCTTGCCCTGCACGCTGGATGTAATTCTCATTATCTGTTCTTGCCCTGTAAGCAGGAGAATGACACAGTATGACTTCTCTCGCCCTGCACGCTGGATGCAATTCTCATTATTTGTTCTAGTCCTGTCAGTTTGAGAATTACACAGTACAATACCACTTCTCTTGCCCTGCACGCTGGATGCAATTCTCATTATCTATTCTTGTCTTGTAAGTAGGAGAATGACACAGTACCACTTCTCTTGCCCTGCACGCTGGATGCAATTCTCATTATCTATTCTTGTCCTGTAAGTAGGAGAATTACACAGTGCCACTTCTCTTGCCCTGCACGCTGGATGCAGTTCTCATTATCTGTGCTTGCCCTGTAAGTAGGAGAATTACACAGTACCACTTCGCTTGCCCTGCACACTGAATGTAATTCTCATTATCTATTCTTGTCCTGTAAGTAGGAGAATTACACAGTGCTACTTCTTTTGCCCTGCACGCTGGATGCAATTCTCATTATCTGTTCTTGTCCTGTAAGTAGGAGAATTACACAGTGCCACTTCTCTTGCCCTGCATGCTGGATACAATTCTCATTATCTATTCTTGTCTTGTAAGTAGGAGAATGACACAGTGCCACTTCTCTTGCCCTGCACGCTGGATGCAATTCTCATTATCTGTTCTTGTCCTGTAAGTAGGATAATTACACAGTACCACTTCTCTTGCCCTGCACGCTGGATACAATTCTCATTATGTATTCTTGTCTTGTACGTAGGAGAATGACACAGTACCACTTCTCTTGCCCTGCACGCTGGATGCAATTCTCATTATCTGTTCTTGTCCTGTAAGTAGGAGAATTACACAGTACCACTTCTCTTGCCCTGCACGCTGGATGCAATTCTCATTATCTGTTCTTGTCCTGTAAGTAGGAGAATGACACAGTACCACTTCTCTTGCCCTGCACGCTGGATGCAATTCTCATTATCTGTTCTTGTCCTGTAAGTAGGAGAATGACACGGTACCACTTCTCTTGCCCTGCACGCTGGATGTAATTCTCATTATCTGTTCTTGTCCTGTAAGTAGGAGAATTACACAGTACCACTTCTCTTGCCCTGCACGCTGGATGCAATTCTCATTATCTGTTCTTGTCCTGTAAGTAGGAGAATTACACAGTACCACTTCTCTTGCCCTGCACGCTGGATACAATTCTCATTATCTATTCTTGTCTTGTAAGTAGGAGAATGACACAGTACCATTTCTCTTGCCCTGCACGCTGGATGCAATTCTCATTTTCTATTCTTGTCCTGTAAGTAGGAGAATTACACAGTGCCCCTTCTCTTGCCCTGCACGCTGGATGCAATTCTCATTATCTGTTCTTGTCCTGTAAGTAGGAGAATTACACAGTACCACTTCTCTTGCCCTGCACGCTGGATACAATTCTCATTATCTATTCTTGTCTTGTAAGTAGGAGAATGACACAGTACCACTTCTCTTGCCCTCCACACTGGATGCAATTCTCATTATCCTTGTCTTGTAATTAGGAGAATGACACAGTGCCACTTCTCTTGCCCTGCACGCTGGATGCAATTCTCATTATCTGTTCTTGTCCTGTAAGTAGGAGAATTACACAGTACCACTTCTCTTGCCCTGCATGCTGGATGCAATTCTCATTATCTGTTCTTGTCCTCTAAGTAGGAGAATGACACAGTACCGCTTCTTTAGTTATGTATACTGGATAGTGGATACAATTCTCTAGATCTGTCTGGGTTCTGTAAGTAAGATAATTGCACAGTGCCACTTCTCTTGCTTCATATTCCTTGTACAGTTCTTGGTATCTATTCTGGGTGACAGGCCAGATGACATGTAGACTGTACTGCCAGTCAGTCAGGAAAATAGGGTCATGGTTAGGAACAATATCGGTATAAAGATAATGACACTATCACGCGTGGGACTGCGCAAACTAGCGAGGAACGGAAGTTTCTAAACAGTTTCTAAATCTGGCTCCTAGATATGACACAGTGAATGTGCCATTATTTTATCCACCGCAACCTGTTATAAATTGTCATAAATTCACTGGTTTAGGTTTCTGTCTTCCTTCTGTGTTTTTCATTAAAGCATTTATATTAATCGGGTAGAGATCTTTATTTGTGTTGCCTTTGGATACAACGCAGCCTGGCTCTGCACTGATTGCAGTTGTATCCACAGATCAGTTGTGTGCTGGGTCCAGTGGCATCTGACATAAACAGGTCTGTCCGGATGATATAAGGGATTGGTGAGAAGCACAGGTTAGAAATAGCTGCAGAATGTATTACGTAAAATGTCTGAATGTGGCAAATACCTTTAGACTACAGTAAGAGGTATGATCCCCAATATACAACCAGCGTATGGTATAAAAATGGCCTCTCGCTGTCCAGAACCTGCACACCCAGTGTTGTATGATCTGGAATTTCATACATGTGAGGAGCTATGTCATCCTATAGTTGCACGAAATGCAAAACATCATCACTGTCGGCTAATTACATGCAAATGATGCGGTGCAATTAGTTTTGTGTAACCTCAGGATAAATATATGTACAGGACCCCGGGTGTCAGCGGCTTACAGAGCTGCAGATGAAACCGCTGTGTAACCGTGCGGCCAGTTGCAGTAGTTTCGCAGTAGCTCTGTCTATCCTAGTGTATTGTCACAGCCCAGGGGCAAATTCCAGCCTGACGGGTTCTGTCCTGCCCTCCTCCCTCCTCCTGTGTGCTGACACAATACAAACATTAGCACAGCCATAGTCCTGGAGGCGATAGGCGTGTGAGGCTCAGATCTCTCTGCCCTGGAACACAACCTGGAAACTTGTGCTTTTACGTAGCTGCAAGCCGCATTTTACCTATAAGCAAATGGAGAATGTGCAGCACAGCGATATTGCTCTTCTTGTCCGAGCTGTGCAAACTAAGGCCACCGTCTCGGCCTATTGGCTAAGATATGTTCTTATCAGCAGGGCCTGGTCTCAGGCCACCTGAGTTGATGGGAGACGGGTCCTGAGGGTGCCTAGATGTGCGGGGATGTGCAGGGACCGGAAGCCTTCACACGGAGCGCAGAGAAAGCCACAGTAGCACAACGCCTAGTCTCTGCGCTAGCCTTGTGGTTGGACAAGACAAATGTATAAACCACCAGCTGTCAGCCTGGGGCATTTGGGACTATTCATTTAGTAGAGGCAGCAGGCCTGTAGACGTTTGCCCAACAAGAGGGTGTCAAGGGCACCCCATTGCATGGTAAAGGGCAGCCTGAACAAAAAACAAACAAACAAACCCAAGGGTCTTACGGCTACAGGGGATAAGGAGAATCAGGGCTCTTCCCTTTTTTGGCTGCATTGACCCCACACCCCAGCGCTATCACAATACGGAGTGTTTTTGCGCAGGTTCTACTTTTAATGCGCCTGCGAGGTGTCACCTGAGATCACACACATTGAAGCTCAGGTATACTTTTTCCTGTGCGTCAAGCGCAGACTATAATGTAAGCTGCACCTCGTCCCCTACACCTGGGGAATTGCAGGTGGGTCTGGTGCACACACATGGCATGCACCTGTAAATGTAGCACACCCCATGCTGAGAGGCCGCCGTCTAACACACCATGCTGAGTGGCACTTACCGTAAGATACATGCAACTTACCCTAGCCGCCCTGAATGTGCAATATCTGTAGGCTAAATTCACACGTACAATTCAGGCTGGGAATTGCGCTAGACTCTTCATGAGCCCCAGTTGCCCCGATATTTCCCCCGTAATATTACGCTGTAAGTGGCCAGCAGAAAGAGGCTTATCTTTCTAGTAGCATGCAGGGGGCCACCCCCCCCCCCCCCCGCCCCCGCTAAAATCTGAGCACCTGGCTAAACAGCACAGCAATCACATGTTTTAGGTAGCCCCCTGCCTCCGCAGCCTAGCTGCAAAGGCAGTCGCCGGGCTGCCATGTTTTGGGTCGCAGAGAGTAACGCCCGCTTTTGCTGCCGTCACACTATTGAAGCATTCTGCATTCTGCCCTGATAGGGATCCAGTTAGATCCCCCCCAGCACCCCCAGTGGCCGCTGCATCTCATTGCACATGCATGGGGCCAAAACCTGGAAGTCCTGACGCCACAATGGACAGCTCTTCTCAGGAGATTTGTCCTTTGTGTTACTAATGGCATATTTTAGTACATATGTGATCCGTATAGTTGCGATAAGTGGCAGGATGTACCAATGGCGGAAGCAAGGCTTAGTACATCCCACCCAAAGTGAGGCAGAAAAAACTCCCAGATTTTAAAGGTTAACAAAAAAGGCATGGTAAGTGCTATTCAAAATGTTAGTACATAATGTAAAAGTGCATGGAATAAAGTTTATTTTCAATTGGTCTTAAATATAATATCGTCCAGACGGCGGCCTACATTCGTGATACAATTTCTAAAGTATCGCATCACTCGGCGGCTCATTTCCGGCGTTATCACTGCAACTTCCTGATGAAGCTCACTGTCATTTATCTGGCTACGTTAATGAGCAGAAAACAAACCTCATCAGCTTCATGAAAGGCCCCTACACAGCCAGCGGGACCACCTGACAGCTAAGGTCTACACACATCCACCAAAAACCATTAATGAGCTGAAGGCTGCTGTACGCCAAGAAATGACAATATCATATTCAAGACCAATTGGAAATCAACGGTATTCAAGGCACTTTTACATGATGTACTAACATTCTGAATAGCTTTTACCATGCCATTGTTTTGCTAACCTTTAAAATCTGGGTGATTTTTTTGCTTCACCCTTTACGAGTTCTCTTCCTCAGCCTAATTAGACAATTAGTAGATTCCGTGTGCCTTCTGCATAAACGGCGCTGCCAAGAATTCGCGTTTCACTTTCCGTCACCCGGCGCCAGTTCCCTGTGATTATAGGGATCCAGAACAGTCCCCCTGCTAACGGGCGATTCGTGCGGATGCGTAGAGGGGGGTGCACCGGCCTCGAATACAGACCACATGCCAAAACCCTGGAGCAACATAATGTAGCAAAGATAGAGTGTTACACCGATGAGTTCCAAGAGTGAGTCACACCACGGCGTACGCCCACCCTAGCAGAAAGCGATCACTTTGTTCTGGTGTCGTTCAACGCATTGTTAAAGATGGGAAAAAAATGACAGAGTGCTTCTGCTGACAGTAATGACGTGTTAACCCTTATGCTGCTGAACTGCACCTTACAAAGTCAGCCGCTCTTTATATTGTGCCTCATATACATGATAGACATTACCCCAAATAGACACATACATAGCCTCATACAGTAACTGTTACCATGCAGAGAGTGGCCAATACTTCAATCACGGGGAATTTGAAAGTAAGATGCCAATGTGTTTTGCTTGACCGTTTCAGCTTTTTGCCACATGGCCACTGTCTTACAAATGGCTTTAGCAGTTTCCAATAAAAGGTGAAGACCATGGCCCTCATTCCGAGTTGTTCGCTCGGTAATTTTCTTCGCATCGCAGCGATTTTCCACTTATTGCGCATGCGCAATGTTCGCACTGCGACTGCGCTAAGTAAATTTGCAATGCAGTTAGGAATATTACTCACGGCATTACGAGGTTTTTTCTTCGTTCTGGTGATCATAATGTGATTGACAGGAAGTGGGTGTTTCTGGGCGGAAACTGGCCGTTTTATGGGTGTGTGCGAAAAAAACGCTACTGTTTCTGGGAAAAACGCGGGAGTGGCTGGAGAAACGGAGGAGTGTCTGGGCGAACGCTGGGTGTGTTTGTGACGTCAAACCAGGAACAACAAGCACTGAACTGATCGCACTGGCAGAGTAAGTCTCGAGCTACTCAGAAACTGCACAGAGAAGTCTTTTCGCAATATAGCGAATCTTTCGTTCGCAAATTTGATAAGCTAAGATTCACTCCCAGTAGGCGGCGGCTTAGCGTGTGCAAAGCTGCTAAAAGCAGCTTGCGAGCGAACAACTCGGAATGAGGGCCCATATTAGGCAGCAATTTCCTATGTAGTAGATTTGCAGTGGAATGTCAGCCCCCGACTGACCAACGTACAACATTGTCCCTATTTTAGGTTGTTCGCCGGAGTCTGAAGAGGACCCCAATAAGGACATTTATTAATTTGCACGGCCGTCTCTGTACTCCGGAAGCCACAGCAATAGATTACACAACATAATGTGGCCGCTGGCCGCGCTGTATTCTAAATATCGCTCCATGTTATGTCCAGGTCTTATGGTAAATGAGTTTTCTCATCCAATTAACACATCTGAGCATTTGCATGTCGCTGCAATTATCTGAATGTGTGACTGCAAAATGAGGTTTAATAATAAAATCGTGTTGCTGTGTAACATTGCGGATGGTGTGTAACGGGCGGGAGCCGCCACGAGTTCCAAGGTTATATGAAAGTCGTTGGTTGTTGGAAAAAAAGTTGCATGAGGATCTCACTGCTATTGCTGTGTACTTCAGTGTAAATATATATCCATTCACTAACTGGATCTTTGATGAGCATCATCGTCTTTGTGCGTATATACTCTGATAATACATACACCGTATAACATGCCCGCTCAATTCAGCCTACCCTACACCCCTATTTATTAAAACAGACCTCGTCCGGGAGGCAGTGTCGCTGCAGTCTGAAAAACAATTACCCCTAAGCCCTCGTACCTACAGTACTGACATCATCCTCCTTCGGATTCCTAGTTCTCTATGGTGGTCATTCCGAGTTGTTCGCTCGCTAGCAGTTTTTAGCAGCCGTGCAAACGCTATGCCGCCTCCCACTGGGAGTGTATTTTAGCTTAGGAGAAGTGTGAACGAAAGGATCGCCGAGCGGCGGCAATTTTTTTTGTGTGCAGTTTTTAAATAGCTCAAAACCTACTCAGCGCTTGCGATCACTTCAGACTGTTCAGTTCCTGTTTTGACATCACAAACACGCCCTGCGTTCGCCCAGCCACGCCTGCGTTTTTTCGAACACTCCCTGAAAACGGTCAGTTGACACCCAGAAACGCCCACTTCGTGTCAATCACTCTGCGGCCAGCAGTGCGACTGAAAAGCATCGCTAGACCCTGTGCAAAACTGCATCGTTCGTTGTAATAGTACGTCGCACGTGCGCATTGCGCCGCATACACATGCACAGAAGTGCCGTTTTTTCCCCTCATCGCTGCACAGCGACTGAATGCAGCTAGCGATCAACTCGGAATGACCCCCTATAGCAACTGCGATGCGTGGGAAAAGGTTGTAAATGGAATCCACTGTTTCTAATGTCACCTATTAGGGTTTACACCTTATGTGGGTCTGCTGTGCTTGTCCAAAGTTCATATCTAATACCCCTTTTCCACTTGATTGAAAATCCCAGGTTATTGCACATGAGTGCAAAAAACACCATAACCTGGGATTTTTTTTGTCATTGGAAATGGGTCTACCCACCCAGGAATCCTTTCCGGGTACCTAGCAGGGTTTTAGACGGGAAGGGTGAACTGCAGTGGAAACGGGTAACCCGGGACTTCCAACCCAGGACCCGTTCACAGCGTGGGGAGAGACGCTTTCCCGGTGTGAGGAGATGATAATGGTGCCAATCCGGGAATGGTGGAAAGGGGTCTGTACCGATCTGACCTGCTTTGGAACCGTGGGGTGTAATGAAATCCTTGCAGGATGCCGGCTTAACTCGGACTGTTTTTAAAGGGGCAACTATGTAGAAGGCTAAATCACGACTTGTACACGACTGCCTGTATAAAAATACGTCCGAGCTCGACCGGAGCCGAATTCGGAATTCATTACATCCCGCCATACATGTCATTGTGGATACAGGCATTAGGGAAGGCTACAGTGACCTCACGTGACCTCTGACTAAGTGCGTGACAGGGTGGAAGGAGTTAATGCGGATTTGAGCGGATTTTCCCCCCTTCGCATACAGCGTCAGGGGAGCTGATGAACCTCAGTGGTAGTGATGCGCCGACTGTTCTAGCGCCTACATGGGTTTGTGCTGTCCCTGTTACACTCTGCGGGGTGTGTTTCCGCTCTCTCTGTGTATAAGAGTGCGCAGCCAGGCCCAGATTTGTGAATAGGCCCGATAATCCATCACACTTCGCATACTCAGAATTCACTAGTTACAGATGATACATCTATCATGGCCTCAGCTAGGGATCTGCTTTCCCTGTGCATTTATGTATCACAGATGGTCCCAGCGCTCGCTCCACCCAGTAACAAACGAATGTATGTCCGTGCCGCGCAGCTCCGTGTGGACGTCACAGTCACTACCATGTGTTGACAAGCGATGGATCTCGCCATCTGCTCCATCTGCGTGCCCAAGATACTGCAGCACCACCCAAACTTTATTCACTTTACTATTTAATTTTAATGGATTCTGAAACTGGTTAAAAAATATCTCCATAGCGTGCTGCGGACTGGCCCTACACAGGTGCTAAGCAAGCCTCTGACGGAGGTGTCCACGCGCGAATCGTAACTCGTCCATACACCTCCATCAGGTGCCTACACTCCCAGACACAGTAACAAATACTGCCATATTGGGAGATGCGTGTTACCATACACTTCAAATGTTATAGGCCCTCATATATTAAAATAACAAGGCAAAGAACGACTCAAGAATAAAGCAATGGGGGCAGTTGACTTTCTGGTCACATGACTTTCTATGTACAACTCAGTGAGGTCAATCAGCATAGGGGAGTTGTGAGAGGTATGGGGGGGGGTGAGTGGTGTGGGGGAGGTATGAGTGGTGTGGGGAGGTGTGAGTGGCATGTGGGGGAGGTTTGAGTGGCATGTGGTAGATGTGAGTGGCATGTGGAGGTGGCGGAAGCAGTGAGAGGTGTGAGTGACATGCTGGGGAAGTTTGAGTGGCATGAAGGAGGTGTGAGTGGCATGTGGGATGGAGGGTGTAGCTTGTTCGAGGTGTGAGTGCCATGGTAGAAGGTGTGAGTGGCATGTGGTGGTGGTAGGAGTAGCTTGTGTGAGGTGTGAATGGCATGCTGGGGGTGTGTGAGTGGCAGGTGGTGGTGGTGGGAGTAGCTTGTGTGAGGTGTGAATGGCATGCTGGGGGTATGTGAGTGGCATGTGGTGGTGGTAGGAGTAGCTTGTGTGAGGTGTGAATGGCATGCTGGGGGTGTGTGAGTGGCAGGTGGTGGTGGTGGGAGTAGCTTGTGTGAGGTGTGAATGGCATGCGGGGGGTGTGTGAGTGGCATGTGGTGGTGGTGGTGGTGGTGGTGGTAGTAGCTTGTGGGAGGTGAGAGTGGCATGCTGGGGGTGTGTGAGTGGCATGTGGTGGTAGGAGTAGCTTGTGTGAGGTGTGAATGGCATGCTGGGGGTGTGTGAGTGGCATGTGGTGGTGGGGGTGGGAGTAGCTTGTGGGAGGTGAGAGTCCTGTGCTGGGGGTGTGTGAGGGGCATGTGGTGGTGGTGGTGGTGGGAGTTGCTTGTGTGAGGTGTGAATGGCATGCTGGGGGTGTGAGTGGCATGTGGTGGTGCGGGTAGAAGTAGATTGTGGGAGGTGAGAGTGGTGTGCTGGGGGTGTGTGAGTGGCATGTGGTGGCGGTGGGAGTTTCTTGTGTGAGGTGTGAATGGCATGCTGGGGGTGTGTGAGTGGCAGGTGGTGGTGGTGGGAGTAGCTTGTGTGAGGTGTGAATGGCATGCTGGGGGTGTGAGTGGCATGTGGTGGTGCGGGTAGAAGTAGATTGTGGGAGGTGAGAGTGGTGTGCTGGGGGTGTGTGAGTGGCAGGTGGTGGTGGTGGGAATAGCTTGTGGGAGGTGAGAGTGGTGTGCTGGGGGTGTGTGAGTGGCAGGTGGTGGTGGTGGGAATAGCTTGTGGGAGGTGAGAGTGGTGTGCTGGGGGTGTGTGAGTGGCATGTGGTGGTGGTGGGAATAGCTTGTGGGAGGTGAGAGTGGTGTGCTGGGGGTGTGTGAGTGGCATGTGGTGGTGGTGGGAGTAGCTTGTGGGAGGTGAAAGTGGCATGCTGGGGGTGTGTGAGTGGCATGTGGTGGTGGTGGTGGGAGTAGCTTGTGGGAGGTGAGAGAGGCATGCGGGTAAATGTGAAAGCTTATAGATATGAGGGTATGGGGTATGTTATGGTATTCTCTGGCATTTTATGGCAATTGGGGCATTTTGCAGCAGCTGGGTTAGAGCGTGTGGTTGGACAGCCCTGGTGGCCACATGGACAATGGCGGCCGTGGCGCTGAAGGGGTTAACCCCTAGTGCCCGGCACCATTAGGAGGACAATGGGCGCTTGACGCCACTTTTTTGAACTGTGCACTGGCGCTAGGCACCATCTTTAAATGTATTGTGGGTGCTAGGCACCGGGTATTTAAAATATGTTTAATAATGTGTCATATGTTATATATCTACGCAGTGCGCAGTTGGAGAATGATGAACTGCATAGACAGGGCACTTATGAGAAAAGTACAACGTATTTTGTTTCTAAAAAGTCCTTGAAAATAGTTATTGAGACACTTTTCCATAGGAAGTCGTATGGTAATTGTCCTAGCTCCAGACTTGCTATGTACAAATAAGTGTTAATTAGCCAGCCTTTTGGTGGCCAAACATCTTTGAAATACAAACGAAGGTGGATGAAGACTGTTTGTTTGTGTTGCAGCCTTTCCTGTTGTAATCCCAAACACTGGGTTTGCATGGAGATGTGAATGAGACAGAAACATTTGTATTTTGAAGCTATGTGATAAATTTATCAATAGTGAATGTTAAACTGATACCAAACGTTGTCTGTGTGACAGGAAGGAGGAAATTGTTATATGCACTTATCTCCTTTTGAAATTGAATTTATTTATTTGTATTTTGTAAGATATCCTGATTGGATGGAAAGGACTCAGGGGGGACATGACCCCTTGTGGTACTGTGTGATTTTATTGTATAAAAAGAGGTAGCCTGTGAGCTCCAAGTGTATTATACCATTTTGATTCTGCTGTAACATCTTGCTGTACTTCTGAGCCTTTTTGAAGGCTGTATTTGGGCAAATAAAGATCTTCTGCCTAAAGACGACCACTTCATCTTGTGACCTGCAGGGCTATGCCAACCATAGCTTCGTTCTCCGGCTGTCCAGGGAGCACCCAACGTCTCCAAGTTCCGCCTTCCGCCAGCTACCGGTAGAGGCCTAGTCAAGCGACTAGTGGGGATTCGTCAACACGACCACACAGGTGTGGTAAGGCAGCGAAAGCGGTGAGGGCTCTCGTACGGGACCGTCCGGTCACAGAGAGCATGTGGAGTTATTTTGGAATGGGGCGGAAGGGGGGGTGTTAGTGCCATGTGAATTTTGGGGCAAACAAGGGGCATGTGGGGGCATTTGGTGAGTGTCATGAGGGTGCCAGAGTAATTTTAGAGCTGGTCTTTTATTCTTGTAATTAGGCAAAATGTTTGGCCCTTTTGAAGGCTGCACAATCACCCCGTAGGGTACGTATTGTTGCCTATCACTGCCTTAGCTGGAAGACGATGGTCCAGTTTTTCTGCCTTTGCCATCTGGTTTGGTCTAGGAGTTGCGACAAATCCCTGTCCCCGACTGGTGCACGGAATGGCTGAAATCTCGGGTACAGAACTTCCTCTACCTGCTGATGCTGCAGATTAGTTTCCTGCTGACATAACACAATACACGTCACATCTCCTCCAGCAATCTGTAGAAGCTGTATATGAGCAATAGGAACCTGCAGTACAGCCACTGCCTGCGTATTCACCTACCAAGAACTATCAGTAGATCTGAGTTTATCCAATGTGTGCTAAGCAGGTCTCTCCACAGTGAGTGTGTGCTCAGCAGGTCTCTCCGCAGTGAGTGTGTGCTCAGCAGGTCTCCCCGCAGTAAGTGTGTGCTAAGCAGGTCTCCCCACAGTGAGTGTGTGCTCAGTAGGTCTCCCGCAGTCAGTGTGTGCTCAGCAGGTCTCCCCGCAGTGAGTGTGTGCTAAGCAGGTCTACCCGCAGTGAGTGTGTGCTAAGCAGGTCTCCCTGCAGTGAGTGTGTGCTAAGCAGGTCTCCCTGCAGTGACTGTGTGCTAAGCAGGTCTCTCCGCAGTGAGTGTGTGCTAAGCAGGTCTCCCCGCAGTGAGTGTGTGCTAAGCAGGTCTCCCCGCAGTGAGTGTGTGCTAAGCAGGTCTCCCTGCAGTGACTGTGTGCTAAGCAGGTCTCCCCGCAGTGACTGTGTGCTAAGTAGGTCTCCCCGCAGTGACTGTGTGCTAAGCAGGTCTCCCCGCAGTGGCTGTGTGCTAAGTAACTCATTACCCCTCTCAGTGCCCCTGGCTATAGTTGGTCGCAGTGGCGGCTCCAGGGGAGGGGCTGCAGTGCAGTCCAAAATTCAAATAGGGGAGACACACCAACTGTCACCAACTGCCATCCCAAACTGACTCACTGGCAGTTGGTGTAACTCTCCTATTTGAATTTTGGACTGCGCTGTAGCCCCGCCTCTGCAGGCGCCTTTGGTTGGTCAGTCACCGATGGCCAAGTGTACAGGCGGTCGAATGACCACCCGCATACCTCCCAACTTTGTCCTGCCTGGAAGAGGGACACACGCGCGACGAAGCCGTGCGCGCTTCCGAAAATGCGGCGTGGCCTATGAAAAGGGGTCATGGCTTCACGGGAAGACCCACGATCACGAGCCACGCCCCCGTTTTCGGCACTATGGGGGCATGCCCAGCGCTCTGTGAGCCGCCGGCATGCCCACTCTCCCTCTGACTCCAGTAAATAGACGCTGTGCGCATGCGCACAGCGTCTATTCACCGCTGCTCTGCTAAGCAGGGCAGCGAGAGACAGAGCCTCCCAACTGCCCCCCCACCCCACCGCGGGACACTGCGGCCCGTGGGTGGGACAGCGGGACAGTCCCGCGAAAATTGGGACAGTTGGGAAGTATGCCACTGTACACATAGCACGATGCGCCGATATATCTGCCGATAGAGTTGTGTCCTTTTTCATCTGAGATGCGATTCGTTTGCATCGTGAATGGTCACAGACATATTGCTG
Source organism: Pseudophryne corroboree (assembly GCF_028390025.1). NCBI lineage: Eukaryota > Metazoa > Chordata > Amphibia > Anura > Myobatrachidae > Pseudophryne > Pseudophryne corroboree. The sequence goes on along the minus strand of NC_086447.1, from coordinate 51,250,426 downwards.
GTACACACCCGCCGACACACCCATGATATGCGTCCAATTTAACGACCCAATATATTGGCCAGCGTGAATCCAGCATAACAACGCTGCATGTTTTCCATGTCTCCTCACAGGTTCGCTAGTGAAGTCATGATAACCACCTGCTACTCTTTTTAAACAGTGTCAGTAGAAATGAGTTACATTTTGTTGGCAGTCAATTAACCTGATGTACAGAGGGAAAAAGTTGCCGGTGCTCTATCTCACACTAGCTCAACCTGTAATAATAACCAGAGGCATTTAGCATAATCCTGGCCAGGGCTATGAGCTTACCCACCGCACCAAGGTAGCCTCTCATTGGGTAAGTCACTAACACTAACTGCAGGGGTTCAGGTCCGGGGGGCAGGACACCCCAGAGCCACCCAGCCAGACAACCCCAGGGCACCGCAAGAGTGATACAAATAAAGAGTTCAAGAGGTAGGAGCAGCTGCTGCTGCATGTGTGAGTGATGTGAGGAGTGAAAAAGAATGGTGTGAAAGAGTTTTGTTGTCAGAGAATGCTAAAGCTGTGTCAGGGCATGCTGGGATGTGTAGTTTCTCAACAGCTGGAGGGCCGCAGTTTGGACATGCCTGAGTTACACATATATAAAACAAAGAGTTATCAGAGGAATTATTTATTAAAAGAACACAGTTTAGGACACGTGGGCACTCGCTGCGACTGGAGGAGAGAAAGTTCCGAACGCAACGGAGGAAAGGGTTCTTCACTGTTAGGGCAATCAGGATGTGGAATTCCCTGCCAGGGAAGGTGGTAATGGCGGACTCTGTAATTGGATTTAAAAAAGGATTGGATAAATTTCTGAATGAAAAAGCTATCCAAGGTTATAATACTTAAAATATCAACGTGGTTAATCCGGGGGTAACATGAGTTATAGTAGCCAACTAGTCATAAAACATTATTTAGCAAGTATGTAGAATCATCACAACTTAAAACAGGTTGAACACGACGGGCAATTTGCCTCTATTCAACCTCAAATACTATGTTACTATGTTATAAGTGCCATAGTGTATTAAAATAAATGTTAGTTTGCGATGCCCCGGGGGTGCCCAGCCACGGCTGGTCCAAGAAGCTCCGCGCCCCAGAGAATCCACCCAATATTGACCACCAGAAGAAACAAATGTAGGAGTCTTACCTCAGTGTGCTCATTCCACATCTGCAAGCCAGAGTGCTTGGGTGGTTTTGGGGTGTCCTGCCCCCCGGACCTGAACTGCAGTTAGTGTTAGGGTCTTACCCAATGAGAGGCTACCTTGGTGCGGTGGGTAAGATCATAGCCCTGGCCAGGATTATGCTAAATGCCTCTGGTTATTACAGGTTGAGCTAGTGTGAGATAGTGCACCTGCATCTTTTTCCCTCTGTACAGTGTATTAAGGGGGTCATTCCGACCTGATTGCACGCTACTTTTTTTTGCAGCGCTGCAATCAGGTCAAAACTCGGCAAAACTGCGCATGCGTATGCACCGCAATGCGCAGGCGCGTCGTACGGGTACAAAGCGGATCGTTGCTGAGCGATGGATTTAACGAAGAATCCATTCGCACAGACGACCGCAAGAAGATTGACCGGAAGAGAGCGTTTGTGGGTGGCAACTGACCGTTTTCTGGGAGGGTTTGGAAAAATGCAGGCGTGTCCATGCGTTTGCAGGGCGGGTGTCTGACGTCAATTCCGGCCCCGGGCAGGCTGAAGTGATCACAGCGGCTGCACAAACTGTTTTTGTACCGCTCGACTGCACATGCGATCGCACACTTGCAAAGCTAAAATACACTCCCCCATAGGCGGCGACTATCTGAGTGCTGCGCTGGAAAAAAATAGCTAGTGAGCGATCAACTCGGAATGACCCCCTATGTCTCAAGCAGAGTAGCACCTCATTACCTAATTATGGTGTGCAAACTAGGGCCCCCCTTCCTTTGCAGCCAATTAACCTACCAGTATATTTTTGGAGTGTGGGAGGAAACCGGAGCAACCAGAGAAAACCCACGCAAGCACTGGGAGAATATACAAACTCCACACAGTTAGTGGACATATATAGGTACTGCATCCACCCCTGACAGTGACTCATGGGCTAATTCAGAGAAGTACCCAAACCAATGCTGTAGTTACATATCAAATGTTTGCTTAACTGTCCATGCGCAGGACCTGTATAGATTGAGTCCTGCGTTGTCAGACTCTAAGCCTCAGCCTGATTGATTGGCTGGGGCGGGGGTGATGGTGGAGAGTGTTCTCCAAGACAGCGGCCCCATTTTTCAGTTGTGCTGAGGTCAGCGTCTTCTGATGCAGCTTCACTGGCCCCGGAAGCATGAATATCCCGGCTGTCCTGTGTCGGTAGTTACTCGGACGGTGGTCACGCAGATGATGCAATGCTGCGGCAGATCAGAGAAGCCTCCTACATCATTAGCAGCTGCATCCAAAGACATGTAAACTGTCCGGTTCTGTCCGATGTGGTCATCCGCCTGTGATGTCACCAATGTTCTGTTATTCCCACCCAGGTTCTCACTGCAAACAAGACTTATAATTGAGCTCCATAGACACATTACGTTGTGATGAGAAGTACAACTCCCATCATTCACGCCCGTAGAGCTTGATTAGAATGAGATGTTCTTGGACTTCTATAAGAAATATGAAATCACAAGGACTAGATAATGGGAGCAGGTGGTGAGAATGGCATCTGCTGTGCAGAAAAAGAGGGACTACAGTAGTATTATGCTGAGAAAAAAATAAGGGACATTTTCCGGGATAAATCTGTATAACTCGTGACTGACGACAGCGCGTTTGTCAGCCGTGGCATTCGTTAATCTCAGGCCAGTCCTCCTTTGGGGTCCTACTTGCGTCGGGGAATGGGACGTGGTCTATACTATGGACAGAAAAGGAACACTTTTTATTTAGTAGCATGCATTGTAACAAAGTATTCTCACCGTCTGCGGAATGTGGCGGCTCATGAGGCACAGCGCCACCTCCTCCCACTGCCTCATTAGCATTTGACAGCTTAAGTTCTTGAACATTTTCCAAGCTATTTCTGTTCAATATTTTCCTACTAGTGCTGAGTTTTGAGCCTCCTCTCTGTGTAGGTGCTGTACTTAAAATAGGCAGAACGCTGCGTAACCCCTTCGCTGCCTCTGCCGCACTTATTTCTGCTCCAACAGCGGCAGCCGCAGAACTGAGTGCGTGTTACCGAGGTAGTTACATAGGAAGGGGGGGTATACAGATGTGCCCTCATACACTATAATGCCACAAGGTGCGAGACGTCCCAGAGGTGTAGCGTAATGTACTTTTTCTTTACATTTTGCATCTATGCCACCATATAATGTTTTAAGACATTGGAACTCAAATTTATGGGCTCATTTATCAATGAGTGATAAATTTCACTGTGAGTGATAAATTGCACCAGCCAATCAGCTCCCGTCATTTTTCAAACACAGACTATAACACGGCAGTTAGGAGCTGATTGGCTGGTGCATTCAAACCACCTCACTCCCTCCACTCCTGAGAATGATCCATTCTGTTGGCACTAGTGCGTGGCAGCTTCCACTGATGTTAGTACATACAGTCCTGCAGAAAGATGGGGCTACCCGCGCCGAATGGTGAATGCAAATATTTTGTATAAACACAAATGGATGAAATGGGATTGCAGAGTAACCCTACCGCGCCAGGGTTTAGCTGGGCATGAAAAACGATAACACGATAATAAAACTTTGCTCTGAAGTTTTTTTGGGAATTTGTATGAAAATATCCAGCGTCTGCAGTGAGAGCTCGTGCGCAGCAAACAGCAGACAACGGGCCTAATTCAGAGTTGATTGCAGCAGCAAATTTGTTAGCAGTTGGGCAAAACCATGTGCACTGCAGGTGGGGCAGATGTAACATGTGCAGAGAGAGTTAGATTTGGGTGGGGTGTGTTCAAACTGAAATCTAATTTGTAGTGTAAAAATAAAGCAGCCAGTATTTACCCTGCACAGAAACAATATAACCCACCCGAATCTAACTCTCTCTGCACATGTTACATCTGCCCCACCTGCAGTGCACATGGTTTTGCCCAACTGCTAACAAATTTGCTGCTGCGATCAACTCTGAATTACCCCCGTCACCTTTAGTAGAGTTGCTCAAATTATTCAATCAAACTAGTTGCAAATTCAAATCAAAATTCAATTTGCGTTTGTCTGCCACACCTGGATTTGTGGCCCAAATTTCAGCTCGCAGGTAAAGCGTAAGAGCGCAGTATAAAATGGAGTCATGTAACAGTATTAATACATATCAATAAAGGCGAACATACAAATCCACTGTCCGTATATTATTGTGATATGTTAAATGTGGGAAATTGCGAAACAAAATAGTATATACCCTAATGATCATGAAATACAGTACTTCAAAATGAGTCAATTATACATATGTATGACTATATTTATAAGTGAGGTGGTAAATATCCAATGGCAAAAGACCTATCTGAAGAAGCTCAAAACGGTGGCGACCCATCGGTGAGAGTTGCCATATTATACCACGTCGTTAATCTTACCACTTTACGAATACTTTATTTGGTGTTCACAGGTAATGTGATCAAAAAAGGCAGCCATATTGCAAAAAACTTAGGAGCACGAGATTCAACATCTAAAGAACATTCTGTCCAATCCATTTGGAATAGAAATATTAACCGGGGTAACATAAGAGCAGGGCCGGTTCTTGGGATTGTGGCGCCCCGGGCAAAGTATAGGGGCGTGGCTTCAAATGGGGGCGTGGTCAGTTACGCCCCCATTTATGCCCCTGTAGCGACGCTGAAAAAAAATAAAATAAAAAAAAGTATACTTACCATCCCCGTTCCTGATCCAGACCGCTGCAGACCTCCTCCGCCGGCGCCGCTCTTCTTCTCTCCTTTCCTCGATCTATGGGAGAGACATTATTACGTCTCTCCCATAGAACAGCATAGACACTAGAGGTCAATTATGACCCCTAGTGTCTGTGCCACTATGCTGTGCGGTGAGCGATGACGTCATTGCGCACCGCACAGCAAAGGTCCTCTCCATGAAGGGAAACTAGACCGTAGCGTCTAGTTTCCCTTCATGGAGAGGACCTTTGCTGTGCAGTGCGCGATGACGTCATCGCGCACCGCACAACTAAGGTCCTCTCAATGAAGGTAAACTAGACGCTACGCGTCTGGTTCCCTTCAAAGTGGGGGGCACAGCTGGGCACTGCGGGGGGCACAGTGGCGGATCTTGCCCTGGTGCGGCGCCCTCCGGATGGCGCCGGCGCCCTCCGGAAGGCGGCGCCCCGGGCAAAAGTACTGCTTGCCCGTGGCAAGAACCGCCACTGCATAGGAGACACAGAAATATGATCTTTTTGTATCCACTGAGATAGTATTGTTTTCTTTGCTGCTGCTGTAATGCGAGCCAGAAGCAGTCTTGTACCCTTGGATAAAGCGGGAGTTTGAGGTTCTACATAATTCCAAAAGGCCCATGCCATTGTCATTGTAAATGGTATACCCAAGTTAATCTTGATGTACACCTGTATTAGTTCCCAGAATGATTGTATAATTGGGCAATACCATAAACAGTGTATAAGGGCCCTCATTCCGAGTTGTTCGCTCGTTCTTTTTCATCGCATCGCAGCGATTTTCCGCAAACTGCGCATGCGCAATGTTTGCACCGCGGCTGCGCCAAGTAAATTTGCTAAGAAGTTTGGTATTTTACTCACGGCATTACGAGGTTTTTTCTTCGTTCTGGTGATCGTAGTGTGATTGACAGGAAGTGGGTGTTTCTGGGCGGAAACTGGACGTTTTATGGGAGTGTGTGAAAAAACGCTGCCGTTTCTGGGAAAAACGTGGGAGTGTCTGGAGAAACGGGGGAGTGTCTGGGCGAACGCTGGGTGTGTTTGTGACGTCAAACCAGGAACGAAAGTAACCTCACCGCTGACCACAAAGTTCCCACCATTGGTTACAATGGAGCGCATAGGAGCTACATTGTAACACTGCCGTGTGCTACCTGACATACACTACAGGAGCACACAGCCAATCAGGAGGGTGCCACAACGTGGCGCTCCCTGATTGGCTGATGGAACCCTCTTAGACAGAAGTCAGGGGGGGTTCCTGGTAGAGATGAGCGGGTTCGGTTTCTTTGAATCCGAACCCGCACGAACTTCACTTTTTTTTTCACGGGTCCGAGCGACTCGGATCTTCCCGCCTTGCTCGGTTAACCCGAGCGCGCCCGAACGTCATCATGACGCTGTCGGATTCTCGCGAGACTCGGATTCTATATAAGGAGCCGCGCGTCGCCGCCATTTTCACACGTGCATTGAGATTGATAGGGAGAGGACGTGGCTGGCGTCCTCTCCATTTAGATTAGATTTAGAAGAGAGAGAGAGAGAGAGATTGCTGTGATACTGTAGATTAGAAGAGAGTGCAGACAGAGTTTAGTGACTGACGACCACAGTGACCAGTGACCACCAGAGACAGTGCAGTTGTTTGTTTTATTTAATATATCCGTTCTCTGCCTGAAAAAAACGATACACAGTCACACAGTGACTCAGTCTGTGTGCACTGCTCAGCCCAGTGTGCTGCACATCAATGTATTGTATATAAAGCTTATAATTGTGGGGGAGACTGGGGAGCACTGCAGGTTGTTATAGCAGGAGCCAGGAGTACATGATAAATAATATTATATTAAAATTAAACAGTGCACACTTTTGCTGCAGGAGTGCCACTGCCAGTGTGACTAGTGGTGACCAGTGCCTGACCACCAGTATATTAGTAGTATTGTATACTATCTCTTTATCAACCAGTCTATATTAGCAGCAGACACAGTACAGTGCGGTAGTTCACGGCTGTGGCTACCTCTGTGTCGGCACTCGGCAGGCAGTCCGTCCATCCATAATTGTATTATAATATATACCACCTAACCGTGGTTTTTTTTTCATTCTTTATACCGTCGTCATACTAGTTGTTACGAGTATACTACTATCTCTTTATCAACCAGTGTACAGTGCGGTAGTTCACGGCTGTGGCTACCTCTGTGTCGGCACTCGGCAGGCAGTCCGTCCAACCATAATTGTATTATATACCACCTAACCGTGGTTTTTTTTTCATTCTTTATACCGTCGTCATACTAGTTGTTACGAGTATACTACTATCTCTTTATCAACCAGTGTACAGTGCGGTAGTTCACGGCTGTGGCTACCTCTGTGTCGGCACTCGGCAGGCAGTCCGTCCATCCATAATTGTATTATAATATATACCACCTAACCGTGGTTTTTTTTCCATTCTTTATACCGTCGTCATACTAGTTGTTACGAGTATACTACTATCTCTTTATCAACCAGTGTACAGTGCGGTAGTTCACGGCTGTGGCTACCTCTGTGTCGGCACTCGGCAGGCAGTCCGTCCAACCATAATTGTATTATATACCACCTAACCGTGGTTTTTTTTTCATTCTTTATACCGTCGTCATACTAGTTGTTACGAGTATACTACTATCTCTTTATCAACCAGTGTACAGTGCGGTAGTTCACGGCTGTGGCTACCTCTGTGTCGGCACTCGGCAGGCAGTCCGTCCATCCATAATTGTATTATAATATATACCACCTAACCGTGTTTTTTTTTTCATTCTTTATACCGTCGTCATACTAGTTGTTACGAGTATACTACTATCTCTTTATCAACCAGTGTACAGTGCGGTAGTTCACGGCTGTGGCTACCTCTGTGTCGGCACTCGGCAGGCAGTCCGTCCAACCATAATTGTATTATAATATATACCACCTAACCGTGGTTTTTTTTTCATTCTTTATACCGTCGTCATACTAGTTGTTACGAGTATACTACTATCTCTTTATCAACCAGTGTACAGTGCGGTAGTTCACGGCTGTGGCTACCTCTGTGTCGGCACTCGGCAGGCAGTCCGTCCAACCATAATTGTATTATAATATATACCACCTAACCGTGGTTTTTTTTTCATTCTTTATACCGTCGTCATACTAGTTGTTACGAGTATACTACTATCTCTTTATCAACCAGTGTACAGTGCGGTAGTTCACGGCTGTGGCTACCTCTGTGTCGGCACTCGGCAGGCAGTCCGTCCATCCATAATTGTATTATAATATATACCACCTAACCGTGGTTTTTTTTTCATTCTTTATACCGTCGTCATACTAGTTGTTACGAGTATACTACTATCTCTTTATCAACCAGTGTACAGTGCGGTAGTTCACGGCTGTGGCTACCTCTGTGTCGGCACTCGGCAGGCAGTCCGTCCAACCATAATTGTATCATAATATATACCACCTAACCGTGGTTTTTTTTTCATTCTTTATACCGTCGTCATACTAGTTGTTACGAGTATACTACTATCTCTTTATCAACCAGTGTACAGTGCGGTAGTTCACGGCTGTGGCTACCTCTGTGTCGGCACTCGGCAGGCAGTCCGTCCAACCATAATTGTATTATATACCACCTAACCGTGGTTTTTTTTTCATTCTTTATACCGTCGTCATACTAGTTGTTACGAGTATACTACTATCTCTTTATCAACCAGTGTACAGTGCGGTAGTTCACGGCTGTGGCTACCTCTGTGTCGGCACTCGGCAGGCAGTCCGTCCAACCATAATTGTATTATAATATATACCACCTAACCGTGGTTTTTTTTTCATTCTTTATACCGTCGTCATACTAGTTGTTACGAGTATACTACTATCTCTTTATCAACCAGTGTACAGTGCGGTAGTTCACGGCTGTGGCTACCTCTGTGTCGGCACTCGGCAGGCAGTCCGTCCATCCATAATTGTATTATATACCACCTAACCGTGGTTTTTTTATACCACCTAACCGTGGCAGTCCGTCCATAATTGTATACTAGTATCCAATCCATCCATCTCCATTGTTTACCTGAGGTGCCTTTTAGTTCTGCCTATAAAATATGGAGAACAAAAAAGTTGAGGTTCCAAAATTAGGGAAAGATCAAGATCCACTTCCACCTCGTGCTGAAGCTGCTGCCACTAGTCATGGCCGAGACGATGAAATGCCAGCAACGTCGTCTGCCAAGGCCGATGCCCAATGTCATAGTACAGAGCATGTCAAATCCAAAACACCAAATATCAGAAAAAAAAGGACTCCAAAACCTAAAATAAAATTGTCGGAGGAGAAGCGTAAACTTGCCAATATGCCATTTACCACACGGAGTGGCAAGGAACGGCTGAGGCCCTGGCCTATGTTCATGGCTAGTGGTTCAGCTTCACATGAGGATGGAAGCACTCAGCCTCTCGCTAGAAAACTGAAAAGACTCAAGCTGGCAAAAGCACCGCAAAGAACTGTGCGTTCTTTGAAATCCCAAATCCACAAGGAGAGTCCAATTGTGTCGGTTGCGATGCCTGACCTTCCCAACACTGGACGTGAAGAGCATGCGCCTTCCACCATTTGCACGCCCCCTGCAAGTGCTGGAAGGAGCACCCGCAGTCCAGTTCCTGATAGTCAGATTGAAGATGTCAGTGTTGAAGTACACCAGGATGAGGAGGATATGGGTGTTGCTGGCGCTGGGGAGGAAATTGACCAGGAGGATTCTGATGGTGAGGTGGTTTGTTTAAGTCAGGCACCCGGGGAGACACCTGTTGTCCGTGGGAGGAATATGGCCGTTGACATGCCAGGTGAAAATACCAAAAAAATCAGCTCTTCGGTGTGGAGGTATTTCACCAGAAATGCGGACAACAGGTGTCAAGCCGTGTGTTCCCTTTGTCAAGCTGTAATAAGTAGGGGTAAGGACGTTAACCACCTCGGAACATCCTCCCTTATACGTCACCTGCAGCGCATTCATAATAAGTCAGTGACAAGTTCAAAAACTTTGGGTGACAGCGGAAGCAGTCCACTGACCAGTAAATCCCTTCCTCTTGTAACCAAGCTCACGCAAACCACCCCACCAACTCCCTCAGTGTCAATTTCCTCCTTCCCCAGGAATGCCAATAGTCCTGCAGGCCATGTCACTGGCAAGTCTGACGAGTCCTCTCCTGCCTGGGATTCCTCCGATGCATCCTTGCGTGTAACGCCTACTGCTGCTGGCGCTGCTGTTGTTGCCGCTGGGAGTCGATGGTCATCCCAGAGGGGAAGTCGTAAGCCCACTTGTACTACTTCCAGTAAGCAATTGACTGTTCAACAGTCCTTTGCGAGGAAGATGAAATATCACAGCAGTCATCCTACTGCAAAGCGGATAACTGAGTCCTTGACAACTATGTTGGTGTTAGACGTGCGTCCGGTATCCGCCGTTAGTTCACAGGGAACTAGACAATTTATTGAGGCAGTGTGCCCCCGTTACCAAATACCATCTAGGTTCCACTTCTCTAGGCAGGCGATACCGAGAATGTACACGGACGTCAGAAAAAGACTCACCAGTGTCCTAAAAAATGCAGTTGTACCCAATGTCCACTTAACCACGGACATGTGGACAAGTGGAGCAGGGCAGGGTCAGGACTATATGACTGTGACAGCCCACTGGGTAGATGTATGGACTCCCGCCGCAAGAACAGCAGCGGCGGCACCAGTAGCAGCATCTCGCAAACGCCAACTCTTTCCTAGGCAGGCTACGCTTTGTATCACCGCTTTCCAGAATACGCACACAGCTGAAAACCTCTTACGGCAACTGAGGAAGATCATCGCGGAATGGCTTACCCCAATTGGACTCTCCTGTGGATTTGTGGCATCGGACAACGCCAGCAATATTGTGTGTGCATTAAATATGGGCAAATTCCAGCACGTCCCATGTTTTGCACATACCTTGAATTTGGTGGTGCAGAATTTTTTAAAAAACGACAGGGGCGTGCAAGAGATGCTGTCGGTGGCCAGAAAAATTGCGGGACACTTTCGGCGTACAGGCACCACGTACAGAAGACTGGAGCACCACCAAAAACTACTGAACCTGCCCTGCCATCATCTGAAGCAAGAAGTGGTAACGAGGTGGAATTCAACCCTCTATATGCTTCAGAGGTTGGAGGAGCAGCAAAAGGCCATTCAAGCCTATACAATTGAGCACGATATAGGAGATGGAATGCACCTGTCTCAAGTGCAGTGGAGAATGATTTCAACGTTGTGCAAGGTTCTGATGCCCTTTGAACTTGCCACACGTGAAGTCAGTTCAGACACTGCCAGCCTGAGTCAGGTCATTCCCCTCATCAGGCTTTTGCAGAAGAAGCTGGAGGCATTGAAGAAGGAGCTAACACGGAGCGATTCCGCTAGGCATGTGGGACTTGTGGATGCAGCCCTTAATTCGCTTAACAAGGATTCACGGGTGGTCAATCTGTTGAAATCAGAGCACTACATTTTGGCCACCGTGCTCGATCCTAGATTTAAAGCCTACCTTGGATCTCTCTTTCCGGCAGACACAGGTCTGCTGGGGTTGAAAGACCTGCTGGTGACAAAATTGTCAAGTCAAGCGGAACGCGACCTGTCAACATCTCCTCCTTCACATTCTCCCGCAACTGGGGGTGCGAGGAAAAGGCTCAGAATTCCGAGCCCACCCGCTGGCGGTGATGCAGGGCAGTCTGGAGCGACTGCTGATGCTGACATCTGGTCCGGACTGAAGGACCTGACAACGATTACGGACATGTCGTCTACTGTCACTGCATATGATTCTCTCAACATTGATAGAATGGTGGAGGATTATATGAGTGACCGCATCCAAGTAGGCACGTCACACAGTCCGTACTTATACTGGCAGGAAAAAGAGGCAATTTGGAGGCCCTTGCACAAACTGGCTTTATTCTACCTAAGTTGCCCTCCCACAAGTGTGTACTCCGAAAGAGTGTTTAGTGCCGCCGCTCACCTTGTCAGCAATCGGCGTACGAGGTTACATCCAGAAAATGTGGAGAAGATGATGTTCATTAAAATGAATTATAATCAATTCCTCCGCGGAGACATTGACCAGCAGCAATTGCCTCCACAAAGTACACAGGGAGCTGAGATGGTGGATTCCAGTGGGGACGAATTGATAATCTGTGAGGAGGGGGATGTACACGGTGATATATCGGAGGGTGAAGATGAGGTGGACATCTTGCCTCTGTAGAGCCAGTTTGTGCAAGGAGAGATTAATTGCTTCTTTTTTGGGGGGGGTCCAAACCAACCCGTCATATCAGTCACAGTCGTGTGGCAGACCCTGTCACTGAAATGATGGGTTGGTTAAAGTGTGCATGTCCTGTTTTGTTTATACAACATAAGGGTGGGTGGGAGGGCCCAAGGATAATTCCATCTTGCACCTCTTTTTTCTTTTCTTTTTCTTTGCATCATGTGCTGATTGGGGAGGGTTTTTTGGAAGGGACATCCTGCGTGACACTGCAGTGCCACTCCTAGATGGGCCCGGTGTTTGTGTCGGCCACTAGGGTCGCTAATCTTACTCACACAGCTACCTCATTGCGCCTCTTTTTTTCTTTGCGTCATGTACTGTTTGGGGAGGGTTTTTTGGAAGGGACATCCTGCGTGACACTGCAGTGCCACTCCTAGATGTGCCCGGTGTTTGTGTCGGCCACTAGGGTCGCTAATCTTACTCACACAGCTACCTCATTGCGCCTCTTTTTTTCTTTGCGTCATGTGCTGTTTGGGGAGGGTTTTTTGGAAGGGACATCCTGCGTGACACTGCAGTGCCACTCCTAGATGTGCCCGGTGTTTGTGTCGGCCACTAGGGTCGCTAATCTTACTCACACAGTCAGCTACCTCATTGCGCCTCTTTTTTTCTTTGCGTCATGTGCTGTTTGGGGAGGGTTTTTTGGAAGGGCCATCCTGCGTGACACTGCAGTGCCACTCCTAGATGGGCCCGGTGTTTGTGTCGGCCACTAGGGTCGCTAATCTTACTCACACAGCTACCTCATTGCGCCTCTTTTTTTCTTTGCGTCATGTGCTGTTTGGGGAGGGTTTTTTGGAAGGGACATCCTGCGTGACACTGCAGTGCCACTCCTAGATGGGCCCGGTGTTTGTGTCGGCCACTAGGGTCGCTTATCTTACTCACACAGCGACCTTGGTGCAAATTTTAGGACTAAAAATAATATTGTGAGGTGTGAGGTATTCAGAATAGACTGAAAATGAGTGTAAATTATGGTTTTTGAGGTTAATAATACTTTGGGATCAAAATGACCCCCAAATTCTATGATTTAAGCTGTTTTTTAGTGTTTTTGGAAAAAAACACCCGAATCCAAAACACACCCGAATCCGACAAAAATAATTCGGTGAGGTTTTGCCAAAACGCGTTCGAACCCAAAACACGGCCGCGGAACCGAACCCAAAACCAAAACACAAAACCCGAAAAATTTCAGGCGCTCATCTCTAGTTCCTGGCATTCGGGGAAAGGGGTCCCATGTGAAAACATGGGGCCCCTTTCAGTGCGAGGTCGGGTGTCCGTTTTGTTATTTTGCAAAGTACCAGGATTACAAATAGAAAAGAAGAGGAGCCATCTACACTGGATTATGTGAGTATAATTTTTCCAACAGGTACCCCATGGATTCTACATGGAGAAGAGGACCGACCCTCGTGTGAACATAGGTAAGTATGTGTGTATGGAGGTGTGGATGTATGTATTAAACTTTTACTTTCAAGGTGTGTGTCTTCTGTTTTTATTGGGGTATTTTTTTAGTAGTAGTACTACAGGTACCAGCGGGCCCGGTTTTCCACCGCATGCTGGTACTTGTTGTTCTCCAAGTACCAGCTTGCGGGGGAGGCTTGCTGGGACTTGTAGTACTGCTACTAAAAACAATATTAATTTTTTGACAAAAAGGCTATCAGCCCCCCATCCGCAGCCCTTGGATGGGGGGACAGCCTCGGGCTTCACCACTGGCCCTTGGGTGGCTGGAGGGGGGGGGACCCCTTGATTGAAGGGGTCCCCACTCCTCCAGGGTACCCCGGCCAGGGGTGACTAGTTGGGTATGTAATGCCAGGGCCGCAGGGACCTATATAAAAGTGTCCCCCGGCTGTGGCATTATGTATCTGGCTAGTGGAGCCCGGTGCTGGTTTCAGAAATACGGGGGACCCCTACGCTTTTTGTCCCCCGTATTTTTGGAACCAGGACCAGGCGCAGAGCCCGGTGCTGGTTGTTTAAATATGGGGGAACCCCTGTCATTTCCCCCCCCATATTTTTTCAACCAGGGCCAGCTCAAAGAGCCCGAGGCTGGTTTGGCTTAGGAGGGGGGACCCCACGCAATTTTTTAAAAACAAAATAACACTTTCCCACCCCTTCCCACTGAAAAACATGCACGGATCTCATGGATCCGTGCATGCCTATCCAAACACGGTAAAAAAAAGCAGGTCTGGTTTTTTTAGCACTTTTTCACGATTTGTATTGTAGCACGGCAGTGTTTGGCTATTGTCGGCAGTGTTTGTGATTTGCACTTTTTAGTAAATGACCGATTTCTACCAAATTCCTGGCGTATTTGACCGATGGTGTATTGATTCGTAATTTTTTCCTAGGACTTCCAAAATAATACGAATGCCCTCATCACTGCCGTGATTTGAGTTTAGTAAATTCCCGAGATGACACTTTGAAGAAAAAACATAATCTCGGTCAAAATCGGGACCTTAGTAAATATACCCCAAGGAATGAGCCAGAGTGAGTTTAGAACGTTTTCTAATTTGATGCCACACCCTGTAAGGAGCATATAATCATGGAATTGATTTTATATCCTGTAATATAGAGGAATTCGGAAAATGTAATATCTGTAACAAATCATAACTGGGATACAAACCCTGTTCCAGAGCCTTGTTAACAAAATTGTCTCCATTACCTATCCAATCTAGGGCACATCTATAATTAGCTGCTAAGGAGTAATCTTCTGGGCAGGGGAGATTAACTCCTCCAAGTGAGGGTGGTTGTTTTAATTTAAACAGAGCTATACGAGAAAATGGAGTCTTCTTAACCTTACATGGCAATGTTTTATAGTACTTGTATTGTTTGTTTTATTTGAAAACATAACATTACTGTTTGATTCCACCAGTCGCATGCAAACCGTTAATAAATACCATGCAAAATAGACCTTCACGCTGGGACATGTTTAACCCAGCTCTCCTCACTGACAAATAGCTCGCTCTTTTGTAGTCTATATAAAGCTCAAGAAGGTATTGTGGATTTTTGAACCTTAGAGCCGACTTTGACCTACCAGCCTGAGAACCACTTGGACACAAATTCGAGCACCTCTCACCAGGGCCGGATCTAGGGGGGGCGAAGGGGGCGACCGCCCACCCAAACACAGTCATAGCCACGCCCACTTTTGAGCAGAAGAGAGCTCTCCGGGGAGAGCATGAGGCAGAACGATGTGCTGCAGCTTATACCACAGCAGCACAGAGGAGCCAGGAGAGCAAGGGTTACAGAGCATTTGCCCCTCACTTGCTGGTGTGTGGGTACTAGGGCTAATAAATACAATTACCCCATAGCACAGTCACATGTACATAGATCAATCACAAAGCTCTATCTCAGTCTCACTCAAAAAGTTCAGTCAGAATTGAGAGAGGAGGAGTTAGGATTGCAGATGGGAGGAGTTGGGACTGTAGAGGGAGGAGTCAAGATTAAACAGTAAACCGCCCCCCCTAAAGAAAAGTCTAGATCCGTCCCTGCCTCTCACCCTTAGACCTAATTAGGTATTTTATGTTTTCTAACCTGTCCTATAAAAACAACTTAGAATATGTTTCACTACCACGAATAACAGAACAGTTGTCATCAATGTACAACACACTGTGGAGCTTGCTGCGACATTTCCACAAAACAGCCGCAACACGACTGCGTTGGACTAGCCTCCCCCATGACCCCCCCCATAAACGCAGACTGACTGTCAATCACACTACGTCCAAACATTGGCGCAGCGTACACCTCCCAATCAGGGAGTGTGCGATCAGGTCAGAACTGCGCATGCGTATGTACCGCAATGCGCAGGCGCGTCGCACAGGTACAAAGCGGATCGCCGCTCAGCGATGGGTTTGTGCGAAGAATCCATTTGCATGGGCGTTCGCAAGGAGATTGACAGGAAGAGAGGGCGTTTGTGGGTGGCAACTGACCGTTTTCTGGGAGTGGTTGGTAAAACGCAGGCGTGTCCATGCGTTTGCAGGGCGGGTGTCTGACGTCAATTCCGTGCCCGGACAGGCTGCACAAGATCTGTTGGTACAGCTCTGCTACACATGCGATCGCACACTTGCAAAGTGAAAATACACTCCCCCACTAGCCACATCTATCTATAGGGTCCCCTCTGTTCTTATATGTGCAGTATATGCTGTGAGAGAAGTGTGACAGGGTCACATGACAATTGTGTGCGAGAACGGAAAGGGCATGCTGAGACTTGCAGTTCCTCGCCAGCTAAGGAGATGCGGGTTGCCTACGTATGGCTTACTCATACCAGATTACAATCGGTTTCACTTTCCTAAGACAGTCTAATCTTGTGCAACTGAACCGCAGTGTCAGGAAGTAGGAAACTGCTAAAGTCTTATGTGTGTCTGGTGTATATGCTGAAAGCTGCACAGAGCAATGGTGAGGACGGGTTCTCAGAGATTGTACACGTAATGCATGGGCACCATGTGACTTCAGGGTGCCACCTCCGCCTATACCGCCGTGCATTAAAGAATTAAGGACCAGATTTATCTGCCATGTTACAGGCTATGTTTAAAAAATGACAGGAGCTGATTGGTTGCTACTTTATCACCGTGCAATTTATCACTCTCCAAGGTTTGATAAATCTGGTCGTAGGCCAGCTAGGCTATACTTGAACCAAAGTTGGGCGGTGTAAGCGAATTATATGAGCCGTGGCGCCCAGCATGTGGCCATCAAGAAACGTGGAACGTGTATGCTGGACATATAAGTTGTGCTGATTCATAGAAACACAGAACACGGGGGCCAAAAGCTTTGCCCCCTCCGTTAGTGCATTCTCAGATTACTTGGCCCTAGGATGCGTTAGTAAAGGAGATCTGTTGGCCTCGCACGTTCCCGTCTGTAGCCAATCACAGCTAGATACTAAGGGGTAAATTTACATAGATGGGAGTTCTATTTAGGATGGGATGTTACCCTTAGCAACCAATCAGATTCCATTTATTATCTTCTAAAAGGTGCTAGATCAATGAGAAGTAGAATCTGATTGGTTGCTATGGGCATCTTAGTAAATTTACCCCTAAGTGGGAAAGGCAAATGTGTCTGCCAAGTATTGGTCGTGAATATTGCTGAAAGCCACGTGAGACCAATATCAGTATCTTGCTGAGGAAGAAAATAGCTGGGAAATCCACATGTCCGGGGGGACAGTGGAAAGGTGACGAGAATCTCAATACCCCAGAGACATTGTGGGGGAGATTGATCGAATCTTGGAGAGCGATAAAATGGAGACAGATAAAGTACAAACCAATCAGCGCCAGTCATTTTTTTCAAGCACAGCATGGCAGCTAAGAGTTGATTGGCTGGTACTTTGGGGGTCATTCCGAGTTGATCGCACGTAGCAACTTTTTGCTGCTCGTGCGATCAACTAGACGCCACCTATGGGGGAGGGCTTTTTTGCATAGCAAGGCTGCGAACGCTTGTGTAGCCGTGCTATGCAAAAACATTTTGTGCAGTTTCTGAGTAGCTGTCAACGTACTCACCCGCTGCGATGTCTTCAGCCTGTCCGGTCCCGGAATTGACGCCAGACACCCGCCCTGCAAACGCCTGGACACGCCTGCGTTGGACTCGCCACTCCCAGAAAACGGTGAGTTGCCGCCCCAGAACGCCTTCCTGCTGCCAATCTTCTTGCGATCACGGCAGCGATGGCTTGCTTCGTTCTTCTTGTCGTTGCCCAGCGACGGCCGTCGCTGCTCAACAACGCGCCTGCACATTGCGGCCGCCGCGCATGCGCAGAACCGACCCGTTCGCACTGCTGCGAAAAACAGCAGCGTGCGAACGGGTCGGAATGACCCCCTTTATCTCTCTCCACTTTATGACACTCCAAGGCTTAGTACATCTCCCTCTATGTCTTCTGCACTTGGCTGAATCATTGTCTCCCATAAGATGATTCAGTGTTTGTAAATAGCCGGCGAAGGCTTTGCTGATCTCTATCTGCACGCTACATAGCGTTGTGTGTAATCATTCAGCCTGCGCTCACCTGCGTATTCTGTTGTGCCACGCACGTCACCATACACTGTAGGCACAAAAGTGTGTGTGTATGTGGGGGGGGGGTGCCAGGGTGTCTTTGGACCAAGGATAATGAATACAAGCTCTATATACAGCATTTATATAGGATTCTCTATTGCAAAAGTGTGTTTTTTTTTGGCACGTATAGATTTACTGGACATGCATTATATAAATGGGGGTCATTCCGAGTTGTTCGCTCGTTATTTTTTCCTCGCAACGGAGCGATTAGTCACTAATGCGCATGCGCAATGTCCGCAGTGCGACTGCGCCAAGTAAATTTGCAATGCAGTTAGGTATTTTACTCACGGCATTACGAGGTTTTTTCTTCGTTCTGGAGATCGGAGTGTGATTGACAGGAAGTGGGTGTTTCTGGGCGGAAACTGGCCGTTTTATGGGTGTGTGTGAAAAAACGCTACCGTTTCTGGGAAAAACGCGGGAGTGGCTGGAGAAACGGGGGAGTGTCTGGGCGAACGCTGGGTGTGTTTGTGACGTCAAACCAGGAACGACAAGCACTGAACTGATCGCACTGGAAGAGTAAGTCTCGAGCTACTCAGAAACTGCACAGAGAAGTCTTTTTGCAATATTGCGAATCTTTCGTTCGCAATTTTGATAAGCTAAGATTCACTCCCAGTAGGCGGCGGCTTAGCGTGTGCAAAGCTGCTAAAAGCAGCTTGCGAGCGAACAACTCGGAATGACCCCCCATGTGAATAAATTTAACAACAATCATTATGCCACAGGCCACCAGCAAAAAAAGACCGAGATTGTAAAACTGCTACGATGCTGCTGAGAAACGTACAGTAACATTGCTGTATATGTATCGAAATGCCCAAAAATAATCACATCCCTATGGATTATACCATTTTTGATGCATCCAAAAATCACGCTGGCAGGTGACCGCCCTGTGTGTGCGGACCTCACTGTGGGGTCTCCTGGAGATGTGGTCCTACTGCCACCTGTCCAGGTCTAGCTGATAGTGGATCCTGTTGTCCAGACCTCCGGCAGATACACCTGAACACTGCGTGTTACAGTCCAGCATCTTCTGGTTCAGTATCTGCTATTTTCTTGCCACAGAAAGGGCACATTTTTTAGTTTATTGGCTGATGAAACACAAACGGGTGTGGTTCATCAAATCGACAGTGTCTAGGTCGACAATGTTTAGGTCGACCACTATAGGTCGACAGTCACTAGGTCGACATGGATGGAAGGTCGACAGGGTTTCTAGGTCGACATGTGCTAGGTCGACAGGTCTAAAGGTCGACATGAGGATTTTTTTTTTTTTTTTGGTGTCGTTTTCTTCGTAGAGTGACCGGGATCCCAAATTAGTGCACCGCGTCCCCTCGCATGGCTCGCTTCGCTCGCCATGCTTTGGGCATGGTGCCTTCGCTCCGCTACCGCTTCGCTCGGCACAGATTACCGTTCCAATCGTAGTCCACGTGGATCGTTAAGTATGAAAAAAATCAAAAAAAGATTTTTTTGTGTGAAAAACTCATGTCGACCTTTAGACCTGTCGACCTAGCACATGTCGACCTAGAAACCCTGTCGACCTTCCATCCATGTCGACCTAGTGACTGTCGACCTATATTGGTCGACCTAAACATTGTCGACCTAGACTCTGTCGATCTTCAGACCGGATCCCACACAAACATGGACACGTTATATGCAGGAGAGGCCTGTATAGGAGAGTGTTAGATGTGCGGTGCCCGCAGCCAGGTTAGGCGTAAAGGTGCCCTAGGCATAACCAGTGTAAGGCTGGCGTGTGTAAACAGCTATGGCGCTGTGGTGTTGACTGTTGTAGTGTTTATTCCTTGTCTGTGTTTAGATCACTTGGTTCCCCAGAGACACGGGCTAAAAATGTGCATCTAGAGGCGCGAAACACCGCCGTACAGCACAGCGTTCCTGCTTTTGTAGAGATGTGCCAGTTACCGCTGGATGTTGTGTTTCATTGTATGTGATGGTGTCAGCTGTACCTGCCTGTGCGGCTCACGTGGCTGCGCTCGCTCTGCCGAATGACTGAAGGTATTTGACTGCCAATTATCAGAAGAATGTGACACATTGCTCGGGTACAATTAGTTCCATGAGTGTGGGTTCCTTTTCCTCTGCCAATAAGACAGCTGTGAAGATGATAACAAATGGTGGGGATATTAACGCTGCCGCTGCTAGTACAATACCTAGGGGAGCACGCTTCCTTCTCTATTCTGTTTGTCGCAGAGATAACAAATGTTAGTTTGTAGAAATCCAGCTTCACGGTAACATAAACATAAGGTGGTAGGACTGCACAAAAGGGAAAGAAAAAAAAAAAGAATTTACTTACCGATAATTCTATTTCTCGTAGTCCGTAGTGGATGCTGGGGACTCCGTCAGGACCATGGGGTTTAGCGGCTCCGCAGGAGACAGGGCACAATAATAAATGCTTTAGGAATCAGGTGGTGTGCACTGGCTCCTCCCCCTATGACCCTCCTCCAAGCCTCAGTTAGGATACTGTGCCCGGACGAGCGTGCATAATAAGGAAGGATATTGAATCCCGGGTAAGACTCATACCAGCCACACCAATCACACCGTACAACCTGTGATCTGAACCCAGTTAACAGTATGATAACAACGAAGGAGCCTCTGAAAAGATGGCTCACAACAAGAATAACCCGATTTTTGTAACAATAACTATGTACAAGTATTGCAGACAATCCGCACTTGGGATGGGCGCCCAGCATCCACTACGGACTACGAGAAATAGAATTATCGGTAAGTAAATTCTTATTTTCTCTAACGTCCTAAGTGGATGCTGGGGACTCCGTCAGGACCATGGGGATTATACCAAAGCTCCCAAACGGGCGGGAGAGTGCGGATGACTCTGCAGCACCGAATGTGAGAACTCCAGGTCCTCCTCAGTCAGGGTGTGCCCCTGACCAAGTAGCAGCTCGGCAAAGTTGTAAAGCCGAGACCCCTCGGGCAGCCGCCCAAGATGAGCCCACTTCCTTGTGGAATGGGCTTTTACTGATTTTGGCTGTGGCAAGGCTGCCACAGAATGTGCAAGCTGAATTGTACTACAAATCCAGCGAGCAATCGTCTGCTTAGAAGCAGGAACACCCATCTTGTTGGGTGCATACAGGCTAAACAGCGAGTCAGATTTTCTGACTCCAGTCGTCCTGGAAACATATATTTTCAGGGCCCTGACAACGTTAAGTAACTTGGAGTCCTCCAAGTCCCTAGTAGCCGCAGGTACCACAATAGGTTGGTTCATGTGAAAAACAGAAAACACCTTAAGGAGAAATTGAGGACGAGTCCTCAATTCTGCCCTGTCAGAAAAAAAAATTAAGTAAGGGCTTTTATATGATAAAGCCGCCCATTCTGACACACGCCTGGCTGAAGCCAGGGCTAATAGAATCTTCACCTTCCATGTGAAATATTTTAATTCCACAGTGGTGAGTGGATCAAACCAATGTGACTTTAGGAAACTCAAAACAACATTGAGATCCCAAGGTGCCACTGGGGGCACAAAAGGAGGCTGTATATGCAGTACCCCTTTTACAAACGTCTGAACTTCAGGCACTGAAGCCAGTTCTTTCTGGAAGAAATTCGACAGGGTCGAAATTTGAACCTTAATGGACCCTAATTTTAGGCCCATAGACAGTCCTGTTTTCAGGAAATGTAGGAAACGACCCAGTTGGAATTCCTCTGTAGGGACCTTCTTGGCCTCACACCACGCAACATATTTTCGCCCAATGCGGTGAAAATGTTTTGCGATTACATCCTTCCTGGCTTCGACCAGGGTAGGGATGACTTCATCTGGAATGCCCTTTCAGGATCCGGCGTTCAACTGCCATGCCGTCAAACGCAGCCGCGGTAAGTCTTGGAACAGACAAGGCCCCTGCTGGAGCAGGTCCTCTCTTAAAGGTAGAGGCCACGGTTCTTCCGTGAGCATCTCTTGAAGTTCCGGGTACCAAGTCCTTCTTGACCCATCCGGAACCACGAGTATCGTTCTTACTCATCTCCTTCTTATGATTCTCAGTACTTTTGGTATGAGATGCATAGGAGGGAACACATACCCTGACTGGTACACCCACAGTGTTACCAGAGCGTCCACCGCTATTGCCTGAGGGTCCCTTGACCTGACGCAATATCTGTCTAGTTTTTTTTTTTTTTTTTTTCAGGCGGGACGCCATCATGTCCACCTTTGGTTTTTCCCAACGGTTTACAATCATGTGGAAGACTTCCCGCTGAAGTCCCCACTCTCCCGGGTGGAGGTTATGCCTGCTGAGGAAGTCTGCTTCCCAGTTTTCCACTCCCGGAATTAACACTGCTGAGAGTGTTATCACATGATTTTTCGCCCAGCGAAGAATCCTTGCAGTTTCTGCCATTTCCCTCCTGCTTCATGTGCCGCCCTGTCTGTTTACGTGGGCGACTGCCGTGATGTTGTCCCACTGGATCAATACCGGCTGACCTTGAAGCAGAGGTCTTGCTAAGCTTAGAGCCTTGTAAATTGCCCTTAGCTCCAGTATATTTATGTGGAGAGAAGTCTCCAGACTTGATCACACTCCCTGGAAATTTTTTCCTTGTGTGACTGCTCCCCAGCCACTCAGGCTGGCATCCGTGGTCACCAGGACCCAGTCCTGAATGTCGAATCTGCGGCCCTTTCATAGATGAGCACTCTGCAGCCACCGCAGAAGAAAACACCCTTGTCCTTGGAGACAGGGTTATCCGCTGATGCATCTGAAGATGCGATCCGGACCATTTTCCCAGCAGATTCCACTGAAAGGTTCTTGCGTGAAATCTACCGAATGGGATCGCTTTGTAAGAAACCACCATTTTTCACAGTACCCTTGTGCAATGATGCACTGATACTTTTCCTGGTTTTAGGAGGTTCCTGACTAGCTCGGATAACTCCCTGGCCTTCTTCTCCGGGAGAAAACATCCTTTTCTGGACTGTGTCCAGAATCATTCCTAGGAACATTAGACGTGTCGTCGGAAAAAGCTGCGATTTTGGAATATTTAGAATCCACTCGTGCTGTCGTAGAACTACTTGAGATAGTGCTACTCCGACCGCCAACTGTTCTCTGGACCTTGCCCTTATCAGGAAAGCATCCATATTTCTTTTAGGAAGAATCATCATTTCGGCCATTACCATGGTAAAGACCCGGGGTGCCGTGGACAATCCAAACGGCAGCGTCTGAACTGATAGTGACAGTTCTGTACCACGAACCTGAGATACCCTTGGTGAGAAGGGCAAAATTTGGACATGTAGGTAAGCGTCCCTGATATCCAGTGACACCATATCGTCCTGGTTCGCTATCACTGCTCTGAGTGACTCCATCTTGATTTGAACCCTTGTATGTAATTGTTCAAATCTTTTAGATCTCACCGAGCCGTTTGGCTTCAGTACCACAATATAGTGTGGAATAATACCCCTTCCCTTGTTGTAGGAGGGGTACTTTGATTATCACCTGCTGGGAATACAGCCTGTGAATTTTTTCCCAATACTGCCTCCCTGTCGGAGGAAGACGTTGGTAAAGCAGACCTCAGGAACTTGTGAGGGGAAGACGTCTCGAATTTCCAATGTACACCTGGGATACTACGTGTAGGATCCAGGAGTCCACTTGCGAGTGAGCCCACTGCGTGCTGAAACTCTTGAGATGACCCCCCACCGCACCTGAGTCCGCTTGTATGGCCCCAGCGTCATGCTGCGGACTTGGCAGAAGCTGTGGAGGACTTCTGTTCCTGGGAATGGGCTGCCTGCTGCAGTCTTCTTCCCTTTCCTCTAACCCTGGGCAGATATGACTGGCCTTTTGCCCGCCTGCCTTTATGGGTACGAAAGGACTGAGACTGAAAAGACTGTGTCCTTTTCTGCTGAGATGTGACTTGGGGTAACAAAAGTGGATTTTCCAGCTGTTGCCATGGCCACCAGGTCCGATGGACCGCCCCTTTATACGGCAATACTTCCATGTGCCGTCTGGAATCTGCATCACCTGACCACTGTCGTGTCTATAAACATCGTCTGGCAGATATGGACATCACATCTACTCTTGATGCCAGAATGCAAATATCCCTCTGCGCATCTCGCATATATAGAAATGCATCCTTAAAATGCTCTATAGTCAATAAAATATTGTTCCTGTCAAGGGTATCAATATTTTCAGTCAGGAAATCCGACCAAGCCCCCCCAGCGCTGCACATCTAGGCTGAGGCGATTGCTGGTCGTAGAATAACACCAGTATGTGTGTATATACTTTTTAGGATATTTTTCAGCTTCCTATCAGCTGGCTCCTTGAGGGCGGCCGTATCTGGGGACGGTAACGCCACTTGTTTTTATAAGCGTGTGAGCGCCTTATCCACCCTAAGGTGTGTTTCCCAACTCGCCCTCACTTCTGGCGGGAAAGGGTATAACGCCAATAATTTTCTATCGGAGGAAACCCACGTATCATCACACACTCTAATTTATCTGATTCAGGAAAAACTACAAGTAGATTATTCCCACCCTACATAATACCCTTATTTGTGGTACTTGTAGTATCAGAAATATTGCCCTTAACATGTAACGTGTGGCCCTAAAGGAAAATACGTTTGTTTCTTCACCATCGACACTGAAGTCAGTGTCCGTGTCTGTGTCGACCATCTGAGGTAAATGGGCGTTTTTACAAGCCCCTGACGGTGTCTGAGACGCCTGGACAGGTACTAATTTGTTTGCCGGCCGTCTCATGTCGTCAACCGACCTTGCATCGTGTTGACATTATCACGTAATTCCTAAATAAGCCATCCATTCCGGTTTCGACTCCCTAGAGAGTGACATCACCAATACAGGCAATTTGCTCCGCCTCCTCACCAACATCGTCCTCCTACATGTCGACACACACGTACCGACACACAGCACACACACAGGGAATGCTCTGATAGAGGACAGGACCCCACTAGCCCTTTGGGGAGACAGAGGGAGAGTTTGCCAGCACACACCAAAAACGCTATAATTATACAGGGACAACCCCTTATACAAGTGTTTTCCCTTATAGCATTTTCACATATGTAATCATATCGCCAAATAAGTGCCCCCCCTCTCTGTTTTAACCCTGTTTCTGTAGTGCAGTGCAGGGGAGAGCCTGGGAGCCTTCCTCACAGCAGAGCTGAGCAGGAAAATGGCGCCGTGTGCTGAGGATAATAGGCCCCGCCCCCTAAAACGGCGGGCTCTTCTCCCGGAGTTTGTGAGATCTGGCAGGGGTTAAATACATCCATATAGCCTCAAGGGCTATATGTGATGTATTTTAGCCATAAAAAGGTATAATACATTGCTGCCCAGGGCGCCCCCCCCAGCGCCCTGCACCCTCAGTGACCGCCGGTATGAAGTGTGCTGACAACAATGGCGCACAGCTGCAGTGCTGTGCGCTACCTTATGAAGACTGAAAGTCTTCTGCCGCCTGTTTCTGGACCTCTGGACCTCTTCAACTTCGGCATCTGCAAGGGGGGTCGGCGGCACGGCTCCGGGACGAACCCCAGGGTGAGACCTGTGTTCCGACTCCCTCTGGAGCTAATGGTGTCCAGTAGCCTAAGAAGCAAATCCATCCTGCACGCAGGTGAGTTTACTTCTCTCCCCTAAGTCCCTCGTAGCAGTGAGCCTGTTGCCAGCAGGACTCACTGAAAATAAAAAACCTAACTTAAACTTTTATTCTAAGCAGCTCAGGAGAGCCACCTAGATTGCACCCTTCTCGGCCGGGCACAAGAATCTAACTGAGGCTTGGAGGAGGGTCATAGGGGGAGGAGCCAGTGCACACCACCTGATTCCTAAAGCTTTTATTATTGTGCCCTGTCTCCTGCGGAGCCGCTAAACCCCATGGTCCTGACGGAGTCCCCAGCATCCACTTAGGACGTTAGAGAAAAAAGACCTTCCATAGACTCTAAACCCAGAATGGAGAAACTGTACTAGCTCTTTTGATGATGGGATATATTTTCAGGGGGGAAGATACGGGAGGGAGGGGGATCAGGTACAAAATAACTGTGTCTGTCAAAGTGGCAGAACCAATCCACCTATATAGTGTGGCCGTGCCCCCTTCGTGATTGGATAGACAGCACTTTCAGTGATGTCACTGGTTCCTAGAGAATGGATAGGCTGCACTTTCAGTGATGTCACTGTTTCCTAGTGAATAGATAGGCTGCACTCTCAGTGATGTCACTGGCTCCTAGTGACTGGATAGGCCGCACTCTCAGTGATGTCACTGGTTCCTAATGAATCTATAGGCTGCACTCTCAGTGATGTCCCTGGCTCCTAGTGAATCTATAGGCTGCACTCTCAGTGATGTCACTGGTTCCTAGTGACTGGACAGGCTGCATTCTCAGTGATGTCACTGGTTCGTAGTGACTGGATAGGCTGCACTCTCAGTGATGTTACTGGCTCCTAGTGACTGGATAGGCTGCACTTTCAGTGATGTCACTGGTTCCTAGAGAATGGATAGGCTGCACTTTCAGTGATGTCACTGTTTCCTAGTGAATAGATAGGCTGCACTCTCAGTGATGTCACTGGCTCCTAGTGACTGGATAGGCCCAGTGGTGCAAGTGGGCGGGTACGGGTGGGTACGGCGTACCCGTAAGAATTTAGATGTGGGTACGCCGTACCCACACCGACGGGCCGCCGCTCCTCTTCCTTCCCTCCCTCCCCCACGCCGCACCGCCGCACCGCCGCACACGCCTCTGATGTGAGCCTGTGAGGGCAGGAGAGTGCAGCCTGCGCCTCTCGTTCCCCTCAGTCTCCGGTGGGTGTTTCAGTTTACTTCAGCGCCGATCCGTGAGCCAATCAGAGCTCGCACCCGCGAGCTCTGATTGGCTCACGGATCGGCGCTGAATTAAACTGAGACACCCGCCGAAGACTGAGGGGAACGAGAGGCGCAGGCTGCACTCTCCTTCCCTCACATGACAGACAGGAGGACAGCGACGGCAGCGGTGAGTAGGGGAGGGGGGCATGTTATACCTGGCACTGGGGGGGCATGTATACCTGGCACTGGGGGCATATCTGGCACAGGGGGGCATATATACCTGGCACTGGGGGCATATCTGGCACAGGGGGGCATATATACCTGGCACTGGGGGATATCTGGCACAGGGGGGCATGTATACCTGGCACTGGGGGCATATCTGGCACAGGGGGGCATATATACCTGGCACTGGGAGCATATCTGGCACAGGGGGGCATATATACCTGGCACTGGGGGATATCTGGCACAGGGGGGCATGTATACCTGGCACTGGGGGCATATCTGGCACAGGGAGGCATATATACCTGGCACTGGGGGATATCTGGCACAGGGGGGCATGTATACCTGGCACTGGGGGATATCTGGCACTGGGGGGGCATGTTATACCTGGCACTGGGGGATATCTGGCACTGGGGGGGCATGTTATACCTGGCACTGGGGGATATCTGGCACTGGGGGGGCATGTATACCTGGCACTGGGGGATATCTGGCACTGGGGGGGCATGTATACCTGGCACTGGGGGATATCTGGCACTGGGGGGGCATGTATACCTGGCACTGGGGGATATCTGGCACTGGGGGCATATCTAGCACAGGGGGGCATATATACCTGGCACTGGGGGATATCTGGCACAGGGGGGCATGTATACCTGGCACTGGAGGATATCTGGCACTGGGGGCATATCTGGCACTGTAGGGGCATTTCTGTATCTGGCACGGGGGGCAATGTATATCTGACACAGTGGGGGCATTTGTGTATCTAGCACTGTGGGGCAATGTGTATCTGACACTGTGAGGCAATGTATGGCACTCTGGGGGCATTTCTGTATCTGGCACTGTGGGGCAATGTGTATCTGGCACTGTGGGGCAATGTGCATCTGGCACTGTGGGGCAATGTGCATCTGGCACTGTGGGGCAATGTGTATCTGGCACTCTGGGGACATTTGTGTATCTGGCACTGTGGGGCAATGTGTATCTGGCACTGTGGGGCAATGTGTATCTGGCACTCTGGGGACATTTGTGTATCTGGCACTGTGGGGCAATGTGCATCTGGCACTGTGGGGCAATGTGTATCTGGCACTGTGAGGCAATGTGTATCTGACACTCTGGGGACATTTGTGTATCTGGCACTCTGGGGACATTTGTGTATCTGGCACTGTGGGGCAATGTGTATCTGGCACTGTGGGGTTATATGTATCTGGCACTGTGGGGCAATGTATATCTAGCACTGTGGTGCAACGTGTATCTGACACTATTGGGGTCATACGTGTATCTGCCCCTCCCCCATATGTGTATCACGCCCCCATTTTCATTGGCCACGCCCCATGTGGCATTTGGCCACACCCATTTTTTTGCGCGCGCGCCTTCGGCGCGCGCACACAGTACCCGTAAGACATTTTTTCTACTTGCACCACTGGATAGGCCGCATACTCAGTGATGTCACTGGTTCCTAGTGAATCTATAGGCTGCACTCTCAGTGATGTCCCTGGCTCCTAGTGAATCTATAGGCTGCACTCTCAGTGATGTCACTGGTTCCTAGTGACTGGACAGGCTGCATTCTCAGTGATGTCACTGGTTCCTAGTGACTGGATAGGCTGCACTCTCAGTGATGTTACTGGCTCCTAGTGACTGGATAGGCTGCACTCTCAGTGATGTTACTGGCTCCTATTGACTGGATAGGCTGCACTCTTAGTGATGTCACTGGCTCCAAGTGACTGGATAGGCTGCACTCTTAGTGATGTCACTGGTTCCTAGTGACTGGATAGGCTGTACTCTCAGTGATGTTACTGGCTCCTAGTGACTGGATAGGCTGCACTCTCAGTGATGTTACTGGCTCCTAGTGACTGGATAGGCTGCACTCTTAGTGATGTCACTGGTTCCTTGTGACTGGATAGGCTGCACTCTCAGTGATGTTACTGGCTCCTAGTGACTGGATAGGCTGCACTCTTAGTGATGTCACTGGTTCCTAGTGACTGGATAGGCTGCACTCTCAGTGATGTCATTGGTTCCTAGTGACGGGATAAGCTGCATTCTCAGTGATGTCACTGGTTCCTAGTGACTGGATAGGCTGCACTCTCAGTGATGTCACTGGCTCCTAGTGACTGGATAGGCTGCACTCTCAGCGATGTCACTGGGTTCTAGTGACTGGATAGGCTGCACTCTCAGTGATGTCACTGGGTTCTAGTGACTGGATAGGCTGCACTCTTAGTTATGTCACTGGTTCCTAGTGACGGGATAAGCTGCACTCTCAGTGATGTCACTGGGTTCTAGTGACTGGATAGGCTGCACTTTCAGTGATGTCACTGGGTTCTAGTGACTGGATAGGCTGCACTCTTAGTGATGTCATTGGTTCCTAGTGATGGATAGGCTGCACTCTCAGTGATGTAATTGGTTTCTAGTTAATGGATAGGCTGCACTCTCAGTGATGTCACTGGTTCCTAGTGACTGGTTAGGCTGCACTCTCAGTGATGTCACTGTTTCCTAGTGAATGGATAGGCTGCACTCTCAGTGATGTCACTGGCTCCTAGTGACTGGATAGGCTGCACTCTCAGTGATGTCACTGGCTCCTAGTGACTTGATAGGATGCGCTCTCAGTGATGTCACTGGCTCCTAGTGATGGGATAAGCTGCATTCTCAGTGATGTCACTGGTTCCTAGTGACGGGATAAGCTGCATTCTCAGTGATGTCACTGGTTCCTAGTGACTGGATAGGCTGTAATTCTCAGTGATGTCACTGGTTCCTAAGAAGTATCACTTACTGGGCGGGATGTACTCAAACGAAAATGTGTCCAAAAGCAAATTTCGGGCTTTGGCCGCATTTACCATATGTACTAAGCCCGGTCTTTGTTGTGGAAAGTAAGGCCAGCAATAGCTTATGGACTTCTTTGCTTAATGTGCTCTGATCGGATCCCTGCCAGCACCCCGAGGCCACCTACGCGTGTGTCCCTCTACGCATGCATAGAGGGGCTCCCGGGCCGAAACGCTGAGGTGGAATGGCCGTCTTTTATCCTTTGTGATACTAATTGCATATATTAGTAAATATACGATTAGCATGAATGCGATGTGTGTCGCTGGTTCCTAGTGACCGGATACGCTGCACTCTCAGTGATGTCACTGGTTCCTAGTGAATGGGTAGGCTGCACTCTCAGTGATGTCGCTGGTTCCTAGTGACCAGATAGGCTTCATTGGTTCTTAGTGAATGGATAGGCTGCACTCTCAGTGATGTCGCTGATCCTAGTGACCGGATAGACTGCACTCTCAGTGATGTCCCTGGCTCCTAGTGAATCTATAGGCTGCATTCTCAGTGATATCCCTGGCTCATAGTGACTGGATAGGCTGCACTCTCAGTGATGTCATTGGTTCCTAGTGAATGGATAGGCTGCACTCTTAGTGATGTCACTGGTTCCTAGTGACTGGATAGGCTGCACTCTCAGTGATGTCATTGGTTCCTAGTGAATGGATAGGCTGCACTCTTAGTGATGTCACTGGTTCCTAGTGACTGGATAGGCTGCACTCTCAGTGATGTCACTGGTTCCTAGCGACTGGATAGGCTGCACTGACAGTGAAGTCACTGGTTCCTAGTGACTGGATAGGCTGCACTCTCAGTGATGTCACTGGTTCCTAGTGACTGGATAGGCTGCACTCTCAGTGATGTCACTGGTTCCTAGTGACTGGATAGGCTGCATTCTCAGTGATGTCACTGATTCCTAGTGACTGGATAGGCTGCACTCTCAGTGATGTCACTGGTTCCTAGTGGCTGGATAGGCTGCATTCTCAGTGATGTCACTGGTTCCTAGTGACGGGATAAGCTGCATTCTAAGTGATGTCACTGGTTCCTAGTGACTGGATAGGTTGTAATTCTCTAGTGTTCACTCTAGGTTTCTTTCACAGGGCGCTGCGCCCTGCCCCTTTTTTAGACGACTAAATCCCGCCCTACCCGTTTTTGCGCGCCCTGCCGCCCCGCCGTTTGCTGCCCGCCGGACCCAGTCGTGCGCCGCCGGACCCAGCCTCAGAGATCCCTACACCGCCCGGCCTCCCAGATACATCCATTCACCCGCGGGTCACCCTCAGAGATCCCTACACCGCCCAGACTCCCAGAAAGATCCCAACACCACCGGAGCAAACGGCCGCGCTGATGTCCCGGTCAGCTGGGATTTCGCGCACGGTATAGGAGTCTCCGGGAAGAGAGGTGAGAGCCGCCTGCCAGAGGCCGTCACCTATATCTATTTCCTATGTGTGTATGTCAGTGTATGGGGGCTCAGTGATACAGTGCTGTGTGTCTATCAGCGTACAGGGGGATCAGTGATACAGTGCTGTGTATATAATCAGTGTATGGGGGTCTCAGTGATACAGTGCTGTGTGTCTATCAGTGTACAGGGGGATCAGTGATACAGTGCTGTGTATATAATCAGTGTATGGGGGTTTCAGTGATACAGTGCTGTGTGTCTATCAGCGTACAGGGGGATCAGTGATACAGTGCTGTGTATATAATCAGTGTATGGGGGTCTCAGTGATACAGTGCTGTGTGTGTCAGTGTACAGAGGGATCAGTGATACAGTGCTGTGTATATAATCAGTGTATGGGGGTCTCAGTGATACAGTGCTGTGTATATAATCAGTGTACAGGGGGATCAGTGATACAGTGCTGTGTATATAATCAGTGTATGGGGGTCTCAGTGATACAGTGCTGTGTGTCTATCAGTGTACAGGGGGATCAGTGATACAGTGCTGTGTATATAATCAGTGTATGGGGGTCTCAGTGATACAGTGCTGTGTGTCTATCAGTGTGCAGGGGGATCAGTGATACAGTGCTGTGTATATAATCAGTGTATGGGGGTCTCAGTGATACAGTGCTGTGTGTCTATCAGTGTACAGGGGGATCAGTGATACAGTGCTGTGTATATAATCAGTGTACAGGGGGATCAGTGATACAGTGCTGTGTGTCTATCAGCGTACAGGGGGATCAGTGATACAGTGCTGTGTATATAATCAGTGTATGGGGGTCTCAGTGATACAGTGCTGTGTGTCTATCAGTGTACAGGGGGATCAGTGATACAGTGCTGTGTATATAATCAGTGTACAGGGGGATCAGTGATACAGTGCTGTGTATATAATCAGTGTACAGGGGGATCAGTGATACAGTGCTGTGTATATAATCAGTGTATGGGGGTCTCAGTGATACAGTGCTGTGTATATAATCAGTGTATGGGGGTCTCAGTGATACAGTGCTGTGTGTCTATCAGCGTACAGGGGGATCAGTGATACAGTGCTGTGTATATAATCAGTGTATGGGGGTCTCAGTGATACAGTGCTGTGTATATAATCAGTGTACAGGGGGATCAGTGATACAGTGCTGTGTATATAATCAGTGTATGGGGGTCTCAGTGATACAGTGCTGTGTGTCTATCAGTGTACAGGGGGATCAGTGATACAGTGCTGTGTATATAATCAGTGTATGGGGGTCTCAGTGATACAGTGCTGTGTGTCTATCAGTGTACAGGGGGATCAGTGATACAGTGCTGTGTATATAATCAGTGTACAGGGGGATCAGTGATACAGTGCTGTGTGTCTATCAGCGTACAGGGGGATCAGTGATACAGTGCTGTGTATATAATCAGTGTATGGGGGTCTCAGTGATACAGTGCTGTGTGTCTATCAGTGTACAGGGGGATCAGTGATACAGTGCTGTGTATATAATCAGTGTACAGGGGGATCAGTGATACAGTGCTGTGTGTCTATCAGCGTACAGGGGTCTCAGTGATACAGTGCTGTGTGTCTATCAGTGTACAGGGGGATCAGTGATACAGTGCTGTGTATATAATCAGTGTACAGGGGGATCAGTGATACAGTGCTGTGTATATAATCAGTGTATGGGGGTCTCAGTTATACAGTGCTGTGTGTCTATCAGTGTACAGGGGGATCAGTGATACAGTGCTGTGTATATAATCAGTGTACAGGGGGATCAGTGACACAGTGCTGTGTATATAATCAGTGTATGGGGGTCTCAGTGATACAGTGCTGTGTGTCTATCAGCGTACAGGGGGATCAGTGATACAGTGCTGTGTATATAATCAGTGTATGGGGTCTCAGTGATACAGTGCTGTGTGTGTCAGTGTACAGGGGGCTCAGTGATACAGTGCTGTGTATATAATCAGTGTATGGGGGTCTCAGTGATACAGTGCTGTGTGTGTCAATGTACAGGGGGCTCAGTGATACAGTGCTGTGTATATAATCAGTGTATGGGAGTCTCAGTGATACAGTGCTGTGTGTCTATCAGTGTACAGGGGGCTCAGTGATACAGTGCTGTGTGTATAATCAGTGTATGGGGGTCTCAGTGATACAGTGCTGTGTGTCTATCAGCGTACAGGGGGATCAGTGATACAGTGCTGTGTATATAATCAGTGTATGGGGGTCTCAGTGATACAGTGCTGTGTGTCTATCAGTGTACAGGGGGATCAGTGATACAGTGCTATGTATATAATCAGTGTATGGGGGTCTCAGTTATACAGTGCTGTGTGTATATCAGTGTAAGGGGAGCTAAATTTACCTTGTAAGTACTGCAGCTGTAAACTTCAATCTCAGTGCTCTCTACCTGGTGCAATGTGCCTCAGTGCTCTCTACCTGGTGCAATGTGCCTCAGTGCTCTCTACCTGGTGCAGTGTGCCTCAGTGCTCTCTGCCTGGTGCAATGTGTCTCAGTGCTCTCTACCTGGTGCAATGTGTCTCAGTGCTCTCTACCTGGTGCAGTGTGCCTCAGTGCTCTCTGCCTGGTGCAATGTGCCTCAGTGCTCTCTACCTGGTGCAATGTGCCTCAGTGCTCTCTACCTGGTGCAATGTGTCTCAGTGCTCTCTACCTAGTGCAATGTGCCTCAGTGCTCTCTACCTGGTGCAATGTGTCTCAGTGCTCTCTACCTGGTGCAATGTGCCTCAGTGCTCTCTACCTGGTGCAATGTGTCTCAGTGCTCTCTACCTGGTGCAATGTGCCTCAGTGCTCTCTACCTGGTGCAATGTGCCTCAGTGCTCTCTACCTGGTGCAGTGTGCCTCAGTGCTCTATACCTGGTGCAGTGTGCCTCAGTGCTCTCTGCCTGGTGCAATGTGCCTCAGTGCTCTCTACCTGGTGCAATGTGTCTCAGTGCTCTCTACCTGGTGCAATGTGCCTCAGTGCTCTCTACCTGGTGCAATGTGCCTCAGTGCTCTCTACCTGGTGCAGTGTGCCTCAGTGCTCTATACCTGGTGCAGTGTGCCTCAGTGCTCTATACCTGGTGCAATGTGCCTCAGTGCTCTATACCTGGTGCAGTGTGCCTCAGTGCTCTCTACCTGGTGCAATGTGTCTCAGTGCTCTCTACCTGGTGCAGTGTGTCTCAATGCTCTCTACCTGGTGCATTGTGTCTCGGTGCTCTCTACCTGGTGCATTGCGTCTCGGTGCTCTGCCTGGTGCAATGTGTATAATGTGCTCTATCTGGCGCAATATGTATAACGTGCTCTAGCAGTCGCAGTGTGTATAGGAGGTTCTACCTGGTGCAATGTGTATTAGGTGCACTACTGTGTGGTGTAATGTGAATTGCAACGATTATGTGGCTACGCCCCTTCCCCATGAAACGCCCATAAATTTTTGCTGCGCGCCTTCGGTGCGCACTGTCCATGCTTTGACTTGTGGGAGCACCAAGCATTATAGTATGTACCTAATTTTGCCCTCCCAAATGAAAAATGTGCCCTCCCGAATGAAAAATGTGCCCTCCCCGTGATCAGCACCCTGCCCTAAAAAAATCCTAGAGTGAACACTAATTCTCAGTGATGTCACTGGTTCCTAGTGACTGGATAGGTTGTAATTCTCAGTGATGTTACTGGTTTCTAGTGACTGGATAGGCTGTAATTCTCAGTGATGTCACTGGTTCCTAGTGACTGGATAGGCTGCACTCTCAGTGATGTCACTGGTTCCTAGTGACTGGATAGGCTGTAATTCTCAGTGATGTTACTGGTTCCTAGTGACTGTGGATAGGCTGTAATTCTCAGTGATGTCACTGGTTCCTAGTGACTGGATAGGTTGTAATTCTCAGTGATGTTACTGGTTTCTAGTGACTGGATAGGCTGTAATTCTCAGTGATGTCACTGGTTCCTAGTGACTGGATAGGCTGCACTCTCAGTGATGTCACTGGTTCCTAGTGACTGGATAGGCTGTAATTCTCAGTGATGTTACTGGTTCCTAGTGACTGGATAGGCTGTAATTCTCAGTGATGTCACTGGTTCCTAGTGACTGGATAGGTTGTAATTCTCAGTGATGTCACTGGTTCCTAGTGACGGGATAAGCTGCATTCTCAGTGTTGTCACTGGTTCCTAAGAAGTATCACTTACTGGGCGGGATGTACTCAAAGGAAAGTACGTCCAAAAGCAGATTTTTGGGCTTTGGCCGCATTTACCATATGTACTAAGCCCGTCTTTGTTGTGGAAAGTAATGCCAACAATAGCTTATGGACTTCTTTGCCTAATGTGCTCTGATCGGATCCGTGCCAGCACCCCGAGGTCACCTACGCATGTGTCCCTCTACGCATGCGTAGAGGGACTCCCGGGCCGAAACCCTAAAGTGGAGTGACCGTCTTTTATCCTTTGTGACACTATTTGCATACGTTAGTAAATATACAACTAGCATGAATGCAATGTGTGTTGGGAATTACTGCCATTGGTTAGTACTGCCCAGTGTATCTACAGCATTGTGCTTCCATGGGAAGGAGCAAGGACCAGGCTTTTATACAGGCAGCATGAATTCACACAGAAATATAAGGAAATATCTATCTAATCCATCTGGCTGTGCTCGGCCAGCTCGGAGCGGTATGGTGGATCCACTGTACTATTACACGCACATTCCCTGCATTGTATTGTTCTCAGACAGTCTCCCTTTGTACTGTAGTATATTCTGGTCATGTGCAGTGTTAATGTCCTGTAATGCGCTGTGATGTTTCCACCACTAGATCTACCTGAGAGATTACATATCTGTGTAAATAAATGGGGAGGGCTGACCCTAGCACAGAGTCTCTGCACTGGGAGCAAATATAACTATTGACATAGCACAAAGCTTCCTCCTTCAGGCCTGTCTTACAGAAGAACTATGGGGGTCAATGCGAGTTGATCGCACGCCAGTTTTTTTCGCTGCAGTGCGATCAGGTAAAAAATAGGCAAAACTGCGCATGCGTATGCACCGCAATGCGCAGGCGCGTCGTACGGGTACAAAACGGTTCGTTGCTGAGCGATGGATTTAACGAAGAATCCATTCGCACAGCCGATCGCAAGGAGATTGACAGGAAGAAGGCGTTTGTGGGTGGCAACTGACCGTTTTCTGGGAGTGTTTGGAAAAACACAGGCGTGTCCAAGCGTTTGCAGGGCGGGTGTCTGACATCAATTCCGGTCCCGGACAGGCTGAAGTGATCGCAGCGGCTGAGTAAGTTCTGAGCTACTTAGAAACTGCACAAAATGTTTTTGTAGAGCTCGGCTGCACAGGCGATCGCACACTTGCAAAGTGAAAATACACTCCCCCGTGGGCGGCGACTATGCATTTGCACGGCTGCTAAAATTTGCTAGTGAGCGATCAACTCGGAATGACCACCTATATACAAGTCAGTACTGGGTGGAGTTTACTATGTCTCAAATATATCCACTCGTTTATCCATAATTCACTGTTCTCTCAAACTGCTGCATCCTGCAATGGATCTCGCTGCTCGACCCATTGACCCCGTTGACCGTTTGGATGTTGACCTCTTGTCGACCTAATAATGGTAAGCCCAATGATCCACACCCCTCCTGTATACCAATCCCCGGTCACCGCAAGCAAACGGAATCACTAATGTTGTCGATATTGCTGCAATTGCTGCATAGTTGGTCTAGGCGGGGCCTATTTATCAAATAGTCCCAAAGAGTCCAGTTCTCTATTGCAGCTACAGTAGGAAACATTGCAGACGGACATTGCTGGCTCAGCTCCCCGGCGATAGTGGTCGGCCTCTGTATGTGGGAAGTTACTGTGTCTCCGGCTACTCTAGGTACCAGGTACACAGTGCACTGGAAGCCAGGTCTTGGGCTCCCAAGTGCAGAGTGCGGATTACTTAAAAAAAGAAAGATTATAATAAAAAAAAAAATCTAATGTGATGATGAAATCTGTACCTAATAAAGTGGCCGCTGACTGCATGCATATTTATTTATATTTATACTGCACAGATAGGGGGTCATTCAGACCTGATCGCACGCTAGTTTTTTTCGCTGCACTGCGATCAGCTCAGAACTGCGCAGGCACGTCGTACGGGTACAAAGCGGATCGTTGCTGAGTGATGGATTTAACGAAGAATCCATTCGCACAGCCGATCGCAAGGTGATTGACAGGAAGAGGGCGTTTGTGGGTGTCAACTGACCGTTTTCTGGGAGTGGTTGGAAAAACGCAGGTGTGTCCAAGCGTTTGCAGGGCGGGTGTCTGACGTCAATTCCGGCCCGAATAGTCGGAAATGATCGCAGCGGCTGAGTAAGTTCTGGGCAACTCAGAAACTGCACAAAACATTTTTGTACCGCTCGGCTGCTCAAGCGATCGCACACTTGCACGGCTAAAATACACTCCCCTACAGGCGGCGACTATCTGATCGCAGCACTGCAAAAAATAGCTAGCGAGCGATCAGATCTGAATTAGGCCCATAGGCCCTTATTCCGAGATGAACGCATGTCGCTGTAGGCCTAATTCAGACCTGATCATAGCCCAAAATTTTGCAGGGCTACGATCAGGCACACAGACATGCGGGGGGACGCCCAGCACAGGGCTAGTCTGCCCTGCGTGTCAGGGCCGACCCCCCCCACAGAAGTACAAAAGCATTGCACAGCGGCGATTCTTTTGTACTTCAGGAGTAGCTCCCGGCCAGCGCAGCTCCTGCACGCTGGCCGGGAGCTACTTGCCACCTGCATTGGCCGGACTGCGCCCCCCTAAGCGGCGGCTTAACGCCGCCGTCCCACCCCATCCAGCCCAGCGAACGCCTTTGCCTGTCAATCAGGCAGAGGCGATCACTAGGCTACGACAGCCATGCGCTGGCGCACTGCGGCACCGGTGCATGCGCACTTCTGACCTGATCGCTGCGCTGTGATGAACGGCAGCGTGCGATCAGGTCAGAATGACCCCCTGTGTACGCAACCAGATCTGCATTAATCTCCTCACATGCTAGAGGCTGCCCAGAACAGAGCAAGGCCACCCAGCATCGGGCCGCTTCAGAACTAAGGATGACCCAAAGCAGTTAGGCGTTTTTTCCCCCCGGAGCGACTGCATGTGACATCACGCAGCCGCCCCAAAACCGGTCCCAGCCCGCACCCATTCGGAAAGTCCCACCCTCCAACACCGTGTTGACACAGGGTATCGCTGCAGTATGCTGTGATGCAGAATGATATTTACAGACACCCACTAGTCAGTCCCCAATGGTAACTACCCCCCATATACCACTCAGTGTATTCCTGCCCTCATCTTATGTACCTGTATGTAGAATATTTCCTGTGTGAGTGTGGGTGTATACGTGCCAGTCACTTACTGCTCGTCGTCATCCAGCGTGAGGTGACAGCGTACCGGCTGGACAGTAGAAAGAAGAATGCTGCCAGGTTGTAGTACAGGAGATACCACCCTATGATAGTATTGTCTGTCGCACACTCATTATAACCTAAATAAGGTTCCTCTAATTTGAGAATCACAATCCGGCCGATTATCGGACGACTGCGCGTGCGCAGCGTGAGCATTGCGCACTCGTGAGGGGAAATAGCGACAGAAATTGCGTACAGATTGTGGTCACAATGTAGACGCTCTCTGACTGACAGGAAGCTGGCATTCCTGGACGGAAACCCGCCTTTTTCTGGGTGCGTCTGAAAAAAACGCAGACATGCCCAGGTAATTTAAGGAGGGTCTCTGACCAGGGCCGGATCTAGGGGGGGGCAAGGGGGGCGACCGCCCCCCCCCCCCCCCCCCCTAACACAGTCATAGCCATGCCCACTTTTGAGCAGAAGAGAGCTCTCCGGGGAGAGCCTGAGGCAGAACGATGTTCTGCAGCTTATACCACAGCAGCACAGAGGAGCAAGGAGAGCAAGGGTTACAGAGCATTTGCCCCTCACTTGCTGGTGTGTGGGTACTAGGGCTAACAAATACAATTACCCCATAGCACAGTCACATGTACACAGAACAATCACAAAGCTCTATCTCAGTCTCACTCAAAAAGTTCAGTCAGAATTGAGAGAGGAGGCGTTAGGATCGCAGATGGGTGGAGTTGGGACTGTAGAGGGAGGAGTCAAGATTAAACAGTAGACCGCCCCCTCCCCCCCCCCAAAGAAAAGTCTAGATCCGTCCCTGTCTCTGACGTCAGCGATGACCACTTCCAGCCTCTTGCGTTGCCAAAATTGTGGATGACCTTGCCTGGCGCAGATAGGAAAAATCTCTGATGTTTCCGGGAATTGCGCATGGTTTTGCGTTCAGAACACACATTATGATACATTTGCAATATCTGCAATGGGCGTTTTTTCTCTATTTGATCTATTTGATCGCAGGAACTGCTTTTTAGCAGAAACTGCAATCTTTGCTGAATGGGGTCCACGGTATTATCTGTATACCTTTCCACTGCTCCAGTGGGTCTGTGTCCTTGTCTATAACTCCCATTGTTTCCAAATCCGTACCCTCCATGCGTGTATACAGATATGTTTTTGCGCCATATAGTATGAAACGGTTAGCTTTTCCTGGCTAGCGATTCCTACATTTTCCTAAATTCTGTGACTCAGGGGTCTACGTACTAAGGGCCTAATTCAGACCTGATCACTCGCTAGTTTTTTTTTGCAGATAGTCGCCGCCCATAGGGGAGTGTATTTTAGATTTGCAAGTGTGCGATCGCATGTACAGCCGAGCGCTACAAAAACAGTTTAGTGTAGTCTCTGAGTAGCTCTGGACTTACTCAGCCGATGCGATCACTTCAGTCTTTTTGGTCCCGGAATTGACGTCAGACACCCGCCCTGCAAACGCTTGGACACGCCTGCGTATTTCCAAACACTCCCAGAAAACGGTCAGTTGCCACCCACAAACGCCTTCTTCCTGTCAATCTCCTTGCGATCGGCTGTGCGAATGGATTCTTTGTTAAATCCATCACTCAGCAACGATCCGCTTGGTACCCGTACGACGCACCTGCGCATTGCGTGGCATACACATGCGCAGTTGTGACCTGATCGCTGCACAGCGAAAAACACTGAGCGAGCGAACAGATCTGAATTAGGCCCTATGTACTAAGCCTTGGAGAGATATAAGGTGGATGGAGATAAAGTACCAGCAGACCAGCTCCTAACTGTCATTTTTTAAACACATTGGGGGGTTTATTCAATTGTTTGAAAAGTCAGTTGGGTGTCTGTTTTTTCCTATCTAATAGGGGAAAAAACAGACACCCAACCGACTTTTCAAACAATTGAATTCCCCCCATATTTTTTAAACACAACCTGTAACGTGACAGTTAGGAACTGGTTGTCTGGTACTTTATCTTCGTCTACTTTATCTCTCTTTATAGACCCCTCATTCAGACCATAGCTACATACAGAGCAGCACACAGTGTGCCACTACATTAGTTCTTTTATTGCAAAGAAATTGATGTAAAATACAGAATGTGTAAAGTCGCAGATTACGCCTAACGTTATGTGGCGGGAGGTACGGTGCAGCCGGAACTCTATGTTCTGCCCTTGTTACCATGATTTGCAGATCAGCTGCATACAGAAGCACAAGTAATGCCAGCTCTAGTAGTCGGTGGACCCTTGTGATTTAGTATTGTCGCTGATGCGACTAAGACCTATATTTTACGAAAGTCGCGAAGTCCGTGGCACACAAAAGTTCTGCACTTTATCTCTCTCAAAGGTTTGATGTATCTCCCCTTGAGTCTCTTACACTCATCCAGCTGAAACAGGTCTTATCCTCACTACACCCCATACAACAAAGGGTTACGCCTGCGAAGCAGTTATCGCTGCGGTACATCAGCATCGCGAGGGTGAGCTGCCTTCACATACACCACAGAGGTAAGCAAGAAGCCGCAGACCGAGGGTCAGATAGCTGGGCGAGGGGAGTCTGCAACAGCGCCATATAGGGGTGGCGGCCTCCTAATCTTCTGGCTGCGGCAGGAAATGCAACGAGCAGAGAGAGAACATACAGACTCATTCATCTACCTCGCCTGCGCTTGCTCTTTGTGATTCTGCTTTGCACCATTTGTAACCCTGACCGGCGCTTCCCGGTCCTGTGGCGCCTTGCAAATAAACGCTGCTGTTGATGGCATATCATTTTCCACAGTAATTTTGACGCTAGATGGCGCTGCATTCTGCTTGTCTACTGCTGATAACGCAGCATCAGTAAGGCTGTAAGAATGGGCGACGAATGTGGCCCCTGGGAATAAGGCCCCGGAGGGCTGAACAAGTGCACATCGGATTGTGCGTATTGCGACACATCTGGGATTAGCAGATTGCTTCCTACAGAGAATGGAAGCCATCACACGCATGTGATTTTTATTTAGCAATCCTCTCGAGTCCTTGTCGTTGCCTCTCATTAATTAGCAGGTCGGACAGATGTTGCGAGGGACAATACTTTCTATTTGTAGCCCGCGCGCTCTGTGATCTCCCCCAATTAGAGCAGCGAATGACACGTGTATTCCGCCCACACGAGCCGGCAAGAGGTTCCCCTGCTGTGCTGCAACACAACACCGCTGTTTATGTATAAAGGCCCTGTGTGGGAATCAGCATTTGTCCTGGAGCAATTACACTTTCCAGGCAGACTAAAAATGTTCTCCAAAGCCACAGGCTTTGTTTCAGTGATAACAAAACAGGAACCGAAGGTTGTTGTGGTCTTAAAGGTGAAGTAAGAGTCAGGTTGCGTAATGTGCACGGTCTACAGGTGGGATAACAATATACTTCGTTGTGGTTATAATAATAATGATTTGAGAACTTTAAAAGGATTACAGTGTTTTAAAATAAAAATTGTATTATCCTATAGAGTGTAAGCTTGCGTGCAGGGCCCTCCTACCTCTCTATCTGTTATTACCCAGTTTTGTTTTATCACTGTTGTTTCCAACTGTAAATCGCAATGGAATATGCCGCGCTATATAGGAAACTGTTAATGAATACGTGTCTTCAGGGCCGTCTTTTCGTATGGGATCAATGGGCTCTTGCCCAAGGGCCCCAGGAGTGTAAGGGCCCTAGGCTGATAGCTGAGGGTCCCCTCTTTCCAGGGGTACCAGGTTTTTGAAAATCGGCCCTGGGGAACTGGAAATATCCGACTTGAAAGCAGGGGTCCCCATCCAAGCCTGTTAATTGCTCTTCCCAGCCAGATATCGCGGGTTCTGTTTGACTTAGAGTTTCTCTGATGATATAACCAAAAAGCTGTGACTCTTCCCTTTTGGTGGACACTGGCAGCTTGTCTCTCCTATGCCCAGAACCAGAGATATCAGCCTTCCAGCAGCTGGTCCCTGCTCCAGCTCCACACGCCTAATATGCAGTTTTAGATTTTCGTTGGTGGATTGCTCTGGCTCCTGAGCTCTGATCCCCAAGTCCCCAGTACCTCCTGAAAGGTGGGACACTCTAGTTTTTTATCCCATTCAAAGCTAAGAAATATATTTTCAGGAACTTGACATATCTGCAGTCAAGCAAGCTTCCCTCCCACCGGAAAAATTATAAATATTAAGCCCACTCCACTATCCACCCCCTCCCCTACGTATTAAACACCCCCTAACACTCTGGAAGTCATGTAACAGGGCCCCTTCATTCAGCCCAATGCCCCCTTCAACAGTTTAGTCTCATCTGTGCAGTAAAGGAGTAATTATCAGAAATTACTGCTACAGGTCCAACATACTGAGCGAAAGATAGTACACCCCCTACCGCCCGCGGGACATCAAAGCTGCCACTGATAGCACCCCCCACCGCTACCGCTGGAGGATAGGTAGGGAGCCCAGTGCATTGCTGTGCCCAGGGGCCTACACTGCTGTTAAGACAGCCCTGCGTGTCTGTACGCAGCGTTCGAGACCCTGCACCTTGCAGCCACAGTGGCGACACTGCATTTTGTGGACGGGATGAATGGGGGCATTCCGGGAGTGTTTTTCAGGGGCAGCTGCGTGACATCACATGCAGCCGCTCCAATTTAAAAAATGGCGGTGGACTGCCTGACAGCGCAGCCAGGCTTCACTGTTAGAGGTCAACCTTAATTCGATGTGTCCACAATGTAATTGCGGACACATCGGGAGGCAGCGCCACACATGCTGGGCGGCCCCCTGCATGTGAGTCGATGGACGCAGATCTTGCGGCGTATGTTGTGTTCCGTCCACGGGGTGCACGTCCTATTGCTGGAATGTAAGGATTTATATCCAGTATGATCTCGCATGTTGCTTTCATGCCACTCACATTGTGATTTAGCAAAGCAAATAATTTGCCGCCCCCAGTCTTATTCAAGTGGTACTTAGACGCCATCCAGCATATAATAAAAAAATGCTATACATAAACATGACAGCGGGCAACACAAATATTGGGAGTTCTCAAGCCAGGCAGCTCCCACAGCGCTATCTCCCGTTAGCCCAGCGCTGCCTCTTGTTCCACCC
Source organism: Pseudophryne corroboree (assembly GCF_028390025.1). Taxonomy (NCBI): domain Eukaryota; kingdom Metazoa; phylum Chordata; class Amphibia; order Anura; family Myobatrachidae; genus Pseudophryne; species Pseudophryne corroboree. The sequence continues at coordinate 51,206,793 of NC_086447.1, read as the reverse complement.
CTGCTGGGACGTCACATATTGAGAGGACTGGCCCGCCATCCTGCAGATCAGGATTTTTGTCTCGCTGTCAGGATGAGATGTGCTGCACAAATAAGTGGCAGTTGTGTGCTGCATGAAAAGGTGTTTTCAGGGGAGGAGAAAAGGGGAGGAGCAGCCCAGTAGACACTCCCAGGAGTGCAGAGCCATGCCCCTGAGTAGTGGGGCCACACCCCTTCACAGCAGTGTATGTACGCTGCCCTGTCCTGGGAAATCTTACTGTTGGGAGGTATACCGTCCTTCTCTTTCACTGCTGCTGCTAGAAACCTTCTTAGTTCTTCTTATAGCTATAAACGCTGCCACCATTCTCACTAAAGGGCCTATCAAATAAAATGTAGATAAGTTCCTGAAAAATCCACATTCATTTCCGTCGCTATTCACAGCAATTCGGGAGAGAGTTTCGGAGCTTGTAAACATTTGCCCTGATGTCGGCACAGCAGCCCCTGCAAATCTGAAGAGCTACACTTACACCGCAGGGAATGTTTCCGCTGCCGGAGTTTGTCATGGGTGTGTTACACCAAGAGCGGTCTTTCACTAGGAAAGAACGCGCTAACGCCACGTGAAAATTTCTCTGCAATGTGCGACGATCCTACAGTTGGCTCCCTGTTAAACAGTCAGGCAGCATAGATCAGAGAAAGTCATGTGGAAACCGCAGTTTATGAATGATTATCGGGCGGAGCAGACTTTGATAAATAGGCCCCTAATTCTTAATGGGGCCATAAGCTCCGCGCTGTGTAAATGACCTCCACCGAATACAAACAGCTGCCACGTTGCTAAATTAGTCCCGTTCTTCCCATCTATCAGGAAATGTTAATGGAAAATTAATATAACGATAATCATCTGCTGGCTTTCGGGTCAGAGCAGATTGCTGTATGCTGGAGTATCTCGGCCGCGCAGATGGCGGCAAGTGCTGGACGGAAGGTTGGCATCGGCTGTGCTGAATAGGAAGCGCAGATCATTCAATCACTCTGCCAGCTGTCATGTCTCATCGCTGTGATCTCTTTTACAGCAGTAATGATGAAAGGCTCATCAAACCGAAGGAGTCGTTTCCTCTGTTTAAAAGGGCTAATTACTGTCACAATTTTATAAGTACGTAGGGGAAATTTTTGCGCGTGCGCAGTTGCAAAAAATTGCTAATCTACCTGAACGCGTTGCTCGCAGAACAGAATCAGGGCCTAAGTGTTCCCAGAAAGTGCAACGCCCCAGTACTATCACTAATGTTTTATGTATTGAGCCCCTTCGCCATTGCTATAACGCGGGAGATGTCCCAGAGATCTCTTGTGCACAGTCTCGGTGAGCCTCGTGTCCCCATACACTTCGGAGTAGGGATGGCCATCGCCCAACGATGATTCATAAACATTGATGGTTTATGGCCGATGTTGAAGATTTTTGCCATCGATGTGGGGAGAACCAGATGGTTTTCCTCCATTGATGGCACAGAAGAACCCAATGCTTTTTATTATTATTATTATTATTATATTGTTTACAAGGTGCCGAGACACTGAGTATAGCCCCCCCCCCTCCCCGACACCCGTGAGCCCTGTCCCAAGGTTCTGATGGGTTAACGGGGCCAGTCGGTGAAAGAACAAGGATGACCATTGGTTTATGAGACAATAGTTGGCGCGCAAAACACTTGAATTCCCCTTACAGAGGTGAGGAGCTGCATTATCCTTTTATTATATAGGATAGGCCCCTAAATGTTCCCTCTCATGCAAGTCTTAGGAACGCAATCTAGTATGTCAATGGCTGTTCTAATAGGACAGACACAAATAATTAAGAGCTCTACGGAGCATTCCACCCACCCATCTGAAGCTTCCGTTCTGCTCCGACCTCGGTGACTTGTGTCCAGGAATACGTGTGGCACAGACGTAAATACATTGGAGGCGGTGGGCTGCTGCGAGGAGCTAATCGCTTGGAAATGCGTGAACGGCATTATACGGTGTCGGAGTACACGTGAGTCATTCAGTGAGGAGATCTCTCCCCACGTACCGGTGCAGTGATGATAATAAAAACACTGCAATGTCTTTGTTTCCTCATGTGACGATAATACACTATATACTCGCTGGTTAGTGCGGATAAAGCTAACCCTCTAATGACTTTATGGAGTTACACGTAATTAGAAACTGTGAAATACAACAGCCATGGATCAGTCGTTCTATATGACGACTCCTTCGTTATCTGTAATGACATCTGTGATGGAGATTGTGTTTCCTTGGCAACAGTGTCACGTGTCGGCAAACACTTTGCAGCGGTGATAACCAAACAGGGGTGCCAAGGAAACGGTAACACATTTCTCTAACGTCCTAAGTGGATGCTGGGGACTCCGTAAGGACCATGGGGAATAGCGGCTCCGCAGGAGACTGGGCACAAAAGTAAAGCTTTAGAACTACCTGGTGTGCACTGGCTCCTCCCCCTATGACCCTCCTCCAAGCCTCAGTTAAGATTTTGTGCCCGAACGAGAAGGGTGCACACTAGGTGGCTCTCCTGAGCTGCTTAGTGAAAAGTTTAGTTTTAGGTTTTTTATTTTCAGTGAGGCCTGCTGGCAACAGGCTCACTGCATCGAGGGACTAAGGGGAGAAGAAGCGAACTCACCTGCGTGCAGAGTGGATTGGGCTTCTTAGGCTACTGGACATTAGCTCCAGAGGGACGATCACAGGCCCAGCCATGGATGGGTCCCAGAGCCGCACCGCCGGCCCCCTTACAGAGCCAGAAGACAGAAGAGGTCCGGAAAATCGGCGGCAGAAGACGTCCTGTCTTCAACAAGGTAGCGCACAGCACTGCAGCTGTGCGCCATTGCTCTCAGCACACTTCACACTCCGGTCGCTGAGGGTGCAGGGCGCTGAGGGGGGGGCGCCCTGAGACGCAATAAAAACACCTTGGATGGCAAAAAAATGCATCACATATAGCTCCTGGGCTATATGGATGCATTTAACCCCTGCCAGAATACATAGAAAAACGGGAGATAAGGCTGCCGATAAGGGGGCGGAGCCTATCTCCTCAGCACACTGGCGCCATTTTCCCTCACAGCTCCGTTGGAGGGAAGCTCCCTGGCTCTCCCCTGCAGTCACTACACTACAGAAAGGGTTAAAAAAGAGAGGGGGGGGGGGGCACTAATTACGCGCAGTATTAAAGATACAGCAGCTATAAGGGGAAAAACACTTATATAAGGTTATCCCTGTATATATATAGCGCTCTGGTGTGTGCTGGCAAACTCTCCCTCTGTCTCCCCAAAGGGCTAGTGGGGTCCTGTCCTCTATCAGAGCATTCCCTGTGTGTGTGCTGTATGTCGGTACGTTTGTGTCGACATGTATGAGGAGAAAAATGATGTGGAGACGGAGCAGATTGCCTGTAATAGTGATGTCACCCCCTAGGGGGTCGACACCTGAGTGGATGAACTGTTGGAAGGAATTACGTGACAGTGTCAGCTCTGTATAAAAGACAGTGGTTGACATGAGACAGCCGGCTACTCAGCTTGTGCCTGTCCAGACGTCTCATAGGCCGTCAGGGGCTCTAAAGCGCCCGTTACCTCAGATGGCAGATATAGACGTCGACACGGATACTGACTCCAGTGTCGACGGTGAAGAGACAAATGTGACTTCCAGTAGGGCCACACGTTACATGATGGAGGCAATGAAAAATGTTTTACACATTTCTGATAATACGAGTACCACCAAAAAGGGGTATTATGTTCGGTGAGGAAAAACTACCTGTAGTTTTCCTGAATCTGAGAAATTAAATGAGGTGTGTGATGATGCGTGGGTTTCCCCCGATAACAACTGATAATTTCTAAAATGTTATTGGCATTATATCCTTTCCCGCCAGAGGTTAGGGTGCGTTGGGAAACACCCCCTAGGGTGGATAAAGCGCTCACACGCTTGTAAGGGCTCTACCCTCTCCTGAGATGGCCGCCCTTAAGGATCCTGCTGATAGAAAGCAGGAGGGTATCCTAAAATGTATTTACACACATACTGGTGTTATACTGCAACCAGCAATCGCCTCAGCCTGGATGTGCAGTGCTGGGTTGGCGTGGTCGGATTCCCTGACTGAAAATATTGATACCCTAGATAGGGACAGTATATTTTTGCCTATAGAGCATTTAAAAGATGCATTTCTATATATGCGTGATGCACAGCGGAATATTTGCCGACTGGCATCAAGTCTAAGTGCGTTGTCCATTTCTACCAGTAGAGGGTTATGGACACGACAGTGGTCAGGTGATGCGTTTTTCAAACGGCATTTGGACATGAGAAGACGCCGTATTATCAGGCGCAGTCTTTTCGTGGACAAGCGGGCAAAAGGTTCCTCATTTCTGCCCCGTGACAGAGGGAGAGGAAAAAGGCTGCAGAAATCAGCCAGTTCCCAGGAACAGAAACCCTCTCCCGCCTCTGCCAAGCCCTCAGTATGACGCTGGGGCTTTACAAGCAGAATCAGGCACGGTGGGGGGCCCGTCTCAATGAATTTCAGCGCGCAGTGGGCTCACTCGCAAGTAGACCCCTGGATCCTTCAGGTGATATCTCAGGGGTACAAATTGGAATTCGAGACGTCTCCCCCTCGCCGTTTCCTAAAGTCGGCTTTACCGATGTCTCCTTCTGACAGGGAGACAGTTTTGGAAGCCATTCACAAGCTGTATTCCCAGCAGGTGATAATCAAGGTACCCCTCCTGCAACAGGGAACGGGGTATTATTCCACACTGTTGTGGTACCGAAGCCGGACGGCTCGGTGAGACCGATTCTAAATCTAAAATCTTTGAACACTTACATACGGAGGTTCAAATTCAAGATTGAGTCACTCAGAGCAGTGATTGCGAACCTGGAAGAAGGGGACTACATGATGTCTCGGGACATCGAGGATGCTTACCTTCATGTCCAAATTTACCCTTCTCACCAAGGGTACCTCAGGTTAATGGTACAGAACTGTCACTATCAGTTCAGACGCTGCCGTATGGATGGTCCACGGCACCCCGGGTCTTTACCAAGGTAATGGCCGAAATTATGATATTCCTTCGAAGGAAGGGAATTTTAGTTATCCCTTACTTGGACGATTCGCTGATAAGGGTAAGATCCAGGGAACAGTTGGAGGTCGGTGTAGCACTATCTCAGGTAGTGTTGCGGCAGCACGATTGGATTCTCAATATTCCAAAATCGCAGCTGGTTCCGACGACTCGTCTTCTGTTCCTAGGGATGATCCTGGACACAGTCCAGAAAAAGGTGTTTCTCCCGGAGGAGAAAGCCAGGGAGTTATCCGAGCTAGTCAGGAACCTCCTAAAACCGAGCCAAGTCTCAGTGCATCAATGCACAAGGGTTCTGGGTAAAATGGTGGCTTCCTACGAAGCAATCCCATTCGGCAGATTCCACGCAAGAACTTTCCAGTGGGACCTGCTGGACAAATGGTCCGGGTCGCATCTTCAGATGCATCAGCGGATAACCCTGTCACCAAGAACAAGGGTGTCCCTCCTGTGTTGGTTGCAGAGTGCTCATCTTCTAGAGGGCCGCAGATTCGGCATTCAGGACTGGGTCCTGGTGACCACGGATGCCAGCCTGCGAGGCTGGGGAGCAGTCACACAGGGAAGGAATTTCCAGGGCTTATGGTCAAGCCTGGAGACATCACTTCACATAAATATCCTGAAGCTAAGGGCCATTTACAATGCTCTAAGCTTAGCAAGACCTCTGCTTCAAGGTCAGCCGGTGTTGATCCAGTCGGACAACATCACGGCAGTCACCCACGTAAACAGACAGGGTGGCACAAGAAGCAGGAGGGCAATGGCAGAAGCTGCAAGGATTCTTCGCTGGGCGGAAAATCATGTGATAGCACTGTCAGCAATTCCGGGAGTGGACAACTGGGAAGCAGACTTCCTCAGCAGACACGACCTCCACCCGGGAGAGTGGGGACTTCACCCAGAAGTCTTCCACATGATTATAAACCGTTGGGAAAAACTCGACAGGTATTGCGCCAGGTCAAGGGACCCTCAGGCAATAGCTGTAGACGCTCTGGTAACACCGTGGGTGTACCAGTCAGTGTATGTGTTCCCTCATCTGCCTCTCATACCCAAGGTACTGAGATTGATAAGATGGAGAGGAGTAAGCACTATATTCGTGGCTCCGGATTGGCCAAGAAGGACTTGGTAACCGGAACTTCAAGAGATGCTCACGGAGGATCCGTGGCCTCTACCTCTAAGAAGGGACCTGCTCCAGCAAGGACCCTGTCTGTTCCAAGACTTACCGCGGCTGCGTTTGACGGCATGGCGGTTGAACGCCGGATCCTGAAGAAAAAAAAAGGCATTCCGGATGAAGTCATCCCTATCCTGATCAAAGCCAGGAAGGATGTAACCGCAAAACATTATCACCGCATTTGGCGAAAATATGTTGCGTGGTGCGAGGCCAGTAAGGCCCGACGGAGGAAATTCAACTGGGTCGATTCCTACATTTCCTGCAAACAGGAGTGTCTATGGGCCTGAAATTGGGGTCCATTAAGGTTCAAATTTCGGCCCTGTCAATTTTCTTCCAAAAAGAACTAGCTTCAGTCCCTGAAGTTCAGACGTTGTAAAAGGGGTACTGCATATACAGCCTCCTTTTGTGCCTCCAGTGGCACCTTGAGATCTCAATGTAGTTTTTGGGTTCCAAAAGTCACATTGGTTTGAACCACTTAAATCTGTGGAGTTAAAATATCTCACATGGAAAGTGGTCATGCTGTTGGCCCTGGCCTGGGCCAGGCGCGTGTCAGAATTGGCGGCTCTATCCTGTAAAAGCCCTTATCTGATTTTCCATTCGGACAGGGCGGAATTGAGGACTCGTCCTCAGTTTCTCCCTAAGGTGGTTTCAGCGTTTCACCTGAACCAACCTATTGTGGTGCCTGCGGCTACTAGGGACTTGGAGGACTCCAAGTTGCTAGACGTTATCAGGGCCCTGAAAATATATGTTTCCAGGACGGCTGGAGTCAGAAAATCTGACTCGCTGTTTATCCTGTATGCACCCAACAAGCTGGGTGCTCCTGCTTCTAAGCAGACTATTGCTCGTTGGATTTGTAGTACAATTCAGCTTGCACATTCTGTGGCAGGCCTGCCACAGCCAAAAATCTGTAAATGCCCACTCCACAAGGAAGATGGGCTCATCTTGGGCGGCTGCCCGAGGGGTCTCGGCTTTACAACTTTGCCGAGCAGCTACTTGGTCAGGAGCAAATACGTTTGTAAAATTCTACAAAATTGATACCCTGGCTGAGGAGGACCTGGAGTTCTCTCATTGGTGCTGCAGAGTCATCCGCACTCTCCCGCCCGTTTGGGAGCTTTGGTATAATCCCCATGGTCCTTACGGAGTCCCCAGCATCCACTTAGGACGTTAGAGAAAATAAGAATTTACTTACCGATAATTCTATTTCTCGTAGTCCGTAGTGGATGCTGGGCGCCCATCCCAAGTGCGGATTGTCTGCAATACTGGTACATGGTTATTGTTACCAAAAAATCGGGTTATTGCTGTAGTGAGCCATCTTTTCTAGAGGCTCCTCTGTTATCATGCTGTTAACTGGGTTTAGATCACGAGTTGTACGGTGTGATTGGTGTGGCTGGTATGAGTCTTACCCGGGATTCAAAATCCTTCCTTATTGTGTACGCTCGTCCGGGCACAGTATCCTAACTGAGGCTTGGAGGAGGGTCATAGGGGGAGGAGCCAGTGCACACCAGGTAGTTCTAAAGCTTTACTTTTGTGCCCAGTCTCCTGCGGAGCCGCTATTCCCCATGGTCCTTACGGAGTCCCCAGCATCCACTACGGACTACGAGAAATAGAATTATCGGTAAGTAAATTCTTATTTTCAGCTGCGTGGGGAGCGCCAGATAACACTGGTTATTTCCAGTGTTAGACCGTCATTTCCAAAACGGTTCAAATTGCTGAAGCGGGGCATAACCTGGGCCGGAATAAGGGCCGCATGGGCCTGGAGTTGAAAATGAACAAGGGCCTATACCAGTGATGGCTAACCTTGACACTCCAGCTGTTGTTGAACTACACATCCCAGCATGCCCTGCATCCGTTTTGTTATTTGGCCATGCTAAAACTGATGCAGGGCATGCTGGGATGTGTAGTTCAACAACAGCTGGAGTGTCAAGGTTAGCCATCACTGGCCTATACTAAGAAGCAAAGAAGGTGTGGCCAGTGCTGTATGGGTGTGACCAGTACTATATGGGTGTGGTCAGTGCGGTGCGGGCGTGGCCAAAGCCATGTGGGCATGTACTCCCCTACACTATCAGCCACAATATCTCCCTAAATACATAAAAATAGAAAAATTGCACAATTTTATGAGGAAACAGAAAACATACAACGTACATACAGTACAGCAGGAGTAGGCAATGTGTAACACTCCAGCTGCTGTGGAACTACACATCCCAGCATGCCCTGTCACAGCTTTGCTGTTAGGGCATGCTAAACTCTGGCAGGGCATGCAGGGATGTGTAGTTCCACAGCAGTTGGTGTGCCGCACGTTGCCTGGGAAATACAACACAGTTACCACCATACAATCATACATTTAACAACCTTGGCGCAGTTTGCTCGGCTTCAATGTTCCCTGGAGTGGTTACAGAGCGTGGTGCATTTACGTGCCGGGTCCTATATGATGGGAGCCACTCTGCTCAAATAAATCGCTGCTTGCTAGGAGGTATACATCTTGCACCAGAATAGCTCCGAGGGTTATGATGCCCCATGTTTGAGGAACAAGGGGGTCTATTCATGAAGCAGTAAAAAGAGTGGAGAAGTTGTCCATGGCAACCAATCAGTTGCTCTGTATGATTTTATAGTATGCAAATTATAAATGTTACTTCAATGCTGATTGGTTCTTCTCCACTGGCTCACTTCTCCACACTTTTCACTGCTTCATGAATAGACCCTTATGTATGAAGCAGGGACGGATCTAGACTTTTCTTTAGGGGGGGCGGTTTACTGTTTAATCTTGACTCCTCCCTCTACAGTCCCAACTCCTCCCATCTGCAATCCTAACTCCTCCTCTCTCAATTCTGACTGAACTTTTTGAGTGAGATAGTAGCTTTGTGATTGTTCTATGTACATGTGACTGTGCTATGGGGTAATTGTATTTATTAGCCCTAGTACCCACACACCAGCAAGTGAGGGGCAAATGCTCTGTAACCTTTGCTCTCCTGGCTCCTCTGTGCTGCTGTGGTATAAGCTGCAGCACATCGTTCTGCCTCAGGCTCTCCCAGGAGAGCTCTCTTTTGCTCAAAAGTGGGCGTGGCTATGACTGTGTTAGGGGGGGGGCGGTCGCCCCCTTCGCCCCCCCTAGATCCGGCCCTGGTATGAAGTTGAGATAAGCCCTTTCCTCGGTGTTGTCTGTGATGTCTGACAAGATCCCATTTTTTTCTCCCCACAGATAATAAGTGATGTCCAGTTCTTAGCCGGCGCTCCTTTCCGTGCCAGGATGTCGCTGGACGCTCTCAGCCGCTCCAGGGGAGGCACGTTTATGAGGTCAGATGGACGCGCCGAGTCGCCACCTGATATGGAGATCAGTAAGGAAGAGATGCGGATACTCAAAGTGTGTTTCCATAGCAACAGTTCCAACCTGATGAAGAACTTTAAGCTGGTGAAGTGCAGCATATTCACCGAGATACGGGTGAGTTCTGCAGAAGAGTTAGGCATTAAGTGAAGGTGTTGCCCATAGCAACCAAATAAGGCATTAAGTGAAGGTGTTGCCCTTAGCAACTAATCAGATAATAGCTGTCCTTTATCTAGTACTTTCTGTAAAGTGATTGCTAGAATCTGAGTGGTTGCTACGGGCAACTAATAATTATGTTTGTTTGTCACGGAGCGCACACATATACGTACAGGATGGCTTGCTGGGTGCAGTGGAACAGTAGGTGATCCTAGACCTGACGGAAAGTGCAGCGGATCCCTATTACTTCTCCATTACACTTGGAAATCGCAGTAATTGCTGCACATAGTCACCCATCCTTCCCGGGAGAGCTACCTATCGTGTGACGCCCGTCTCTGGACTCAGCCTGACAAAAAATGCGTCTATAAAACAAAGATCATTTAAAATCTGCGCAAACGCCTGTAACTGCAGCCTGCGAAACTGGCCTTTTTCTGGGAGTGTCAGGAAAAACGCAGGCGTGTCCAAGCGTTTTCAGGGCGGGTGTGTGACGTCAGCTTCGGCCTCGATCAGCCTGTTCTCATCACACTGTAGGAGTAAGTCCTGGGCTATGCACAGACTGTGCATTTGATGGTGAGCGAGTTGTAAACGGATTTGCAGCGTTTGCAAGGATTTTCGCACGGCGTACGCAGACTTGCACGGGGCAGATTTTCACTCTGTCTGGGCGGTGACTATCTGATTACAGACCTCTGCAAATTCGCAGAGGAGTGATCAGGTCTGAATTAGGCCCTTTATTTCCTTTTTCCACTCTTCATTTGGTTGAAGGCAATCCCTTTTATATGGAAAAATATTGTCATTGCACACTCCCCTTATGGTGTCATTTCACTCTGACAATGCTAAATTCCTATGTCGTATAAACAACCCTTATGAAGCTAAGAACACTGTACGCTGTTTACTTAAGAAATACCGTAATGGTACGCTATTTGCGTAACGATCGCTCAGCCGTAGGCGAGACGCTCAAGCGTCACGTTCGCTCACGGCCCAGCGATCACAGGACACGTTATTGGTTATGTCTAGGGGAATGATTCGCTATGGCGTAGCATACACTCGAGACCACGAGGAGGTCACCAGCGATGCAGACGCTCACAACACTATACCTTGATATTAAACCTTATACCGACGAAACACACAGAATACCTTTAATGTGAGTACAGGGTGTAAATGCAACTTTGTGTAGCCTGACTACCTACAAAGCTGTTTGAGCGTCACCGACGCTCAAGTGAACACTTAACACTATAGTAAATACACAGATACTGTTTTAGGGTTCCAAAGCCTATTATCTGTATTATATCTAGTATACTTGTAAAAGAGTAACACAGTACAAATGATACACTACAATATAACAAAGACTTCCTAACCAAACACCTAACTAAGGGATAAACTACAATACTATCCTGGCCTAACACAATACAATACAATACTATAAAGTTTAGTCTAGGGGAGTTACGAGAGAAAAGAGAAAATAGAGAGAGAGAAATAGACACAGAGGGAGAGAGAGGAATTGGCTCACAGAAAGACAATGATTACGGAGAGAACTTACGCACAAAGGGTATGATCGCCTGCGCCTCGATATCCAGCTCCCGATTATCAGCAGATAACCGTTGATGAGAGAGTGAGAGCTGGATGTGGTCGGCCTGCCTATTTATGCCCCACACACAATGCAATCTCCTGGTCCTACAATCCTTCAGTTTATTGGACACAGGAATTCGGCCCTGTACTGTAACCAAAGGTCATAGGTTGATTCATACAGGTGGGCTGTGCTGAGTTTAAACGGCTCAGGTGGGTGGGAAACTGGGTTTCCCGCCGCATACCTGAGTATGGGTAAATAATAGAAATGGACATAAACTTCTTATGTTCATAACTATTCGCACGAGCGATTAATACGCTCCAAACCAACACCGGAATATTGCTAATTAAATACTCTTCCGATGGGTACCAAATACTGCTGTATGACTCCTGTTAGACCCTTCGTGCAATACAAAGAGGGACTCCTCCGCTCAGGGACATTCTATCTAAACCAAACTTACAGAAACTATTGAGGGGAACATGATCTATAAACGACATTAATTGTGAACTTTTGTAACGAATGAGTCGCACGCTACGATCACATAAACTCTACCGTAAATGCGCATACTGCGCGTGCGAGTGCACGCTATTGCGGGTATGCGCTTCCACGGGAGAGCATACGCATGCGCAGCACGGACCAGTGTGCGGTGCAAATATGGCAGTGTGCATTGAGACATTTTTCTGACTTCGACAGTCCACCCTTTGGCAGTCAATAATAACTGCCACAAAATATTTAAGGAGAAAAATGTAAGTCAGGGGTTAATTGATTTCCATGGTGGGGAAAGGAGGAAGAATGGAGTAGGTGTGAAGAGAGTATGACCTAGTGAGAAAGCAGGAGCATGTGTGTATGAGTCCATGTTTGGGGGGGTCATGTATCATCGTGCCGTACGTGTGGTAAATCAAGCTTCGAGGTATTGCGAAGTATACATTTGAATTCCTTCTTATCCTGTGGTACAGGTCTGTGGATGGGCTGTCAAACTCTACCGAGCTCATTTCGGCTGTGGTTGTAACACAATGGGGATGCACATTTTAGTTGATGATACATGAATTGGGGGGGTATGTGGTTGCTGCTATCTGTGCCTGTATTCCCTATCGACTATGTGTGTTATTACCTGAGGGTTGCAGAGATGAAGATAAAGAACACTTACGAAAAATGCAATGATATTCTATGTCAGGTTAATGTACGTTCGTCGATTGAGGTCTTGATTGGTGTCGTTTGATTGCAGTCTTCTTCTTTGTGCTTTTGCTCATAAATCGTGAGTAAAGCAAACAACGTCCATGGATTTACAAAAAATGTTGGGCTAGCGTGATTTTAAAGTTCCTAGGGAAACTGGGGTACCCATGGCATTGTCCATAAAATCTTGTATATCAGGTCGTCTGCTCTTCTTCTTTCCATCTTTCCGTTGTCGGCCCCTTGGCTCATCAGGTCCTTCGTCTACGTGGGTCTTTGTACCTCGGAGGAAAACATAGAAATGGGTGAAAGACGGACCGTATACTCATTACATCATTACGTCATGGTTTCTAGCATTGGGTCATAAATCAAATCCAGGTTAATTACAGTTTCCTCACTCCTCAAGCTCATCACTTTCGTACTTTGTTTACACCTCATCAAAGCCTGCCCGCATCTAAATATCAATCCAATCGATATAACGACACCCAAGATACACAGTAGAAACTTTCCAACATCCATTATGACTCCTTGAGCCCAGTCTCCTAAACCGGAGAACCAATTTCGCGGGTTCAACCATGACACCCAACCAGTCAGCTCATTACCTACAGCAGCAAGGGTGAGATTGTGTTTCCGACGAAATTCCCACTTTAATTGCAGAATATCGTCCATCTTTTGGTCTATGACCTCTACCGGATCCTCGGTGTTATTTGTGATATACGTGCAACACTTTATACCGTACTGTGTTGCCAATGTAACACAATATCCGCCTGTTACTGCTGTAAGGTAATTAAGAACCATCCTATGCTGAACTAGTTCCGTTTTGTAAGCTTGGAGTTCTCTTCCGGTGTATCTAAACGTGTCATCATACATTTCAGTGATATTATCTAACAAATTGGCGAGTGCGGAAATGTATTTATAATTCATCACTCCTCGAGCGGTACGAGTGAAATCTAACGCTACCAGAACCTGAATCCCGGTGGATTCATGGATAAGATCAGAGGCCGGATGCTCTAACCTTTCTGACAGGTGTCTTTTAACTCGGTGTTCGTAGTGAGTGTGAGTATAAGGAGCTTGGGCACCACGGTGTATGTCTTTCATTTTGTCATGTGTTACAGTCATCACTTCAGGCAATACTTTTCCAATATAACACAATCCTTCAGAGTTTGGGGCAAGCCACTTGTACGCCTTTCTCCCGCATATGAAATATGCATCATCGGGGAGAACATAAGGGACGGAGAAGGACATGACCATGTTACAAACCTTCCAGGTGAAATCTCCTGACCCTAATTCTTCCATCTGTCTAATACATGTATCAGTCTGTATGATATGTGCACAGTATCCTGGTGATACCTCTCCCACTTTAGTAATTCTATTTCCTAAGGTATACCTATACCGGAAAGATTTTCCTCTACTGGCTATGTGGCGTACAAGCTCTGTATCTGTAGGCATTCTATCTGCTCTGTGTGAAAAGGTCATGGTAAGGTTGCTCCATGACACTTCCCAATTTCCCGGTTTTCTAGGATTGGAGATGTTAAAACATAAGAGGGACCTATCCACATGGTATTGGTGGAGCTTCAAACTGGGAGGGCTGGAGATGTTAAACCTCCGGTCCACCGGTCTCCCACCACTTAGCTCAAGTACCTCCCCTAACGTTAAAGGAAATGGTACTAGCCCTGATTTGCTGTGACCCTGAGGTACTTGAGAGCATACCCAACAATCTGTTTGGTTTAATACGCTACCCACTAGAGAGTGATAGTCACTCAATGGATGCCGGTCCATATGGTTATTAAGACTGGATTGGCATTCTTGTTACAGAGCCTACAGATACGGTCTTTCTTCTTAAACTAACAATCCTTCAAAGAAAATGTTTACAGATAACAGGGTGGTTAGATCGTGCCCGGTACTCGCCTTTGCTTGGTGATTGGGTTGCTATTGGAAATTTACACCTCCGTCTCAGTCCTCAGGACCTTTCTGGATCCTTTCTCGACCTCACTGGTACTCTCACCGAAACAGACTGCTCTGGTCAACATCATGGTTAACGGGAAAAAATCCATATCACAGTCTCTTGGGGCAAGTCCATCTTACAGGAGGAGAAAAGAAGAAATTTGTAAATGGGGTATAAGAAAATCAGTTTGAGGGGGAGAGAACTTGTTACGATAATAAGTTCTCTCGTCTTGTTGTTCTTCTTGTTCTGCTGTCCTCTCAAAGGTGTTGTCTCTCAGTCTTCAAAAACGATCATTCTGGTGATGCAATATTCCTTCCTAACCGACGATCTTTCTGTAAGGAGCAAAAATCTGGCATTACCATTGGTCCAACTGAGGGGTGACATAACATCTTTAAACCATGGAAACATGAGTGAGAAGAGAGAGAAAATAAAAAAAACAAAAGAGATAGAGAACAATTCATGTGCATATATACATTACATAACCCGACAATAACCACCAATAAGAGAAGAGAAACAAAGCATTTTTAAACATTGTAAGAAAACATTGTTAGCATTAGAAAAACATTGTCAGACTATCAGGCTGTCGTATCTACGTGTCTAATGGTCTCCTTGAGCAGTCCCTCCCCACCAGCACTTGCATTATTCCACTGTCTGTATCTGGCCAGAATACATTGTGGCGGAGGTCATGCTGGGGTTTGGTAGACTTCTGCAAGGACCAAGTGGATATGCAATGTGTGAATTCTTACCACTACTAGTCAGAGATGGGGATAGAGAGAGGGAGAGAAAAACATTTTTCACAAATACATTTACAACGTTTCACCTGGTCATCCCTGTGTCTTTAGTGAATGACCTCCCACTTTATTAATCGTTACCTCAGGCTTACCATCAGTCCTAATGATCACCTTTCTTGACTATATTTTATGGGTGTGGCCCAAAATTCTTCCTATATGATCCCTGATTATAATGGTGTATGTTGTAACTTTGCTCATTTCTTGGTCTAGGGGGTCTAACTTTATGTGGGTTATTACAGTTGTTGGCATAATGCCCTTCTCTTCTACAATGGTAACAAATCCTTGGCCTTCTCCATGTGCTAGGGGCCTGGGGTTCCGGTCGACTTGATGCATCCTCTAGTGCTTGGATGTTCAGTGTCATCAACCGCTCTCCCTGCGCTTCCCTGGTTCTTTGGATATTTCGGTCATGCTCGATAGCGGACTCTCTTAATGCCGCCACCGAGATACCTCTCCAATGAGGTATTGAAGTTTGTACCCTAATTTTTAGTGTGTCTTTCAAGTTGCTCGCTAATACGGACACAGCTACCTCTCTGTGGTGTACATTAGTTTCAATGTCATCTATACCAGTGTACCTAGCCATATCCTGCAGAGCCCGGTGAAAATACTCTTCTGCGGATTCACCTTCTTTTTGTCTTATTGTATAGATTTTATTCCACTTTGCTACTGTAGGAAAATATTCTTTCAACTGTAGATTGATTCTTTTTATATTATCTTGGTTATACTTGTTTGTTAGTGGCACTTCCTCATCTAGCTTACAATCAGTGATAAATTTCAATGAATCAACATCGGGGGGTAAACATGCCCTCAGCACTGTCCTCCAATCTTTGTTACTTGGCTCTGCAGTATGTCCTAGCACTCTAATGTATCTTTGACAAGCAACTAAATCTTTCCTGGGATCAGGAAATTCAGACAGAATTGCTCTTAATTCTGTTCGGGAAAAAGGGCAGTACATGGCGATGTTCCTGACAGGAGTGATTCCTGAAGAGTCAGTTTCCCCATTTGGTACTGCAATTACCCTAACAGGATTAAGTCCAGTAATGTCATTCTGAATTGGTTCTAGGATATAAGGTACATTTGTTTGTGCGTGATGTATATTACCATACATACCTGTGAACACGACCTCACCTGACCCTCCATTAGGGGGTTTGATTACAGTTTTTACCGACTGGGTCGTGTCCACCTGGACGTCTTGTGTGATGGCTTCTGAAAGAGGTGCCGACATCGTTCTTGGTTCACTTTCTGGTTGGTGTTCCTGAGGAAAGTTTAACATGGGGTGCGACTTGCATGGGTTAATAGTTGTACATTCAACAGTATTACAATTATCTTTGTTACATTTATTACACTTATTCTTATTATCTGTACTACTGTTGCTAAGAGCATTTTTATTGTTCACCCTTGTGCTTCTCTCCGCAACCACAATCCCCTCCATTGCCACTTCTCCTCTCTCAAGATGAAAGTTAGGTAAGTAAGTTATATTTCTTTGCATTTCACTCTCCTGTTGCCATATTTGTAAACAATCATAATGCTTGATTCGTCTCTTTGCTGATTTGATGAGACATATCCTTTGCCTTAAATTATGCAACACCTCTGAGTCAAAACTACCTATCCCGGGAAATGGTGCCTTATCCCCCGCAGTCATTCGTGTCCATTCATCACAAAAGGTCTCAGAGTGGGGACCATATTTCCCCCACATTACTAACCGAGCAGACCCTCGGGGTCTGCAAGCCTCTGGAGTCTGAATCCCGACCTCCGACCGTCTCTGTATTGTGCACTTGGCTGCCATTGTGGACCTTTTTAACACAGAAAAAACTTCCTAAAATGCACCAAACACAGAACTTCCTTAAAACTTCTTCTGCTCCGGGTATCTCCGTTCCGCCTTCTAGCAGACACGTGTAGCCGTTGCAGGCCCTATCTCTAGAGATTTTCCTGAGAAAATTCCCTTCCTTTTTCTTTACACAAATCACGCTTGCATGTGCTCCCTACAACACGTATGAGGGCAAGATTTACGCATGGATATACGACCTCATAACCCGTTGTTTTTGGTCACACATACAACCGTGCGGTCCAATCGTACCACTTATAGACACTTGTTGCCCATAAATGGTAGGATCATTGGAGTCTCCCTACTGTGCTCCAAAACAGCCAGAGCGTAATACAACGAAAACTTTATCACACTCTGTTGCACGTTTTCACTCAGATCGTGCTCATCACATTCCACATAGATCACAAATTATCACATAGATCACAAAGTCCACAAAGCGGGATTATCACCTAGATCACAAAGTCCACAAAGCGGGATTCAATACACTCATACCGTTTTCAACCCAATATCATTCTTATAGTTTTCTGATCAGAAAAATCATTTCCCGTAGTCTGATAGCTCTCCCCAGAGGTACTACAGTAAAACAAGGTATTTAAACTAAGTTTTGGAAAGCTGAAATCAATTTGTGTTATTTATCGCCTTGCGTTATTTACCGCTGTGCGTTACTTATCGCCTTTGCGCTAATTATCGCTTTGCGCTAATTCAACTTTTCGTGACTTGAGCTACGTGGGCGTAACCAGACGCTACGTTGCGTAGTGTACGCTGCGTGCGTCTGCCTTTCGGATTGCGTACGCTAGTCTTTGTTAGCGACACGTGTACGCAATGCAAAGGATCCACCGTAACACAATATATATTTTATCAATGTAGACGATCCCTGATCATCTACCGCAATCCACACTGCACACTGGCTGCCTCGTCTCTCGGACAAGCCGTGTGTTGTTCTATACTTTAACTATTACCTCTACTTATTAAATAACAGCAAATCTCCTTTTAGCCCTTTCTATCAACTATAAAATTTGGCAAACAGGAATAGTGATATACGAAAAATGGAACAGAAATGCAGATATATGCGTGCGTACGCAAGACAAAAGACAAATAAACAGTTTTTAAAAGACAAGCGTTTTGTTCTTACTTCCGGTTACCGGATTCCTTCAGCACTCTTTACCTAAGTGAAGCAGACGCTTATCCCGTCAGCAACTGCGAGACAACCTCCCACCCTTTTGCTGGGGGATAATGTCTGCTGATCTACCTAGTGCAGATGTGAAAAGGATCGGACGAGTCCCCAATTGACAATGCTAAATTCCTATGTCGTATAAACAACCCTTATGAAGCTAAGAACACTGTACGCTGTTTACTTAAGAAATACCGTAATGGTACGCTATTTGCGTAACGATCGCTCAGCCGTAGGCGAGACGCTCAAGCGTCACGTTCGCTCACGGCCCAGCGATCACAGGACACGTTATTGGTTATGTCTAGGGGAATGATTCGCTATGGCGTAGCATACACTCGAGACCACGAGGAGGTCACCAGCGATGCAGACGCTCACAACACTATACCTTGATATTAAACCTTATACCGACGAAACACACAGAATACCTTTAATGTGAGTACAGGGTGTAAATGCAACTTTGTGTAGCCTGACTACCTACAAAGCTGTTTGAGCGTCACCGACGCTCAAGTGAACACTTAACACTATAGTAAATACACAGATACTGTTTTAGGGTTCCAAAGCCTATTATCTGTATTATATCTAGTATACTTGTAAAAGAGTAACACAGTACAAATGATACACTACAATATAACAAAGACTTCCTAACCAAACACCTAACTAAGGGATAAACTACAATACTATCCTGGCCTAACACAATACAATACAATACTATAAAGTTTAGTCTAGGGGAGTTACGAGAGAAAAGAGAAAATAGAGAGAGAGAAATAGACACAGAGGGAGAGAGAGGAATTGGCTCACAGAAAGACAATGATTACGGAGAGAACTTACGCACAAAGGGTATGATCGCCTGCGCCTCGATATCCAGCTCCCGATTATCAGCAGATAACCGTTGATGAGAGAGTGAGAGCTGGATGTGGTCGGCCTGCCTATTTATGCCCCACACACAATGCAATCTCCTGGTCCTACAATCCTTCAGTTTATTGGACACAGGAATTCGGCCCTGTACTGTAACCAAAGGTCATAGGTTGATTCATACAGGTGGGCTGTGCTGAGTTTAAACGGCTCAGGTGGGTGGGAAACTGGGTTTCCCGCCGCATACCTGAGTATGGGTAAATAATAGAAATGGACATAAACTTCTTATGTTCATAACTATTCGCACGAGCGATTAATACGCTCCAAACCAACACCGGAATATTGCTAATTAAATACTCTTCCGATGGGTACCAAATACTGCTGTATGACTCCTGTTAGACCCTTCGTGCAATACAAAGAGGGACTCCTCCGCTCAGGGACATTCTATCTAAACCAAACTTACAGAAACTATTGAGGGGAACATGATCTATAAACGACATTAATTGTGAACTTTTGTAACGAATGAGTCGCACGCTACGATCACATAAACTCTACCGTAAATGCGCATACTGCGCGTGCGAGTGCACGCTATTGCGGGTATGCGCTTCCACGGGAGAGCATACGCATGCGCAGCACGGACCAGTGTGCGGTGCAAATATGGCAGTGTGCATTGAGACATTTTTCTGACTTCGACAACTCTTAAAAGCAAACAGAAATATAGGAAAAATAGTGCAATACTGCAAAAAAAGGGTTAAAATGTACTTCTCCATTGCACTCACACTTAGCATATATATAAAAGTATATATCACCACAATAGTGGGTTTGATTCCTAGGGGCCACTCGCAATCAGGTACCACACCTAGCAGGTGACTTGGGGCGAGATATACCGACCTCTTGCTGTACATCCCGTCACACACCACGCCCACACTAAACGCTCATCATCCAACACAGCAATTTTCCACCCATTCAGCGAGTGAGACTTTATTTGATAAGCTGATCTGTTTGTACTGTCATTCGCCGTTGTGAGACATTTCTTAGTAAAAAGAATATGTATATATATCTTACTTGACGTGCGTTACGGCTGGGACAGCGTCTATCAGCTGCTCATAGGAGTTCTAGCAGCCTATTATTATATCTCTTCCCTGCTCATCACTTATCTGCAGGTATAGAAATGTGAGCGAAAAGTCAGAAAAGAAAGGAATCCCTGGAATTACTCACCACAGCCAGTATGTCTCAGCACCGTGGGCTGGAACGCATTAGCTGAGCTGTGTGACGGAGGGAGCGTGGGCTCCTTGTTACCCCAAACTTTATTCCCTTCTTCTCACTGAACTTATCTCCAAACAGGGATTTGTCTTATTTAGGATTGGCTACATGGAGGGGCTCATTTATCATATTATAGGGTAACGCCATCCTCAGATGGCGTTTAGTGGATGGTGTCAGGCTTCAGAATGCTCCGCATTCCAGACCTTGGTAAATCACACAGCTTAGCAGCTCATGCCAGTGAAGCAGTGAACACACAGAATGACCCCCGGTCACTGGTCAGCTATGGGGCGGATGTAACAAAGGAGATGCAGGTAGAGCAGTTGCTTGTATTGGCAATCAAGCTGGTTTTGCCCAGAAATCCTGAACCTCCGCAAACTCAGGCCCTACTACATTTTCCCGGGAGTGTCCAAATTACTGTAGCAGCCGACAGTTTCAAAGTATAAACTATAGTGACTTTTTTCATGTGTGTGTGTGTGTATATATATATATATACTAGGTGCTTCATCGCGCCCTACGGGCGCTCTTCACACCGTCGCAAGGGGCTACGCCCCCTTAACCCTTGCATGCCTTTCTGGGGTTTAATATTTGTATTATATGGATTATTACCTGCATTCCTTTGTTAGTGGTTAAATATTGCACAATGAAAGGGCGTGCGATGGTGAAGGAGGCGCAGCCCCTTGCGACGGCGTGAACAGCACCTGCAGGGCACAATGTACAGAATGTAGCGGGTGCGGGGGGGACTGCGGATGGTGTCTGTAGATGCTGCGGGTGGAGGGGAGGCAGAAGTGGGGGTGGGGCCCGGATGGGGAAGGTTCGGGAGGTGCTGCGCGTGGGGGAGGGGCAGAGGAGTGGGGGATGCAGATGGGGGAGGGGTCCGGAGGCACTGAAGGTGGGGGAGGGGCAGGGGTGCCACGGGTGGGAGAGGGGCAGGTGTGGGGATGTTGTGGATGGATGAAGGGTTCCGGAGGTGCTGTGGGATGGGAAGGGACGGGAGTGCCGGGGGTGGGGTAGGGGACCGCAGGCACCATGGGTAGGGTAGGGGCAGGTACGGGTGTTGCGGCGGATGGGAAAGGAGGTCCGGAGGTGCTGCAGGTGGTGGAGGGGCAGGTGCGGGGGTGCCATTGGTGGGGGAGGGGTGGGGGAGGGGGGGACCGCTGATGGAGGAGGGTGTCTGCAGATGCTGCGGGTGGAGGGGGCAGGTGTGGGGGGAGACATATAAGGGGGGTGAATGGTGGAAGGGGCCTGGAGGTGCTGTGGGTGGTGAAGGGGTGGAGGGGTGGGAGCCACGGGTGGTGTAGGGGGTCTGGAGGCACAGCATGTGGGGGAGGGGTGGAGTGCCGCATGTGGTGGAGGGGAAGGTGCGGAGGTGTGGTGCATTGGGGAGAGGTCTGGAGGCGCTGCGGGTACTGTATATGCCATAAAAGGTAGTTGGAGGGTATGCAGTAACAGGGCCAGGACAGGGGTGGCAGGGTCAGTACAGGGTTGACGGGGCCAGGACAGGGGTGACGGTGCCAGGACAGGGGTGACGGGGCCAGGACAGGGGTGACGGGGCCAGGACAGAAATTATAGGGACAGGATAAGGGTGACAGGGCCAGGATAAGGGTGAAAGGGCCAGGATAAGGGTGGCAGGGCAAGGCCAGGGGTGACAGGGACATGACAGAACACAGGGCACGGGAGAGATTGGTATTAGGGACAAAACAGTGGTGACAGACAGATGTGTCTTACCGGAGTCACTGCTGCTGGCTGCTGCTGTTCCACTCCAACCTGTTGGGATCTGCTGCTGCTGGAGACTTGGCATGGCTGACTCTCTCAGGCTGGATTCCTGCTTCCTCTGCCCGTCCGCATCCCTCCCCCCCTCCTCAGTCACACACCGCAGACCTCGCGCAGCTGCCGGGCACTGTGGTAAGGTGAGACTGGAAATGACTGGTTAGCCCCCAGGAGACACTGCGGCTGGAGGGAGGAGGGGGTCATAGCATGCACGTGGCGCGGACCTCACGGCTTCCGGGCACTGTGGTAAGGGGAGACTGGGAGTGACTGGTTAGCTCCCAGGAGACGCTGCGGCTGGAGGGAGGAGTGGGTCAGAGCCTGCAAGCAGCTCGGATTTCTGTAGCGCTACCCGCCAGCTAAAGTGTGTGAAGGAGCTGGGCGCACCTCACTGCGGGTGGCAGTGCTGCAGCTAGCGGTGGGGTTGCCGGGGCTGGAGATAACAGAGGCAGTACGGAACCTGCACAGCGGCAGGTGCCCCACTAAATTGCAGCTAAGAAGTGTGGAGTGTGCTAGAAAGTGACGCTCCTCCGCACCAGAGAGACCCTGCTGAGTATGCCGATGTGGGGGGTCAAGCACACAGTGAGCCGGTGCCCGTCTGTCTGTATGACATACCCCTCACACACCCCCATACCTCCCAAATGTCCCGATTTTCGCGGGACAGTCCCATTTTTTGGGGTCTGTCCCGCTGTCCCACCCGCGGGTCGCAGTGTCCGGCGGTGGGGGGGGGGGGCAGTTGGAAAGCTCCTGTACTCGCTGTTCTGCTTAGCAGAGCAGCGGTGAATAGTGGAGACAGAGGGAGAGGGGGCATCAGGGGGTACGGACTAATGGGGGGGGTTCCAGCAGCAGAGCCGGATTAAGGTGGGGGGGGGGTCAGGGGATACGTACCGTTGGCCCCACAGTTTTAGGGGGCCCCCCGGCTGGAGTAGCTCTGTTCCAGCTCAGAAGCTCCCCCCCCCCCCGTCCTGCCAGCAACAGCGGCAGCATTTGTGCTACAGTCAGCACACGCTGCTGCATATTGGCAGGTCTGTGGTGTTGCAGGGAGGCAGCAGTCTCCCTGCTTTCTTCTCCCTGTGCGGGTGTGTAGGGGGGAGCGACCACCTCCTCTGGATTTAGCCCTAGCTGAGGGGCCAAAATCCCATCAAAAAAATAAAAATCGAAATTTGCATAAGGGGCGTGGCCACGCGGGCCGCTATTAGGCCACGCCCCTAACCCACAGCAGGCACAGCCATGAGATAGGGCTCCCCTGTCACAAGTGCCCTGGGCCCCCCGGACTCATAATCAGCCCCTGGGAGCATGCCAGCAGCTCACAGAGCGCTGGGCATGCTCCCTCACTGACGAAAACGGGGCCCTCCCGTGAAGCCACGCCCCCTTTTCGCCGAGTGTGTTTCCCTCCTTCTGCCTGGATAAAGCTCCTGCAGAAAGCTGGGAGGTCTGCACCCCTGCCTGTGCCATGCCCAATGCCCATGCTATCTGCTTCTGCTCCTAGTCTCCTGTAGATTTGGCCAGATCTCTGTGACTCATTTGACTAACTCCGCCCACTGTTGTAACTCCGCCCAGCGTTAGCAAATGAATCACAAGGTCACAGAATAGGGCTATTATATAGGAGATATATATACACAGTATTGTTTGGGTGGTGCTGTGTTCTGTCACATTGCACATACTGTAGTTAAGACTTAGGGGTCTATTCATGAAGCAGAGAAAAGAGTGGAGAAGTGAGCCAGTGGAGAAGTTGCCCATGGCAACCAATCAGCATTGAAGTAACATTTATAATTTGCATGCTATAAAATGATACGGAGCAGCTGATTGGTTGCCATGGGCAACTTTTACACTGACTAATTTTTCCACTCTTTTCACTGCTTCACGAATAGACCCCTGAAAGAGGGAGCGTAATACAGAATAATGTCAGCGATACGACAGACACACTCGTGTACTAATGTCTGCTTCTCTCCACACAGTTCTCTGGTGCCCTTGAGCACGACATTGAATGAGCCACACGCAGGGCTATCAGTAATGACTGGTTTGTCAGTCAGTGCCATGCCTGAGCACAGTGTATTTACTGTAGACGACGTCTCAAGATGTTTAGTTTACAGTCGCCGTGCTCTACTGTCTGCTACTGTATTGGTTACATTAAAAAGCTGATTAGGGGGACATTTACTAAGAAGTGATAAGAGCGGAGAAGTGAGCCAGTGGAAAAGTTGCCCATGGCAACCAATCAGCACTGAAGTAATGTGAGAGGTGCGGGTGGTGGTGCCTGCTGTCGTGCAGGTGTAGACTCTGTACTCACCAGGCGCCGCTCTCTCTCACCTTCAGGTACCGGAACCTTCAACGGACCTGGAATTCTTCAGTCGGATCCGGACACGGCGATTCCCCCTCGGAGCTGACCGACGACCTAGCTGAGGAGAGAAGGGTTTACATTAAAGGGGGTATCGACCCTGCTTCCGGTGGAACAGGGGATACCCCAGGGGTGGCTGCGACCTTCACCGGCTGGGTGAATGGTCATCACCGGCACAAAGCCTCAGCTACCCAGCTTTCACACACTCGCGCTTTCGCACGTAGTGTGATGAAAGGGATTCTCACGTCCGTGAGCAATCCTAACTCCGGCGCTCGGGGACAAACAAGGGACAGACGTACACGGATGCTACTCACCGTCACAAGTCTTGCACTCCGATCTTCTCCACTTACAGGTCCCTGTAAGGAGGCAAAGAGAAACAGCCGTGCAGGGCCTAACTCTACCCTAGTGTCACACCCTACACTAAATACAACAGCCGAGCCCTCAAACTAGCTCTGTGGGTGTGGTGCAACACAACTAGGCACAACTTAAACACATACACTTTGCCCTGCACGGTAACATATATCACACTATCGGAGTTACAACATAAAACGGTGCTGTCCCTTTATCTACCCGACCCAGAACACCCAGTAGTGGGGACCGCACAGCTCACCCACCTACCGTACTCTCAGGGTGGCCTGAGCCTAGCGCCCAGCGCCACCTTTACTCACCTCGGGGAAACACTGCTTCGCTGGGCCTAGCGCCCCCTAACTGCCCACAGGCCGGAGGCCTGACTTTGCCCACGGGCCTAGCGCCCGCCTACCTTGCTGTCCGTTGGGTGACCTGGGCCTTGTGCCCAGGGTCACCTTAATGTATCCCTAATTTGGCCACAAATACCCTAGGGCCTAACGCCCTCTATTAGCCACAGGCCTAGTGCCTAGATTGTCCCCCGGGCCTAGTGCCCGCCTAACTGGTGCCGCATGGGTGGGGTGGCTTGGGCCTAATGCCCAAACCACCTCATCAATATTGGGGGCCCAAACTCCTAACTGTGCCCAGGCCTAGCGCCTGAATTGTGTCCTCGGGCCTAATGCCCGTCCCTGGTGGTCGAGGGAGGAAAAGGGGAGGGGGGGGAAGGATGCCTCACTGAGGCCTTACCTAACCCGGGGGCCTCCACCGTCTTCTGCCGCTGACCCGTCCTGGCCAGCGGCGCCTCCGTCTTTTCCCTGCGTCCAGCCGCCGCTGGACATCTTCTTTCTGCAGGCCGACGTCTTCTGGCCTCTTCCGCGGCCTCAGGACCGCCTCTCCCCGCGGTCGTCGTCTTCTCCTCGGCGCCGGATCCTCTTCTGCGCTCCGGCGCGCCGACGACCTCCTCCGCTGCTTCCCGCCGTGACTTCTCTCCTCGCCGCTCTTCGGCGCGGCCTCCTGCTCTGCGTCCCGCCCGGCGTCTGACGTCAGACGCCGGAGGCGGGGCCTATGACGCGGCGAGCGCCGATTGGCTCGCCGCGTCTCTCCACGATTGGCTGCCGCTCCGGGAGCCGCGATTGGCTCCTGGAGGGCGCCAAGATTCAAATGCCGCGGGCGGCGCTTCTGATTGGCGGCCCGAGCGGCGCCAAGTTCAAAGCGCCGCCGCGCCGCTCTCCGCAGTCTCTGGTCCGGTGCAGGGAAAAAGGTAATCCCTGCACCGGACACCCGCCGCCACGCACCAAGCATGGATGTGCCCACAGGGCACATCCTTACATTTCCCCCCCCTTTTTCCTTTGTAGTCCCTACAAAGTTCCTCACGACGTCCATCGTCCGCGGGTCAGGGAATTCCAAGGTCCTTCCGGCGAGGGTGCATTCGGGGGCCCAGCCTGGACCAGCTGTGACCCCACATCCTTCCTCCTCCAGCTCCGGGTTCCTCTTGCGTCCTGACCTCCATCGGCGGATCCTCTGGGGGAGTGCCATCTCTTCACGGCCACTCGACGTTGGCCACCAAGGGGAATCTTCCTCCACGGGGACAACAGTCACCCACTCTTGGCCTCCGATACCGTCTGTGGCTTCGTCCCTGTCGTCCGGGTGTGGTATCGACCACCACCCAACAGCGGAATCCTCCGGGGCATCCGTTTCCTCCCGGGCAACAGCCACCACATGTCGCATTTCCTCGTGGGGCATCTCCAAAGGTCCTATCTCTTCCTCTGGAACGGGTCCTCCCACGGCATCGCAGTCCTGTCCCCGTACGTCGGTCCCTTTCGGCACTCCTGGCAGGTATTCTTGCTCCAGGACTATCTCCTCCTCTTCACGGAGGGCATTCAACTGGGAGCATGACTCCACCCGATCCTGCCAGTCACTCTCGTCGGCGCTTCCGATGCCAGAGTCGTCCTCCATCTGTTCTGGGAGGGATTCGTCGGCGGACAGCTCACCGTAGTCCGAGTCCTCCTCCGATATCCGGACTGGGGCATTACTTTCCTCCTCAGCGTACTTCTTCGCTTCCGCTGGCACCTCTGCTTCCTCAGCGTACTCTTGCGCTTCCGCTGGCATCGTTACTTCCTCAGCGTACTCCTTCGCTTCCGCTGGCATCTCTTGGTACCCAGGACACTCCTGTTCCGCACGTCCTGGTCGTGGACGGTTCCATCGCGGGGAGATTCCGGACGTCTCAGTCACTGGGTCTTCACGCTTTTCTTCGCAGCGTGGTCTCTTCACCTCCCAGTCGTCCACCTCCGCCTCATGCGGGAAAGGATTCTGCCTTACTGGGGTCACTTTCTTGGGACAGAGTAGGTCCGCGGCATCTTCCCAAGGGCACTCACTGGCCGCATGTCCTGGTCGCCGACACTTCCAACAAGGGAGGGCCACTGCCACCTTCTCCAAGACGGGTTCCTGATCCACCTCCTTCACTGGGGAATCTTCACCCGTTGGTTCCGGCTCAGAGGAATTGGGCACCTGCGAACTAACTTCAAGCAAGGCCTTCCGCTCCATTTCCCTGGTTTCCTCCTCCCATCTCTGGGCGCGACCATCCGCAATCATCCGGTCTTCGTTCCACGGACAATTGGGAAGCGCATGTCCTTTCGCCTCGCAGAGCGCACACACAGGCTCTGCAGCCACCCGGTCCCAAAGCTGCTGACGAGACTCCGTCATCTGCTTCACCGTGGCCTCGTAGTCCGTCCTGTCTTCCGTCCATGGACATTCCAGGAGCCGATGTCGGGGATCTCCACAGCTTTCACACCGGGAATCAACCTCGTCTTCGCTCAACTCTTCGTCCCAAGGACAACTGTTGTGCTCATGCCCGTAGTTTCCGCAGAGCAAACACCAGGACTCCTTCTTCGCTTGGCCCTTCTGACGTCTTCGGTCCGCTTCCTGGACCACCTTCTTTGGGGACGTCTCTCGCCAAGTACACTCGTCGGCAAAGTGACCTGTTTGCCGACATTTCTTGCAGGGCGTCACAGCGGCTTTCTTGCGCCCCTTCTCCCGGCGCTCTTCTTTTTCACGCTGGACCGACCGCTGCACCATCTTCAGGATGTCTGCCCCAGACACCGTCACCCAGTCGCTCTGGTCCGCACACGTCCGGGGGTGAGTCTTCTTCGGAGCCGTCCGCAGGGAGGTCTTCTTGGTGGCGTTCCACATCGTGTCCGTGATCCGGTCTCTTTGATCCTGCCGACTACGCCAAGTGTGAGAGGTGCGGTGCGGGTGGTGGTGCCTGCTGTCGTGCAGGTGTAGACTCTGTACTCACCAGGCGCCGCTCTCTCTCACCTTCAGGTACCGGAACCTTCAACGGACCTGGAATTCTTCAGTCGGATCCGGACACGGCGATTCCCCCTCGGAGCTGACCGACGACCTAGCTGAGGAGAGAAGGGTTTACATTAAAGGGGGTATCGACCCTGCTTCCGGTGGAACAGGGGATACCCCAGGGGTGGCTGCGACCTTCACCGGCTGGGTGAATGGTCATCACCGGCACAAAGCCTCAGCTACCCAGCTTTCACACACTCGCGCTTTCGCACGTAGTGTGATGAAAGGGATTCTCACGTCCGTGAGCAATCCTAACTCCGGCGCTCGGGGACAAACAAGGGACAGACGTACACGGATGCTACTCACCGTCACAAGTCTTGCACTCCGATCTTCTCCACTTACAGGTCCCTGTAAGGAGGCAAAGAGAAACAGCCGTGCAGGGCCTAACTCTACCCTAGTGTCACACCCTACACTAAATACAACAGCCGAGCCCTCAAACTAGCTCTGTGGGTGTGGTGCAACACAACTAGGCACAACTTAAACACATACACTTTGCCCTGCACGGTAACATATATCACACTATCGGAGTTACAACATAAAACGGTGCTGTCCCTTTATCTACCCGACCCAGAACACCCAGTAGTGGGGACCGCACAGCTCACCCACCTACCGTACTCTCAGGGTGGCCTGAGCCTAGCGCCCAGCGCCACCTTTACTCACCTCGGGGAAACACTGCTTCGCTGGGCCTAGCGCCCCCTAACTGCCCACAGGCCGGAGGCCTGACTTTGCCCACGGGCCTAGCGCCCGCCTACCTTGCTGTCCGTTGGGTGACCTGGGCCTTGTGCCCAGGGTCACCTTAATGTATCCCTAATTTGGCCACAAATACCCTAGGGCCTAACGCCCTCTATTAGCCACAGGCCTAGTGCCTAGATTGTCCCCCGGGCCTAGTGCCCGCCTAACTGGTGCCGCATGGGTGGGGTGGCTTGGGCCTAATGCCCAAACCACCTCATCAATATTGGGGGCCCAAACTCCTAACTGTGCCCAGGCCTAGCGCCTGAATTGTGTCCTCGGGCCTAATGCCCGTCCCTGGTGGTCGAGGGAGGAAAAGGGGAGGGGGGGGAAGGATGCCTCACTGAGGCCTTACCTAACCCGGGGGCCTCCACCGTCTTCTGCCGCTGACCCGTCCTGGCCAGCGGCGCCTCCGTCTTTTCCCTGCGTCCAGCCGCCGCTGGACATCTTCTTTCTGCAGGCCGACGTCTTCTGGCCTCTTCCGCGGCCTCAGGACCGCCTCCCCCCGCGGTCGTCGTCTTCTCCTCGGCGCCGGATCCTCTTCTGCGCTCCGGCACGCCGACGACCTCCTCCGCTGCTTCCCGCCGTGACTTCTCTCCTCGCCGCTCTTCGGCGCGGCCTCCTGCTCTGCGTCCCGCCCGGCGTCTGACGTCAGACGCCGGAGGCGGGGCCTATGACGCGGCGAGCGCCGATTGGCTCGCCGCGTCTCTCCACGATTGGCTGCCGCTCCGGGAGCCGCGATTGGCTCCCGGAGGGCGCCAAGATTCAAATGCCGCGGGCGGCGCTTCTGATTGGCGGCCCGAGCGGCGCCAAGTTCAAAGCGCCGCCGCGCCGCTCTCCGCAGTCTCTGGTCCGGTGCAGGGAAAAAGGTAATCCCTGCACCGGACACCCGCCGCCACGCACCAAGCATGGATGTGCCCACAGGGCACATCCTTACAGTAACATCTATAATTTGCATAAAATTATTCAGAGCTGCTGATTGGTTGATGGGGAAACTTCTCCACTAGCTCACTTCTCCGCTCTTATCACTGCTTAATAAATGTCCCCCTCAGTCTCCTATCTTCATCAGAAGGACGTTGTGTCATGGATTCCTTGCGATCTAGAATCATTGAGGGTGGACACTGAGCCAGGATGGAGGGGGGGTGGGAAGCTGAGCAGGAAGCCGGGAGGAAGCGCTGCTCCACGGCCAGCCCAGATCTCTGTGTGACCAGCCTGTCCCATCAAGTCATTGGCCCTTCTGGCATTTGCCCAGGCTCACCCCCCCCTTCATCCATTATAGATACGCCCTTCTGGCGAAAATATGAAATCACCCGCTGACATTATTGGATGGGATTTCTCTCTGTTTTCAGGTTCCTAGGGGTAGATTTATTACAGCTTCTAACACAGACAACTGGAGGTGTTTCCCATAGTAACCAATCAAACTACGCCTATTTTCTAGAATACAGTCGAGAAATCTTAGCAAGAGGCTGATTGGTTGCTATGGGCGACATTTCCACTTGCCCTCTTTATAAGGTTTGATATGTCTCCCCCTTAGGGGCTTGTTTATCAATATTTTTATATACTAAAAGAATGGGAAAATTGATGTGATCACACCCTTCCCACATTATTTTAGTATCAGTTAAAGTCAATGTACCAATGGGCTTTTGGGGGAGATTTTGCTAAATTCTCCTCCAGGCCCTAAACTTTGCCGACCCCTGCGATGTGTAAATAAATAAATAATTTCCCATCTATATCGGGAGCCAGGGTCGTTCTGCGTATGTGTGTTCTGCTGACCACACGTGTGGCAGCCATTACCAGGGAGGGTTCTGGGGGAACCCTCTCCAAGTGATTTCTGGGCTACTATATAATAGCACCATCTGGAAATGGCGTTACCTATTAATGCCAGTAAATCTGACAGCTTCACAGACCCTATAAAAATCTACGGGGGCTGCAGCTGGTGTCGGAAATAGATTCATATCTACTGCCGTCCCTCCATGGTACATTTGGTGGGGGTGTGGGAGGTACTTAATATTTGCAGATATGGTTTAATAATATTCATGATGAAGCTCAGCAGTTGATTAGCAATTCGGGACATCGCCATGGCCTGAGCTGTTACTAGCGAATTGAACAGGTGTATTCACCCCATGTAATAGCTGTCTGATATAATATGATGTTATACCTCCTGATACTGATCTGTGTGCAGGAAATTATCACCTCAATTCTCATGAGTGGCCGCATCGGCCCGGACATCCAGCACGTGGAGAGTTATGGCCTGCGCCTGAAGCACCTGAAGTCCGATGAGATCCACTGGCTGCATCCAGAAATGTCTGTGGGGGAGGTGCAGGAGAAGTACGAGTGTCTCCACCTAGAGGCAGAGTGGCGGTAATACTTCATATTATTATTATTGTATGGAATTATACTACTGCCTTTATAATTTGTTTGTGCAGTTGGTGATATCAGAGCCCAGGCACATGAGTGTACTCAGGCTCTTGTTACGTGCTATGTTAATAGTAACACTGTATAGTCAAAGGTTATGGAAGCACTGCAGTAGTTATTGTGGTTGGTCAGGGGACTCTGCACTTGGTACCAGGATTGGATGCAAGCGGTACAGTATGTGATCAGCACATATTCTACACGTCTTCCCTGTCCCTCTTCAGCCATACAGGTCCCTCTGCTACCAAGTCTGTGGTCAAGGGCAATAAACACTGGGATGCGACCATGGTTCCATCCTCTTCCATTGTACATTGAAGAAAGAGAAGTGTCTCCATGAAGTATGGTGGTGTATAGTGGTGGGCGGCAGTTAGTATACCTGATAGCTTTCCCATACCTGGAAACTGATAAGGTGCTGAGTGGACATCCTACGTTCTCCTTACGGAACCTTCTGAATCATACATCTGGAATCCACTCTACTTCTCATGTCACCAGGTCCAGTTTCTCAGTTCCTTAGCTGGCTCTGTCACTTAGCACCTATCCTTTCCCCTGCCTACACTCACACTAGGTGGTTTCACCATTCCTACTGACACCCCACTGTCCCAGCTGCCACAAAACGTCTTACTTCCTCCTTTGGTCTCTCACAGGGGACGTCTGCTCCTATCTGCTGTGACGGAGCCTCCCTTGAGCTTATCTTCTATTGATTATGCTCTATCTCTAGCATCTCCAGCTTGGACTTCCCAGTCTCTGCCCCCCTCTCTTTCACCTTGACTCATGTTCCCCACTGCACCCTAAATATTCTGCACCCAATACATATCTCTTACAGATCATGATTTCCCCATCTATATCAGTACAAAACTGACACCATTTGACGAGATATCTCCTCATGCCAAATCCAACACCCCCACCCACCTTCTGCACTCCCCAATCCACCCTCAGTTATTTTCCTCCAGTCACCGGGTGTAGCCTCTGCACTCATCTCACCTCAGAACTGTACACCCCTTTCCATGCTGAACTAGTTTGCTCATTCAGCCATCCAGTACCATCTCTATCATGCTACTGAAAATCTACCTCTTCTCTCCTGACCTCTCTCCATCTGTGCTATCTTGTGTAACCAACTACAGTGTATCTCTCCGTTACCTCCACATGGATATCTCAACGTCACCGAAAAGCTCAACGTGTCCAAAGCAGGGCTCATCATCTTCCTCCTCTCAGAGTCACCACCTCCCCTCACATCTCCCTCACCATCTACAGCACCACAAATCACTCCTTCTCACAAGCCCACTGCCTTGGTGTCACACTGGCCCTCTGTCCTCTGCTTTATGCCTTACACCCAGTCTCTCTCCCAGTCATATCACCAAAATATTGCCAGAATACGCTTTTCTCTCAGCCAAGATGTAAATATAACTCTTATCGATTCTCTCATCATCTCCCGCTTAGACTACTGCAACCTGACGTTCCCTCAAACATCTATTGCCACTCCAGTCTGTCCTAAGAGCCTCTCTCCACTCCACATGTGCCTCGCTCCACTCAGCCAATCCTTTCACTGGTTTGTTGCGTTCCCAGAATTTCTCACCCTCACCTACAGTATGGTCTTCCTGTGCTTTGATGTGGATGCCCCCTTTCCCCATAGAGAACCAAGCCCCAGGATAAATAGGGCGATCTTGGTGCTTTAGCCATCGGGATTTTATTCAGTCAGTGCTGACACGGACAGTCCTCTTAGGTCTATAACACGTCACACAGTTGACAGAAGTTCTTATCTTTCACTGAGGAGTCTTAACAAGGTGGAAACAGACAGTCTGCGCATAGACGTTCTCTGTCAGCAGAAGTCTTTGGGTGAGATGTACCAAATATTGTGGTAAAACCTCAGTAAATTGTCGTTTTCTGTGGATTTGCCACATCACTATAGGATCCCCATATGTGTTACTAGGCTCTGAGTTATCATGTATAAATGTCTGCATCTTTACTCGCATTCTCCAGATACGACCTTCGGATCCGCTACCTGCCAGATAACTACATGGAAAGCTTCAAGAAGGATAAAACAACGTTACTTTACTTTTACCAACAGGTAAGCTGCGGTCTGTCTTCTTTATAACACGGGAGCCTGATTGTTTGTGGCCAGTGAGCTAGCAGCATTAGGACCCAGGGGGACATGTGTCAAGCCTGGGTGAGAGAGAAAGTCTAGCAGTTGCCCCAAGCAACCAATCAAATTGGTTGCTTTGAGTAACTACTCTACTTTATCTCTCTCAAGATACATCTCCCCTCAAGGCGCAGAATATGTGATCAATAGCAGGCTATTACAGGCAGTGATTTGCAGGTAGCAGGCCATGGTGCAGCCATTTTGTCCTATTGACAGGGGTATATCTCACAGGGATTACCTCGCCTGCATTCCCCCAGAGCCGGCCCTAACCAATATGATGCCCTAGGCAAGATTTTGGCAGGTGCCCCCTAGCACAACCGCTGGTTCCCCCTCTGACCTTGCACCTCTTTCCCAGCACCATCACCCCTCACCTATAGCAGTCCTTATTTTGGTGTTTGTACCCCCTATATTTTAAATAGGAACAGTTCGCACATTTGGCGCACAGCCCAAAATGGGGTGTGTTTTTGCAGGCAAGGGGCATGGCCACACAATAGTAACCCCAATTCCAATTACACCTCCTTATTCACATTACACCACACCCTATTGCTCTTTATTCATATTAGATGACACAGTAGTGCCCTTTCTATATGCAACGCCACATAGTAGAGCACCTTATAGTTACACATAATGCCACACATTAGTAATGCATTTATACACATAATTCCACACAGTAATGCCCCTTACACATTATTAATGTCCTTATAAACATATTGCGCCTTACACATTATGACAACTTTTATTAATGCCCTTTTACATATAATGTCCCTTACATATATGCTGCACATTATTAATGCCCTTATACACATAATGACACACATAGTGCCCCCTACACATTTGCTGCACATTATTAGTGCCCCTATACACATAATGACACACATACAGTAGTACCCTGTTACACATATGCCACACATTATTAATGCCCTTATACACATAATGACACACATAGTGCCGCTTACAGATATATTGCACATTATATTAATGCATTTTTACATGACACACATAATTCTCTTTACACATATTCCGAACACTACTGCACAACCAACCCACTCACATGCACACAGCACTCACACTGCCACTAACACTGTGACCTCTGCCTCTGCTTGGATACAGATGTGTCCTCATAAATCTTGCATCAATGCTAACGCCGGGCACCTTTTTTTAAATGAAAATGAATCTTATTTGCATTGCTATGTGGCTAGGACGCACAAGCAGCTTCGGCTGATGAAAATGATATGCAGCATGCCTATATTATGTGTGAGACTGTGGCTGTATCTGCATATGAAATGCTACACACAGAATATAGGCATGCCGCATATCATTTTAATCAGCAGAAGCTGCTAATGCCCCTAGGCATATCAAATGACCTAGGCAATTGCCTAGTTTGCCTATGCCTATGGCCGGCTCTGCATTCCCCCAGTCTGCTCCCCATGCAAGCCCCTTTCCAGTCATCCCTCTACTAATGCAATGGCTGTAAGCAGGACAGGAGGGGTTAGACCTTATACTGAGCTCCCTGTCTGCATGAAACTTTATTACACTCTGCTGGTATCATTAGCCATTAGCACCCAGTAGTGAGTCATTTACTGTAAAGGCTGCTGCACCAATGACAGCTCCACCTGTCTCTAACTGCTGCCCCTGGTCTGTAATAGCAGAAGTTGCCCCAGACACCATTCCCCACTTACTCCTCTTATAACTAGTTCATTAGGCGATAGGTGAGGCTCCTTAATACAGTATTATGCTGGTATTGGAACAAGAATAAGAATGCACTGCTGCCCTCTGCTGGATCTAAGTGTAAATTCACAAAGCTTCCATGTGTTCTCATTTGCTCTATCATACCTAATACTCCCAATGTTATAAAATATCTAGAGGCGGAAATCAGGGAGGTATAAAGTGATGTAACCTAGATTTCATTTAGAGTCCCACATATGTAGCGTGATAGACTTTCTTTCACATACTAACATTATATACAACTTATTACAGTATTTACAGCTATAGTATCACAAAACATTATAAACTCACATGAAAACGCCAGTAATGCTCCAAGTATCTAAGATGACACTATATCCCCGTTGGTTTTCCTGTATACTGTAGATACAAAAACACAAATCTATACATCGGGGCGAATGAGTTATACTTGGGAAAGTAGACCCTGTGAGTCTATTATATTTAAAAAGTGACCCCAAACTGTGCCCAACACACGCAGCAAACAGGCTGAAAGTAGTTAGAGTTGGCTGCTTAGCTGCATGACTGTATAGACGGATGAATAATCATGGCATCTGACCAGCTCGTGTCACTGTCTGTGTTTCCCCAGCTGAGGAATGATTACATGCAGCAATATGCCACCAAGGTCAGCGAGGGCATGGCTCTACAGCTCGGCTGCCTGGAGCTCAGGTAAGGAACCCGTCCGCCAGCGGAGGAGGACAACTAGCACAAGGCTTTCTGTCTGCTGTATATTGGCTTAGGTTCAGCTGCTTCTCGCTGATGTGATCACAGTCATTAATAAGGGGGGATAGGCGGCAGCAGGGTAAGCTGTAATACAGAGATGCTCAGTCATTAATAAGGGGGGATAGGCGGCAGCAGGGTAAGCTGTAATACAGAGATGCTCAGTCATTGATAAGGGGGATAGGCGGCAGCAGGGGAAGCTGTAATACAGAGATGCTCAGTCATTGATAAGGGGGATAGGCGGCAGCAGGGGAAGCTGTAATACAGAGATGCTCAGTCATTGATAAGGGGGGCGAGGAGGCAGCAGGGTAAGCTGTAATACAGAGATGCTCAGTCATTAATAAGGAGGATAGGTGGAAGCAGGGTAAGCTGTAATGCAGAGATGCTCAGTCATTAATAAGGGGGGATAGGTGGCAGCAGGGTAAGCTGTAATACAGAGATGCTCAGTCATTGATAAGGGTGGATAGGCAGCAGCAGGGTAAGCTGTAATACAGAGATGCTCAGTCATTAATAAGGGGGGAGAGGAGGCAGCAGGGTAAGCTGTAATGCAGAGATGCTCAGTCATTGATAAGGGGGGATAGGTGGCAGCAGGGGAAGCTGTAATACAGAGATGCTCAGTCATTAATAAGGGGGGATAGGTGGCAGCAGGGGAAGCTGTAATACAGAGATGCTCAGTCATTGATAAGGGGGGATAGGTGGCAGCAGGGTAAGCTGTAATACAGAGATGCTCAGTCATTGATAAGGGGGGATAGGCGGCAGCAGGGGAAGCTGTAATACAGAGATGCTCAGTCATTGATAAGGGGGGATAGGTGGCAGCAGGGGAAGCTGTAATACAGAGATGCTCAGTCATTGATAAGGGGGGATAGGTGGCAGCAGGGTAAGCTGTAATACAGAGATGCTCAGTCATTGATAAGGGGGGATAGGCGGCAGCAGGGGAAGCTGTAATACAGAGATGCTCAGTCATTGATAAGGGGGAATAGGTGGCAGCAGGGTAAGCTGTAATACAGAGATGCTCAGTCATTAATAAGGGGGGATAGGCGGCATCAGGGGAAGCTGTAATACAGAGATGCTCAGTCATTGATAAGGGGGAATAGGTGGCAGCAGGGGAAGCTGTAATACAGAGATGCTCAGTCATTGATAAGGGGGGATAGGTGGCAGCAGGGTAATCTGTAATACAGAGATGCTCAGTCATTGATAAGGGGGAATAGTCGGCAGCAGGGTAAGCTGTAATACAGAGATGCTCAGTCATTAATAAGGGGAGATAGGTGGCAGCAGGGTAAGCTGTAATATATAGATGCTCAGTCATTGATAAGGGGGGATAGGCGGCAGCAGGGTAAGCTGTAATACAGAGATGCTCAGTCATTAATAAGGGGGGATAGGTGGTAGCAGCGTAAGCTGTAATACAGAGATGCTCAGTCATTAATAAGGAGGATAGGTGGAAGCAGGGGAAGCTGTAATACAGAGATGCTCAGTCATTGATAAGGGGGGATAGGTGGAAGCAGGGGAAGCTGTAATACAGAGATGCTCAGTCATTGATAAGGGGGGCGAGGAGGCAGCAGGGTAAGCTGTAATACAGAGATGCTCAGTCATTGATAAGGGGGGATAGGTGGCAGCAGGGTAAGCTGTAATACAGAGATGCTCAGTCATTGATAAGGGGGGATAGGTGGCAGCAGGGTAAGCTGTAATACAGAGATGCTCAGTCATTGATAAGGGGGGATAGGCGGCAGCAGGGTAAGCTGTAATACAGAGATGCTCAGTCATTGATAAGGGGGATAGGCAGCAGCAGGGTAAGCTGTAATACAGAGATGCTCAGTCATTAATAAGGGGGATAGGCGGCAGCAGGGGAAGCTGTAATACAGAGATGCTCAGTCATTGATAAGGGGGGATAGGCGGCAGCAGGGTAAGCTGTAATACAGAGATGCTCAGTCATTAATAAGGGGGATAGGCGGCAGCAGGGGAAGCTGTAATACAGAGATGCTCAGTCATTGATAAGGGGGGATAGGCGGCAGCAGGGGAAGCTGTAATACAGAGATGCTCAGTCATTGATAAGGGGGAATAGGTGGCAGCAGGGTAAGCTGTAATACAGAGATGCTCAGTCATTGATAACAAATGTGAGTCACTTACTCCTCAGATCACTTACCTCCTGATTGTTGCATCTGATTAAATAGCACGGAAATACCTTACTTGGAGATTTCAAAAACCGTCCATTTCACCTAAAAATGCTTGTATCTGTATTGTAATTTTGTTTTTTAAGCACAGCTGCACCAATGCAATTTAACCTGCAAACACTAAAAAAAAATCTAGCATAATTACCATTGCTTCTTAAACCTCTCACAATCCTTTCATTTCTCTGACGTCCTAGTGGATGCTGGGAACTCCGTAAGGACCATGGGGAAATAGCGGCTCCGCAGGAGACTGGGCACAAAAGTAAAGCTTTAGGACTACCTGGTGTGCACTGGCTCCTCCCCCTATGACCCTCCTCCAAGCCTTGTTAGATTTTTGTGCCCGGCCGAGAAGGGTGCATTCTAGGAGGCTCTCCTGAGTTTCTTAGTAAAAGTTTAGTTTTAGGTTTTTTATTTTCAGTGAGACCTGCTGGCAACAGGCTCACTGCATCGAGGGACTAAGGGGAGAAGAAGCGAACCTGCCTGCTTGCAGCCAGCTTGGGCTTCTTAGGCTACTGGACACCATTAGCTCCAGAGGGACCGAACACAGACCCAGCCTCGGAGTCCGGTCCCAGAGCCGCGCCGCCGGCCCCCTTACAGAGCCAGAAGCAAGAAGAGGTCCGGAAAATCGGCGGCAGAAGACATCAGTCTTCACCAAGGTAGCGCACAGCACTGCAGCTGTGCGCCATTGCTCCTCATGCACACTTCACACTCCGGTCACTGAGGGTGCAGGGCGCTGGGGGGGGGGGCGCCCTGAGCAGCAATAGAAACACCTTGGCTGGCGAAAATACATCACATATAACCCCCAGGGCTATATGGATGTATTTTAACCCCTGCCAGAATACAGCAAAAAGCGGGAGAAAAGTCAGCCGAGAAGGGGGCGGAGCCTATCTCCTCAGCACACGGGCGCCATTTTCCCTCACAGCTTCGCTGGAAGGACGTCTCCCTGACTCTCCCCTGCAGTCCTGCACTACAGAAAAGGGTAAAACAAGAGAGGGGGGCACTAATTAGGCGCAGTATAAATAAAACAGCAGCTATAAGGGGAAAAACACTTCTATAAGGTTATCCCTGTATATATATAGCGCTCTGGTGTGTGCTGGCATACTCTCCCTCTGTCTCCCCAAAGGGCTAGTGGGGTCCTGTCCTCTATCAGAGCATTCCCTGTGTGTATGCTGTGTGTCGGTACGATTGTGTCGACATGTATGAGGAGGAAAATGGTGTGGAGGCGGAGCAATTGCCTGTAATGGAGATGTCACCCCCTAGGGAGTCGACACCTGAGTGGCTGAGCTTATGGAAGGAATTACGTGACAGTGTCAGCTCTTTACAAAAGACGGTTGATGACATGAGACAGCCGGCTACTCAGCTCGTGCCTGTCTAGGCGTCTCAAAAGCCATCAGGGGCTCTAAAACGCCTGTTACCTCAGATGGCAGATACAGACGCCGACACGGATACTGACTCCAGTGTCGACGATGAAGAGACGAATGTGACTTCCAGTAGGGCCACACGTTACATGATTGATGCTATGAAAAATGTTTTACATATTTCTGATAATACAAGTACCACTAAAAAGGGTATTATGTTTGGTGAGAAAAAAACTGCCTGTAGTTTTTCCTGCATCTGAGGAATTAAATGAAGTGTGTGATGAAGCGTGGGTTTCCCCCGATAAAAAACTGATAATTCCTAAAAGGTTATTAGCATCATACCCCTTCCCGCCAGAGGATAGGGCACGTTGGGAAACACCCCATAAGGTGGATAAAGCGCTCACATGTTTGTCAAAACAGGTGGCACTACCGTCTCCTGATAGGGCCGCCCTTAAGGAACCTGCTGACAGAAAGCAGGAGAATATCCTAAAATGTATATACACTCACACGGGTGTTATACTGCGACCAGCAATCGCCTCAGCCTGGATGTGCAGTGCTGGGGTGGCTTGGTCGGATTCCCTGACTGACAATATTGATACCCTGGATAGGGACAGTATATTACTGACTATAGAGCATTTGAAAGATGCATTTCTATATATGCGGGATGCACAGAGGGATATTTGCCGACTGGCATCAAGAGTAAGTGCGCTGTCCATTTCTGCCAGAAGAGGGTTATGGACGAGGCAGTGGTCAGGTGATGCTGATTCCAAAAGGCATATGGAAGTATTGCCTTACAAAGGGGAGGCGTTATTTGGGGTAGGTCTATCAGACCTGGTGGCCACGGCAACTGCTGGGAAATCCACATTTTTACCCCAGGTAGCCTCTCAACATAAGAAGACGCCGTATTATCAGGCGCAGTCCTTTCGGCCCCATAAGGGCAAGCGGGCAAAAGGCTCCTCATTTCTGCCCCGTGGCAGAGGGAGAGGAAAAAGGCTGCAGCAAACAGCCAGTTCCCAGGAACAGAAGCCCTCTCCCGTTTCTGCCAAGTCCTCAGCATGACGCTGGGGCTTTACAAGCGGACTCAGGCACTCCCCTAAAGTCTGCTTTACCGACGTCTCCCTCCGACAGGGAGGCGGTATTGGAAGCCATTCACAAGCTGTATTCCCAGCAGGTGATAATCAAGATACCCCTCCTGCAACAGGGACAGGGGTATTATTCCACGCTGTTTGTGGTACCGAAGCCGGACGGCTCGGTGAGACCTATTTTAAATCTGAAATCCTTGAACACTTACATACACAGGTTCAAATTCAAGATGAAGTCACTCAGAGCGGTGATTGCGAACTTGGAAGAAGGGGATTATATGGTGTCTTTGGACATCAAGGAGGCTTACCTCCATGTCCCAATTTACCCTTCTCACCAAGGATACCTCAGGTTTGTGGTACAGAACTGTCACTATCAGTTTCAGACGCTGCCGTTTGGTTTGTCCACGGCACCCCAGGTCTTTACCAAGGTAATGGCCGAAATGATGATACTCCTTCGAAGGAAGGGAGTTTTAGTTATCCCGTACTTGGACGATCTCCTGATAAGGGCAAGATCCAGGGAACAATTGGTAGTCGGGGTAGCACTATCTCAAGTAGTGTTGCGGCAGCACGGTTGGATTCTCAATATTCCAAAATCGCAGCTGATCCCGGCGACACGTCTTCTATTCCTAGGGATGATCCTGGACACAGTCCAGAAAAAGGTGTTTCTCCCGGAGGAGAAAGCCAGGGAGTTATCCGAACTAGTCAGAAACCTCCTAAAACCAGGCCAAGTGTCAGTGCATCAATGCACAAGGGTCCTGGGAAAAATGGTGGCTTCCTACGAAGCAATCCCTTTCGGCAGATTCCACGCAAGAACTTTCCAGTGGGACCTGCTGGACAAATGGTCCGGATCGCATCTTCAGATGCATCAGCGGATAACCCTGTCACCAAAGACAAGGGTGTCTCTCCTGTGGTGGTTGCAGAGTGCTCATCTTCTAGAGGGCCGCAGATTCGGCATTCAGGACTGGGTCCTGGTGACCACGGATGCCAGCCTGCGAGGCTGGGGAGCAGTCACACAGGGAAGAAATTTCCAGGGCTTGTGGTCAAGCCTGGAGACATCACTTCACATAAATATCCTGGAGCTGAGGGCCATTTACAATGCCCTAAGCCAAGCAAGACCCCTGCTTCAAGGTCAGCCGGTGCTGATCCAGTCGGACAACATCACGGCAGTCGCCCACGTGAACAGACAGGGCGGCACAAGAAGCAGGAGGGCAATGGCAGAAGCTGCAAGGATTCTTCGCTGGGCGGAAAATCATGTGATAGCACTGTCAGCAGTGTTCATTCCGGGAGTGGACAACTGGGAAGCAGACTTCCTCAGCAGGCACGACCTCCACCCGGGAGAGTGGGGACTTCACCCAGAAGTCTTCCACATGATTGTAAACCGTTGGAAAAAACCAAAGGTGGACATGATGGCGTCCCGCCTCAACAAAAAATTGGACAGGTATTGCGCCAGGTCAAGGGACCCTCAGAATTGGCGGCTTTATCTTATAAAAGCCCTTACCTGATTTTTCATACGGACAGGGCAGAATTGAGGACTCGTCCACAATTTCTCCCTAAGATGGTTTCAGCGTTTCACCTGAACCAGCCTATTGTGGTACCTGCGGCTACTAGGGACTTGGAGGACTCCAAGTTGCTGGACGTTGTCAGGGCCCTGAAAATATATGTTTCCAGGACGGCTGGAGTCAGAAAATCTGACTCCCTGTTTATCCTGTATGCACCCAACAAGCTGGGTGCTCCTGCTTCTAAGTAGACTATTGCTCGTTGGATTTGTAGTACAATTCAGCTTGCACATTCTGTGGCAGGCCTGCCACAGCCAAAATCTGTAAAAGCCCATTCCACAAGGAAGGGGGCTCATCTTGGGCGGCTGCCCAAGGTCTCGGCTTTACAACTTTGCCGAGCAGCTACTTGGTCAGGGGCAAACACGTTTGCTAAATTCTACAAATTTGATACTCTGGCTGAGGAGGACCTGGAGTTCTCTCATTCGGTGCTGCAGAGTCATCCGCACTCTCCCGCCCGTTTGGGAGCTTTGGTATAATCCCCATGGTCCTTACGGAGTTCCCAGCATCCACTAGGACGTCAGAGAAAATAAGAATTTACTTACCGATAATTCTATTTCTCGTAGTCCGTAGTGGATGCTGGGCGCCCATCCCAAGTGCGGATTGTCTGCAATACTTGTACATAGTTATTGTTAACTAAATCGGGTTATTGTTGTTGTGAGCCATCTTTCCAGAGGCTCCTCTGTTATCATGCTGTTAACTGGGTTCAGATCACAAGTTGTACGGTGTGATTGGTGTGGCTGGTATGAGTCTTACCCGGGATTCAAAATCCTTCCTTATTGTGTACGCTCGTCCGGGCACAGTATCCTAACTGAGGCTTGGAGGAGGGTCATAGGGGGAGGAGCCAGTGCACACCAGGTAGTCCTAAAGCTTTACTTTTGTGCACAGTCTCCTGCGGAGCCGCTATTTCCCCATGGTCCTTACAGAGTTCCCAGCATCCACTACGGACTACGAGAAATAGAATTATCGGTAAGTAAATTCTTATTTTCTTACACTCCAAATACATTTCTGCAACCACTTTATCTACGCTTTTGACTCATTTCATACTAAATCTACACCCCTTGAGCCTACACTGCTTTTCTCACCTGCATTTCAGCAAATCTTCTGCTCGGATTCTCTTGCAGTCTCCTCTCCTACTTCCACTTTCCCTCAACCTATTTACCTACTTAACACTATGTCAAGGCTTTCCTATACTCCCCACATCACTCAGTGTCTACCTAATAATGTATCTTTATCCTTCCCCCCTAGTCTCCTACACCTCCTCCTCTCTCCCCTCCTCTGTCTCCCCTCCATCCCTCTGTTTCCTACCCCCACCTTTCCTGTTACCCCACTTTCATTCACCTCTGCCCCATGGTCCTGCTACCCCACAACTCAGCCCTGCTCCCTTTCTCCATTCCCTGTCACCTCCCCATACCCATCACACTGACCTCCCTCCCTGCCCACCTCCTGCAGTTTCCCCTCCTAGCTCAGGCACCCGTACTATCACTACTCTCTCATCATCCCTGCCCTCAGAGTTAATCCCACCTCATCGCTACAGCAACCCTGATAATCTCATTCCCATCTCTCCCACAGACTCCTACCCCCTATCCTGTGCCCTCTGGAATGCCAGATCTGTTTGTAACAAACTGGTCCCCACTCATGACCTTTTCATTTCCAACTCCCTACACCTACTAGCCATTACTGAAACTTGGATTACGCCCTCTGACACTACTTCTCCTGCTG
Source organism: Pseudophryne corroboree (assembly GCF_028390025.1). Classification (NCBI taxonomy): domain Eukaryota; kingdom Metazoa; phylum Chordata; class Amphibia; order Anura; family Myobatrachidae; genus Pseudophryne; species Pseudophryne corroboree. The sequence continues at coordinate 51,163,145 of NC_086447.1, read as the reverse complement.
CTCTCTCTGCTGGGGGCCTCACATTCACACACCCCCCTCGACCTGGGGGTCGCCATGGAGGTGGTGTTGGGGTCCTTTTACCTTCTAGTTACTCCTACCAACTCATACCACCAGAACCATCCCTTATATTCTCTACATTTGAGGTCCACGCCATACGCCTCTTCCAACCAGTCCATCTTAGAGTAGCTGTCATTTACCGCCCCCCCCCCCCCCCCCCCGGCACTGCTTCCAAATTCATCGACAACTTTGCTTCCTGGCTTCCCCACTTCCTCTCTTCTGACATTCCCACCATTATTCTAGGCGATTTCAACATCCCTATTGACATCCCCACACAATCCCCTGCCTCTAAACTCCTTAACCTCACCTCTTCACTTGGCCTCTCCCAGTGGACCTCCTCACCCTTCCATGTGAATGGGAGCTCACTGGATCTGGTCTTCACTCACCGCTGTGATATTTCTGATTTTTCCAACTCCCCATTTCCCCTCTCTGACCACCACCTGCTCTCCTTTAACCTATCTCTCTCGACTTGCCCATCTCTACCTCCTAAGGCTACCATCACTAAGCGTAACATTGAAGCTATTGACACCACATTCCTTTCCTCCCTGTTTGACTCACTTCTCTCTCCTATTCTCTCTCTCTCATGCCCTGAACAAGCCACTTCCACATACAATGCTTCCCTTACTTCTGCTCTTGACTCTGTTGCTCCACCAACCACTATTCACCCTCGCAAATTAACACCTCAACCCTGGCACACCAAATGCACCAGATATCTGCAAAAATGCTTACGTACTGCTGAGCGACACTGGAGGAAATCACGCTCTAAGGCAGACTTCCTCCATTTCAAACTTATGCTTTCATCCTTCAGTGCTGCCCTTTCTCTTGCTAAACAGTCATACTTCAAGAACCTCATCTCCTCCCAGTCTTCCAACCCCCGGCGCCTCTTTGCCACTCTCAACTCACTACTCTGACCACCTCCACCTCGTCTCCCTTCCTCACTCTCTGCTCTTGACTTTGCCACTTACTTCACATCCAAAATTGACTCCATACGTCAGGACATCACATCACACCAGACCATCAGTAACCAGCCTTCTCCCATCCCTTACCAACCCTCCCCATCCCTCGCACCTACTCTGACATCTTTCTCCCATGCATCTGGAGAGGAAGTCATGGCCCTCATTCGTTCTTGTCCCCTCACCACCTCCCCACTTGACCCTATCCCCTCGCGCCTCCTCCGCTACCTCTCTTCTTCTGCTTGTTCCCATCTTTCCCACCTTCTCAATCTCTCCCTATCATCAGGCACTGTCCCCTCTGCCTTCAAGCATGCACTCATCTCTCCTATTCTTAAAAAACCTACCCTTGATCCAAACACTCTCTCCAACTACCGACCCATCTCTCTCCTCCCTTTTGCCTCCAAACTCCTTGAGCGTATTGTCTATAACCGCCTTACTTACTTTCTTTCCTCACACTCACTGCTTGACCCATTCCAATCTGGCTTCCGTCCTCTCCACTCCACTGAAACTGCCCTTACAAAAGTATGCAATGACCTCCATGCTGCTAAATCTAAGGGACACTACTCTCTACTTATTCTACTTGATCTCTCTGCTGCTTTTGACACTGTGGACCATCCTCTCCTACTGCAAATCCTTCACTCCATTGGTCTGCGTGACACTGCCCTCTCTTGGTTGTCGTCCTACCTTTCTGACCGTTCATTCTCTGTCTCCTCTCATGACTCCACCTCCCCCTGACTTCCACTAACTGTAGGGGTACCCCAAGGTTCTGTCCTTGGTCCTCTTTTCTTCTCTCTCTATACGTCCTCACTAGGTAAGCTCATTAGTTCTTTTGGTTTCCAATATCATCTCTATGCTGATGACACTCAAATCTATCTTTCCTCTCCAGACCTCTCCCCTACTCTCCTCACTCGTATCTCCAACTGTCTCTCTGCTATCTCTTCCTGGATGTCCCAGCGCTTTCTTAAACTTAACATGTCTAAGACCGAGCTGATCATCTTCCCTCCCTCCCGCATAACCTCACCTCCTACAATCTCATTATCTATTGATGGCACTACTATCTCCTCTACCCCCCAAGTGCGCTGTCTTGGAGTAATCCTTGACTTCTCCCTCTCCTTCAAACCACACATTCAGCACCTCTCACAAACCTGCCGTTTTCATCTAAAAAATATTTACAGGATCAGACCCTTTCTGACCCAGGATGCTACTAAGACTCTTATCCACTCACTGGTCATCTCCAGACTGGACTACTGTAATCTCCTCCTGACTGGCATTCCTGACAAATACCTCTCTCCACTCCAATCTATCCTCAATGCTGCTACCCGGCTCATTTTCCTCACCAAATGCACTACGTCCACCTCTCCTCTCTTACTAGACCTTCACTGGCTCCCCTTCCCTTTCAGAATCCATTTCAAGCTTCTCACACTTGCTTACAAAGCCCTCACCCACTCCTCTCCCATCTACATCTCTGATCTTATCTCGCTTTACACTCCCACCCGTCCTCTTCGCTCTGCTAATGCTCGCCGATTCTCCTGCCTACGAATTACTTCCTCCCACTCCTACCTCCAAGATTTTTCACGCGCTGCACCACTTCTCTGGAATTCCCTACCTCTCCCCCTCAGACTCTCCACCTCTCTACAAAACTTCAAACGGGCTCTCAAGACCCACTTCTTCACCAAACCCAGCCAAATCTCATCCTAACCTCTGTTCCACGCTCTCTATGTACCCCATCTGTCTCACCCCTGTCTGTCTACCCCTCCCCATTAGAATGTAAGCTCTCACGAGCAGGGCCCTCTTCCCTCATGTGCTTACCCTTTTCTTACTTTAATAATCTTCAACTGCACCAAATCCAGCAATCTTCTGCCACCTGATACTTATTCCAGTGTCATCTGCTGATGTAGCTATGTTTATTTACCCTGTACTTGTCCTATATTGTCGTCAACTGTAAGTTGCTGTTTTCTTGTTTGATAATTTGTTTATGTACTCTGTAATTGGGCGCTGCGGAACCCTTGTGGCGCCATATAAATAAAGGATAATAATAATAATAATAATAATAATTGATATGGGGGGATAGGCGGAAGCAGGGGAAGCTGTAATACAGAGATGCTAAGTCATTAATAAGGGGGGATAGGTGGAAGCAGGGGAAGCTGTAATACAGAGATGCTCAGTCATTGATAAGGGGGCATAGGTGGCAGCAGGGTAAGCTGTAATACAGAGATGCTCAGTCATTAATAAGGGGGGATAGGCGGCAGCAGGGGAAGCTGTAATACAGAGATGCTCAGTCATTGATAAGGGGGATAGGTGGAAGCAGGGGAAGCTGTAATACAGAGATGCTCAGTCATTGATAAGGGGGGATAGGTGGAAGCAGGGTAAGCTGTAATACAGAGATGCTCAGTCATTGATAAGGGGGGATAGGCGGCAGCAGGGTAAGCTGTAATACAGAGATGCTCAGTCATTGATAAGGGGGGAGAGGAGGCAGCAGGGTAAGCTGTAATGCAGAGATGCTCAGTCATTGATAAGGGGGCATAGGTGGCAGCAGGGTAAGCTGTAATACAGAGATGCTCAGTCATTAATAAGGGGGGATAGGTGGCAGCAGGGGAAGCTGTAATACAGAGATGCTCAGTCATTGATAAGGGGGATAGGTGGAAGCAGGGGAAGCTGTAATACAGAGATGCTCAGTCATTGATAAGGGGGGATAGGTGGAAACAGGGTAAGCTGTAATACAGAGATGCTCAGTCATTGATAAGGGGGGATAGGTGGAAGCAGGGTAAGCTGTAATACAGAGATGCTCAGTCATTAATAAGGGGGGATAGGCGGCAGCAAGGTAAGCTTTAATACAGAGATGCTCAGTCATTAATAAGGGGGGATAGGCGGAAGCAGGGGAAGCTGTAATACAGAGATGCTCGGTCATTGATAAGGGGGATAGGTGGAAGCAGGAGAAGCTGTAATACAGAGATGCTCAGTCATTGATAAGGGGGGATAGGTGGAAACAGGGTAAGCTGTAATACAGAGATGCTCAGTCATTGATAAGGGGGGATAGGCGGCAGCAGGGTAAGCTGTAATACAGAGATGCTCAGTCATTGATAAGGGGGGAGAGGAGGCAGCAGGGTAAGCTGTAATGCAGAGATGCTCAGTCATTGATAAGGGGGCATAGGTGGCAGCAGGGTAAGCTGTAACACAGAGATGCTCAGTCATTAATAAGGGGGGATAGGCGGCAGCAGGGGAAGCTGTAATACAGAGATGCTCAGTCATTGATAAGGGGGATAGGTGGAAGCAGGGGAAGCTGTAATACAGAGATGCTCAGTCATTGATAAGGGGGGATAGGTGGAAACAGGGTAAGCTGTAATACAGAGATGCTCAGTCATTGATAAGGGGGGATAGGTGGAAGCAGGGTAAGCTGTAATACAGAGATGCTCAGTCATTAATAAGGGGGGATAGGCGGCAGCAAGGTAAGCTTTAATACAGAGATGCTCAGTCATTAATAAGGGGGGATAGGTGGTAGCAGGGTAAGCTGTAATACAGAGATGCACAGTCATTAATAAGGGAGGATAGGCGGCAGTAGGGTAAGCTGTAATACAGAGATGCTCAGTCATTGATAAGGGGGGATAGGCGGCAGCAGGGTAAGCTGTAATACAGAGATGCTCAGTCATTAATAAGGGGGGATAGGCGGCAGCAGGGGAAGCTGTAATACAGAGATGCTCAGTCATTGATAAGGGGGAATAGGTGGCAGCAGGGGAAGCTGTAATACAGAGATGCTCAGTCATTGATAAGGGGGGATAGGTGGCAGCAGGGTAAGCTGTAATACAGAGATGCTCAGTCATTGATAAGGGGGAATAGACGGCAGCAGGGTAAGCTGTAATACAGAGATGCTCAGTCATTAATAAGGGGGGATAGGTAACAGCAGGGTAAGCTGTAATACAGAGATGCTCAGTCATTGATAAGGGGGGATAGGTGGCAGCAGGGTACGCTGTAATAAAGAGATGCTCAGTCATTGATAAGGGGGGATAGGCGGCAGCAGGGTAAGCTGTAATACAGAGATGTTCAGTTATTGATAAGGGGGGGATAGGCGGCAGCAGGGTAAGCTGTAATACAGAGATGCTCAGTCATTGATAAAGGGGGATAGGCGGCAGCAGGGAAAGCTGTAATACAGAAATGCTCAGTCATTAATAAGGGGGGATAGGTGGAAGCAGGGGAAGCTGTAATACAGAGATGCTCAGTCATTGATAAGGGGGGATAGGTGGAAACAGGGTAAGCTGTAATACAGAGATGCTCAGTCATTAATAAGGGGGGATAGGTGGCAGCAGGGGAAGCTGTAATACAGAGATGCTTAGTCATTGATAAGGGGGGCGAGGAGGCAGCAGGGTAAGCTGTAATGCAGAGATGTTTAGTCATTAATAAGGGGGGATAGGCGGCAGCAGGGTAAGCTGTAATACAGAGATGCTCAGTCATTGATAAGGGGGATAGGCAGCAGCAGGGTAAGCTGTAATACAGAGATGCTCAGTCATTAATAAGGAGGATAGGTGGCAGCAGGGGAAGCTGTAATACAGAGATGCTCAGTCATTGATAAGGGCGGAGAGGAGGCAGCAGGGTAAGCTGTAATGCAGAGATGCTCAGTCATTGATAAGGGCGCATAGGTGGCAGCAGAGTAAGCTGTAATACAGAGATGCTCAGTCATTAATAAGGGAGGATAGGCGGCAGCAGGGTAAGCTGTAATACAGAGATGCTCAGTCATTGATAAGGGGGGATAGGCGGCAGCAGGGTAAGCTGTAATACAGAGATGCTCAGTCATTAATAAGGGGGGATAGGCAGCAGCAGGGGAAGCTGTAATACAGAGATGCTCAGTCATTGATAAGGGGGGAGAGGAGGCAGCAGGGTAAGCTGTAATGCAGAGATGCTCAGTCATTGATAAGGGGGCATAGGTGGCAGCAGGGTACGCTGTAATACAGAGATGCTCAGTCATTAATAAGGGGGGATAGGTGGCAGCAGGGGAAGCTGTAATACAGAGATGCTCAGTCATTGATAAGGGGGATAGGTGGAAGCAGGGGAAGCTGTAATACAGAGATGCTCAGTCATTGATAAGGGGGGGATAGGTGGAAACAGGGTAAGCTGTAATACAGAGATGCTCAGTCATTGATAAGGGGGGATAGGTGGAAGCAGGGTAAGCTGTAATACAGAGATGCTCAGTCATTAATAAGGGGGATAGGCGGCAGCAAGGTAAGCTTTAATACAGAGATGCTCAGTCATTAATAAGGGGGGATAGGTGGTAGCAGGGTAAGCTGTAATACAGAGATGCACAGTCATTAATAAGGGGGTGATAAAGTCAGTTATTACCTATAAACATTAAGCTATATTCTATTTTGGACTAAGTACGCTATTGACGCACTGAGTACCGTAAGGTTACGCACTTAGCGTAGCAGACGCTAGGCCGTGGGCGCGACGCACGAGCGACTCGTACGCTCACGGAATGTTACACAGTAACCCTTAGTAACGACACACCGTAAGGGTATGCTTACACTTTAAACCTTGGCAATGAAATACTTTAACGATGTAATGCTTATTAACCTTGATAATATGAAAAGCTGTTTGAGCGATTGAGATGCTCAGAAAACCCTTTACAGTAACTAGTGAAAACACAAGACCTGGTTTTGATTTAAAAACCACTTAGGCTCTAACACCCTCGTGGATAATTCTTTTAGAGTAAAAAGGGGAAAAACAGTACAGCTTATACACTACAAAACTAACATCAAAATCTAAACAGAATAACAAGGAATAATATGAACAATAGCGAACGATCGCAAACACAAGCAAACAGAATGAGTACACAATGAGAACTAATAGCAAACACAGAGGATAACAAAATGGCTACAGAGAACTTACACACGTGGGGATGATTCGCAAGCGCGTCCTGAATCCAGCCCTCAGCCTTCAATGTGAAAACCTTGCAGAGAGAGTGAGTGACTGGACAGGCAATGGTGGTCTTTATATACACAACATACAGTAACAATACAATGGTCCCTATAATCTCATGGTTCATTGGACACAGGAATGTGTCTCTGCATTATAACAAAAGGTCATAGGTGGGTTCGAACAGGTGGGCTGTGCCTTTCTCCAATTGCTCAAGTGTGGGAGGTATCCTCAGGATTCCTGCCGCATGGGTAATGAACAGCAAATACAGTTAATATCTATAAACTACTTTTGTACATAACTATGCGCAGGAGCGAGCATTCTCTTCCTAACCAACACCGAAATGTTACTATTAAAATACTCTACAGCTGGATACTAGACACCACCGTTCAACCTTTATCTGACCCTTCCTATCATGCAAAGAGGAATTTCTCTGTCCAAGAGCCGTTTAAACTAAACATACTTTCTGACATTGTTAAGGGGAATATTATCTATAAAACACACTATATGGGTTAAATATGTTATGATCGAGTCGCAAGCTAGACGCTTACAAACTCTACCGTAAATGCGCATACACCGCGCGTGATCGCCGGAGCGATCTTACGCAAATTGCGGATATGTGCACGCACGGCAGAGCGTGTGCACGTGCAGCGGGAATGTGCATGAGGGGTTAGTACAAGGCAAGTGATTCATGATATTTTTCGACTTTGACAGTCCACCCTTTGGCAGTCAACAATAACTGCCACTATCTAAACAATTAAGCAGAAAAATATATATTACCATGAAATACCTTATTATGATTGGGAGTAGGGAGTAAGAGGAGAAGGTGGGAAATGTATGACCTAGTGAGATAGTAAAAAGCATGTATGTATGAAATCCATGTCTGAGGGGTCATGTATCATCGTGCCGTACATGTTCTAAAAATAAGCTTCGAGGTATTGCGAAGTATACATTGAATCCTTCTTATCCCGTATTAAGGGTCTGTAAGTGGGCTAACAAACTCTACCGAGCTCTTTTCGGCTTTTAGTTCCAACAAATGGGGTGCACATTAGTTGATGATACATGAAGGGGGAAAATATGTGAGTGCTAATATATGTGTCTATATCACCTGTCGACTATGTGTGCCACTACCTGAAGATAGAAGAGATGAAGATAAGAAACATGCGTTATAAATGCATTCATATGATTATATATATGTGGTCGTCCTTGGGCGTCTGTTGGAGTCTTGTTGATGTCTTGTTGAAGTCTTGTCCGGATTGCTGTATCTTTGCTGTGTGGCAAGCAAAGCTCTTCAAGTGTCCATAAAAATTAAAGTCTCTAAGGGTTCATCAATTTTCGGTGAAACAGTTCATCAATGGTCTGTATAATGGGTCATCAAATTCTTCTTCCGAGTGGGTGTCTTTTTACCTTGGAGAAAAACAAAGGAGAAACGGGTGAAAGAAACGGACCGTGGAAACACGTCTTATCACAACATTGTCTCGATTGATGGGTCATAAATTAAACTAGTTGTTGTTACAATGCCCTCGCTCCTCAAACTCATAAATTTGGTACTTCGCTTGCAATTCATTAAAATTCGAACACATCTGAATATCAAACCAATCATTATGACAACTCCTAGGATACATAAGAGGAATTTCCCTACAGCAACGATGACATTTTGAGCCCATTCTCCTAAACCTGAGAACCAATTGCGTGGGTTCAACCATGATACCCAGCCGGTCAGTTCATTACCCACAGAAGCAAGGGTAAGGTTGTGTCTCCTTCGGAACTCCCACTTCAATTGCAAGATATCATCCATCTTTTGATCTATGACCTCGGTTGGGTCCTCAGTGCTGTTTGTGATATACGTACAACACTTCACACCATACTGAGTTGCTAGGGTGACACAATACCCTCCTGTCACTGCTGTGATGTAATTGAGAACCATCCTGTGCTGGATCAGTTCCGTTTTGTAAGCTTGCAATTCTCTCCCAGTATACCTAAAGGTGTCATCATACATCTCGGTGATATTGTCTATCAGGTTCGCTAGCGCGGTGATAAAGCTGAATATTTATCGTATATAAAACACTTTAAGAGGTCTAAGAACACTATACGCTATCTACGTAAGAAGTACCGTAAGGGTACGCAAGTTGTGTAGCGATCGCTCAACCGTAGTCGAGACGCCCAAGCGTCACGTTCGCTTACGGCCCAGTGATCACAGGCAGGGACGCTATTGGCTGCCGACTAACGTGATGATTCACTATAGCGTAGCGTACGCTCGGGACCACGAGGAGATCACCAGCGGTGCAGACGCTTACAACGTTAAACCTTTATATCTATACCTTTAACGATGAGATACACAGTAAACCTTAGTGTAGAGACAGAGTGTAAGTGCAACCTGGTGTAACCTGATTATCTACAAAGCTGCTTGAGCGTCACCGACGCTCAGAGAATACTTAACCCTTATAAAGAATACACAGATACCTGGGCTTAGGGTCCGAAACCTATTATATGTATTATAACTATTATACTTGCAAAAAGAATCACAGTACAAAGCATACACTACAATATAACATAAACCAACTAACCAGATAAACTACACAGGAAATACAATACAATACAATTAAAGGAAAATACGAGAGAAAGAGTAGAGAGAGAGAGAGAGAGAGATGGCTCACAGTAAGACAATATGATTACGGAGAAAACTTACGCACAAGGGGAACGATCGCATGCGCCTCGATATCCAGCTCCTGATTATCAGCAATGAGAACCGTTGAAGAGAGAGAACTGGATACGGTCGGCCTGCCTATTTATGCCCCACACACAATACAATTCAATGGTCCCTACAATCTCATTGTTCATTGGACATAGGAATTCGGCTTCGTATTATAACAAAAGGTCATAGGTTGATTCATACAGGTGGGCTGTGACTATTTCCAACTGCTCAGGTGGGAGGGAAACTGGGTTTCCCGCCGCATGGGTAATAAAGTGCAAATAAAGTAAATGTTCATAAACTTCTTATGTCCATAACTATTCGCACGAGCGATTGATCTGCTTCAAACCAACACCGGAATATTTCTAATTAAATATTCTTCCGATGGATACTAAACACCACTGTATTACTCCTGTCTGACCCTTCGTATCAAACAAAGAGGGATTCCTCTGTTCATAAACATTCTATATTAACCAAACTTTCAGAATCTATCAAAGGGACCATGATCTACAAAATACATTATTACTGAAAATATGTTACGATTGAGTCGCACGCTACAACCACATAAACTCTACCGTAAATACGCATACCATGCGCCTGCGGGTGCCCGCGACTGTGAGTATGCGCACGTACGGGAGAGCGTACGCATGCGCAGCACGGACCTGTGTGAGGTGCAAATATGGTAGTGTGCATAGAGATATTTTTCTGACTTTGACAGTCCACCCTTTGGCAGTCAATAATAACTGCCACTTCCTAAAAACATTTCAAAAGGAGAAAAATATATGTTAGGGGTTAATTCATTTCCATGGTTGGGTAAGGGAGGAGAGAGGAGTAGGTGTGAAGAGGGTATGACCTAGTGAGATAGCAGAAGCATGTGTGTATGAATCCGTGTTTGGGGGGTCATGTATCATCGTGCCGTACGTGTTGTAAATCAAGCTTCGAGGTATTGCGAAGTATACATTTGAATTCCTTCTTATCCCGTGGTACGGGTCTGTGGATGGGCTGTCAAACTTTACCGAGCTCTTTTCGGGTTTTGAACAAAATGGGGAGCACATTTTAGTTGATGATACATGAATGGGGGGATATGTGATTGCTGATATCTGTGCCTGTATTCCCTATACTATGTGTGTCATTACCTGAGGGTTGTAGAAATGAAGAAAAGACATAATTACGGTAAATGCGGTGGTATTCTATGTCAGGTTAATGTACATCTGTCGGTTGAAGTTTTGTTCGGTATCAGTTGAAAGTCGTCTTCTTTGCGCTGTGTTGCCCATTAGGTGTGAGCAAAAAGCTTTGTCAATGCCATTAGATTTACAAAAAAATGTTGGGCTAGCGTAAGTTTAAGAATTCTAGGGAAACTGGGAATCCATGGCAAAGTTCATCAAATGTCCATATCTCAAGTGGTCAAAACTTCTTCTTTGGTCTATCCGTTGTCTGTATAGCGTCTCGTCAACTTCCTCGTCCAAGGGGGTCTTTTTATCTTGGAGAAAAGCAGAAAAACAGGTGAAAGAAACGGACCGTAGAAATCGCATTTTCATCACATCATTGTTTCTATCATTGGGTCATAAATCAAATCCAGGTTAATTACAGTTTCCTCACTCCTCAAACTCATTACCTTAGTACGACGATTGCACCTCATTAAAGCCTGACCGCATCTAAATATCAAACCGATCGTTATGATAACACCTAAGATACATAGGAGAAACTTCCCAACATCCATTATGACTCCTTGAGCCCAGTCTCCCAAACCGGAGAACCAATTTCGCGGGTTCAACCATGACACCCAACCAGTCAGCTCATTACCTACAGCAGCAAGAGTGAGATTGTGTTTTCTGCGAAATTCCCACTTCAATTGGAGAATATCGTCCATCTTTTGGTCTATGACCTCGACCGGATCCTCGGTGCTATTCGTGATATACGTGCAACACTTCACGCCGTACTGTGTTGCTAATGTAACACAATATCCGCCTGTCACTGCTGTGAGGTAATTAAGAACCATTCTATGCTGCACCAGTTCTGTTTTATAAGCTTGAAGTTCCCTTCCAGTATATCTAAACGTGTCATCATACATTTCAGTGATATTATCTAACAAATTTGCGAGCGCCGATATGTATTTATAATTTAGCACTCCTCTAGCGGTGCGGGTGAAATCTAACGCGATTAAGAATTGAATCCCGGTGGATTCACTTATCAGATCAGAGGCCGGATGCTCTGTCTTCTCTATCAGGTGCCTTTTAACGACGTGCTCGTAATGGGTGTGAGTATAAGGAGCTTGGGCACCACGATGTATGTCCTTCATTTTGTCATGTGTTACAGTCATTACTTCAGGCAATACTTTTCCAATATAACACAATCCTTCAGAGTTTGGGGCAAGCCACTTGTACGCCTTTCTCCCGCATATGAAATATGCATCATCGGGGAGAACATATGGGACGGAGAAGGACATAACCATATTACACACCTTCCAGGTGAAATCTCCTAACCCTAATTCTTCCATCTGCTTAATACACGTATCAGGTTGTACGATATGTGCACAGTATCCTGGTGATACTTCTCCAACTCTCGTAATCCTATTTCCTAAGGTGTACCTATACCGGAAAGATTTTCCTCTACTGGCTATGTGGCGTACAAGCTCTGTATCTGTAGGCATTCTATCTGCTCTATGCGAAAAGGTCATGGTGTGGTTACTCCATGACACTTCCCAATTTCCCGACTTTCTGGGATTGGAGATGTTGAAACATAATAGGGACCTATCCACATGGTATTGGTGGAGCTTCAAACTAGGAGGGCTGGAGATATTAAACCTCCTGTCCACCGGTCTCCCACCATTTAACTCAAGTACCTCCCCTATCGTTAAAGGAAATGGCACTAGCCCTGATTTGCTATGACCTTGAGGTACTTGAGAGCATACCCAACAATCTGTTTTGTTTAACACATTACCCACTAAGGAGTGATAGTCACTCAATGGATGCCGGTCCATATGGATATTAAAACTGGATTGGCATTTCTTAATGCACCCATCTTCAACGACATTGTTACAGAGCCTACAGATACAGTTTTCTTCAGCTAACAATCCGTCACAATTTCTTCTATGGTCAATGCTATCGGATCGTTTTCTGATACTCGCCTTTGCTTGTTGGTTAGGTTGATCTTGGAAAACTACGCCTCCATCTTTATCATCAGAACCCATTCCAGAACCTCTATCGACCTCCATGGTACTCTCGCCGGAACAGACTGCTCTGGTCAACATCATGGTCAACAGGAAAATCCGGATCACAGTCTCTTGGGGCAAGTCCATCTTATAGGAGGAAACGGAGAAGAATGAGAAGGAGGAAAAATAAATTTGAGGGAGAGGGGATGGGAAGTGGAGAAAAACAATAAAAGGGAGTGGGGAGTCGACAACAGCTCTCGGTCTTCAAGGCTCAGGTGCCGCCTCAGTCCTCCTGGAACAGACACTCCAGTGATACAACCTCTACCGTCTGTTCCTTATCACGGGACTTCTCTGGATCAGCAACCTTCTTGCAGTGGGATGAATGGACCCAAGTCTCTCTCTCAGCAACCTTCAATGCCGTAGTGCTAGTCAATAAGACCTGGTATGGTCCTTCCCATCTGTCAATAAGGCAACCTGAGCGTAGAAAATTCCGTATCATTACATAATCCCCAGGTTCAATGTCATGACAATTACTATCAGGTAGATCAGGAATCACCAACTTCAGACTATCATTTTGATTCCTTAACTGTTTACTCATGTTAATCAAGTACTTTACAGTTACTTCATTGTTACATTTCAAATCATCCTGAGGGTTAATCATGACATGCGGTTGTCGACCAAACAAGATTTCAAAAGGGGACAGATTAAGAGGGGACCTGGGAGTGGTTCTGATACTGTACAATACAATGGGTAAAGCTTCTGGCCATGTCAATCCTGTCTCTGCCATCACTTTACTTAATTTATTTTTAATAGTGCTGTTCACTCTTTCGACCTTCGCACTCGCCTGTGGACGGTACGGAGTGTGCAGCTTGCTATCAATTCCCATCAACTTACACATTCCTTGAAAGACATCACCTGTAAAATGGGTACCCCTATCACTTTCGATTATTCTAGGGATACCATATCTACATACAAATTCCTGCACAATTTTCTTAGCAGTAAACATAGCGGTATTTGTAGCTGCAGGAAATGCTTCGACCCAATTTGAGAAAACATCTATACAAACAAGTACATATTTCAAATTTCGACAAGGGGGTAATTGTATAAAGTCAATTTGTATTACCTGGAAAGGGCCGCCGGCAGGTGGGATATGGGATGGTTCTGTAGGTATTGCCTTTCCAATATTCTTTCTCAAACAGGTAAGGCATGACATTGCTCTTTTACTCGCATGAGAGGAGAATCCTGGGGCGCACCAATAGGCTCTTACCAATTTGCACATCCCTTCCTTGCCTAGATGAGTCAGCCCGTGAGCTGCTTCAGCCAGACATGGAAGATATGCTCTGGGGGCCACTGGTTTACCATGTCCATCCGTCCAGAGTCCTGAGGACTCCTGGCCACATCCCTTTGCCTTCCAGACTGCCTTTTCCTGTGTGGAACACAAATTTTGCATTTCACACAACTTCTGTGTGTTAATGGTATTAAATACCATTAATTGTGTGGTGTCTGTCTGTATGGGGGTAGCAGCTGCTAACTTAGCAGCTTCGTCTGCTCGGCTGTTACCAAGTGATACCGGGTCTTGGCTATATGTGTGTGCTTTACATTTGATAACAGCCACTCTGTCGGGTTCCTGTATCGCTGTTAGAAGCCTTTTTATGTGAGCTGCATGCGCTACCGGTGTACCAGCGGCCGTCATGAAATTTCTGAGACGCCATAGGGCTCCGAAATCATGGACTACCCCGAATGCGTATCTAGAATCGGTGTAGATATTGGCTGACTTACCCTTAGCCAATTCACATGCTCTGGTTAGGGCGACCAGTTCAGCAACCTGGGCTGAGTGAGGTGGGCCTAGCGGTTCCGCTTCTATGGTGTCTTGGTCATCTACGACTGCGTATCCAGTACACAAGTCTCCCGAGTCTGACTGTCTATGGCAACTACCGTCCGTGTAGAACGTGAGTTCTGCATCTTTCAGTGGGTTGTCACTGATGTCAGGCCTTGCGGTAAAATTTTGGGTCAAATATTCCATACAATCATGTGTATCTTCCTTTGTATTAAATCCTCCTTCCCCATCACTCTCACCTTCCACCCTTTGTGCCTGACCAGGCACACCTGGGAGATACGTTGCAGGATTTAATGCACTGCATCTCCTTATGGTGATGTTTACGGGGGCCATTAGTGCCAATTCCCATCTTGTAAATCTCGCTGATGAGACGTGTCTGGTTTGGGCAGAATTCAATAAGGCTGATACTGCATGTGGCGTATGGATTGTGAGGTTGTGGCCTAGCACGACATCTTCGCTTTTTGTCACTAGCAATGCTATCGCAGCAACGCTTCGCAAGCATGTGGGGAGGGATCGCGCTACCGTGTCTAGCTGAGCGCTGTAGTATGCAACTGGCCTACTGGCATCACCGTGTTTTTGGGTTAGTACACCTGCCGCGCAACCAGCACTTTCTGTTCCGTATAGTTCAAAGGGTTTCCCATAGTCTGGCATACCTAGTGCTGGTGCCTGCGTTAGGCACTGTTTGAGTCTCTCAAATGCTGTTTCGGACTCGTCTGTATGCGAAATCCTATCAGGTTTGTTTGAGGAGACCATTTCCTGCAAAGGTAACGCCAAAATGGAAAACCCTGGGATCCAATTACGGCAATACCCACACATTCCTAAAAACGTTCTGATCTGTTGCTGGGTTTGTGGCAGAGTCATGTCTCTAATTGCTTGGATTCTATCAGCGGTCAGGTGTCTCAGTCCTTGTGTTAGACAGTGTCCCAAATATTTTACCTTAGTTTGGCATAATTGTAACTTGTCTTTGGACACCTTGTGTCCTGTGTCTGAAAGATGAAACAGGAGCTGTTTCGTATCCTTCAGAGATGCTTCCAGTGAATCTGAACACAGTAATAAATCGTCCACATACTGTATCAATACTGATCCACTGTCTGGTTGGAAAGACTGTAAACAATCATGCAAAGCCTGAGAAAATATACTTGGACTATCTATGAAACCTTGGGGTAATCGAGTCCACGTGTATTGGACTCCTCTGTATGTGAATGCAAACAAATATTGGCTGTCAGGGTGCAGAGGTACCGAAAAGAAAGCGGAGCAGAGGTCAATAACAGTGAAAAATTTGGCAGTGGGAGGGATTTGCATTAGGATGACAGCTGGATTTGGCACTACGGGGAACTGACTCTCAACTATTTTGTTAATCCCCCTTAGATCCTGCACTAGTCTGTAACCCCTCCCCCCACTCTTTTTAACAGGGAAGATGGGACTATTAGCAGTGCTGGACGTTCTTACCAGAATGCCCTGTTGTAGCAAGCGCTCTATTACTGGGTAAACTCCTAACTCCACCTCTGGCTTCAGAGGGTACTGTGGGATTTTTGGAGCTATCCTACCATCTTTTACTTGTACAACTACTGGAGCTACGTTTGCCATTAATCCAGTGTCTTGTCCGTCTTTTGTCCAAAGTGACTCTGGTATCTGAGATGTCATCTCTTCTATTTGGGATGGATTCCTATTTGTCATAATGGTATGTGACATTTATTTTGATGGGGAGTCTAACATGTCTCGCACTTCCTGAGCGTGTTTCTCAGGTATGTCCAAGAATACACCTTCAGGAGTACAATAAATGACGCACCCCATTTTACACAGTAAGTCTCTTCCCAGGAGATTGGTTGGTGCCGATGCAGCCAGCAAAAAGGAATGCTTGGTATGCAAAGGCCCTATTGTAATCTCGGCTGGTTTGCTAACAGGGTAGTGCTGGACTACTCCTGTTACTCCCATGGCTGGAATTGTCCTACCAGTGGTTCTCATGCCCACTGTCGAATTTATCACTGACTTGGCCGCCCCTGTGTCTACAAGAAAGTTTAAAGTTTTACCAGCTACATTAATTGTGATCTCGGGTTCACTTCCAAGATTGGCAATTAATTTTACTGGCTGCAGATTACAGGTATGGCCACACCCCTATTGGGTATGGTGACCTCCCTGAATCCCGCTGGCAGCAACTACTTGTGAGGGAGATAGTTGGGAACTACCAGAGGCATGCCAGTCTCTGTTTGGGGGATATCTTTTTGTTTCCCCTGTATGTGGCTCATAACTCCGTTTCTGCGGACCTTGCTCCCAATGTCGTGTGTCGTGTCGTTGTCTAGGGGGTTGGTATGAGTTTCGTGGATTCTTTACTCTACAATCTCGTGCCATGTGTCCCTGTTTGTGACAAGAATAACAAGTAACCATACTTGACTTACCCACAGGATTTGGTGATACAAACAAAGGCTGCCTTGTGGTCAGAGCCTGTATACTTACTGACATTAATTTGTCACCTTGTTGTTCCCTGTGTCTGGTGATGTTTCTGTCGTGATCAATAGCAGCCTCTCTCAAAGTAGCCACAGACAGACCTCGCCAACATGGTTGCGTGGTCTGTACCCTAGTCTTCAGTGACTCTTTTAAACCATCCATCAGTACCGATACTGCTACTTCCCGATGGTTTGTGTCTGTTTTAATGTCCTCTATGCCTGTGTATTTTGCCATTTCTAATAATGCTCTGTGAAAATACTCTGCAGCTGTCTCTGACTCCTTCTGTTTAATGGAGAATATCTTATTCCATTTAGCTACCGCTGGGAAATACTCTTTTAGCTGCAAGTTTATTCTTTTAACATTATCTTGGTTGTACACATCTGTAAGAGGTACATCATGATCTAGTCCGCAATCAGCTAAAAATTGAGTTGCGTCGACATTTGAGGGTAAACATGCTCTCAGCAATATCTGCCAGTCTTTATTGTTGGGCTCTACAGTGTTACCTAAGTCTCTGATGTATTTTTGACTGGCAACTAAGTCTTTTCTAGGGTCAGGAAATTCAGACACTATGGTCCTTAATTCCATTCGGGAAAATGGAGTGTACATGGCAATGTTCCTAATGGGAGTGGCTCCTGATGCGTCTGTTTTCCCATTTGGCACTGCTATTACTCTAACAGGTGTAATTCTAACAACCTCATTCTGTGTAGATTCTACAGGCTGTGGTGAAATAGTTTCAGCATAATGCATGGTGCCGTACTTACCAGTTGATACGACCTCACCTATCCCTCCGCTAGGGGCCTTTACTAATCTCGTGGGTGGAGCTGTGCCTACTGTGGTCTCTGCTATGGTGGCTGCTAGAGAGAGCGCTGAAATCGTTGCCGATTCGTCCTCTTGATCACACTCCTGAGGAAAGTTCAAAACAGGGTACAACTTGCACGGGTTAATACTTGCATGGGTTAATGGGTTAACATTATCATTAACATTTACACAGTTACTAAGTGATTTTGTGTTACACCTTAGTGCGTCTTTCTCCGCAATCAACTTCTCTCCTGATATGTATGGTGGCGGCGGGGCCGTGGCAATCAGTTTTCTGTTAGAGCCAGATCCCGCCGCCTGAGCCAAACCTCTCTGTATCTCACCTTCCTGTTGCCACAACTGTAAATAATCATAATGCTGGATTCGTCTCTTTGTTGATTTTATGAGACATATCCTCCTCCTTAAATTTTGTAACACTTCTGAGCTGAAGCTCCCTATTCTTGGGAATTTCTCCCCGTCATGTACAGTCATTCTCTCCCATTCATCACATAAAGTTTCTGTGTGACTTCCATATTTCTCACACATTATATACCTGGCCGACCCAATTGGTCGGACCACTGAATCAACCCGAACCGAGGTTGATCGCCCCCTACCTGAACAAGTGGCCCCCATAGTTCGAAAGTGTTGCTTTATTTAGCCAACCCTTTACGCAAAACCAAATGCCAACAATAGGCTGACGGTGGCGGTTTACCGAGTACCCCACTCACTCGCCCACGCCGACCAATACGACCTGATCACACCGATATGGTGCTGGCGTACTCGACCTAGGGCCCCTGCGACCTGAACCTCTATTTACTGGAACCTGCGAGGGTTATCCGAAGAACACTTACTCTTTCCAGTAACTATTGGTTGTTGGATAGTTCCTGAGTGAGCAGCGAACTTCCCTTAAAATAAAAAATTACACAAATCACGTTAGAGTGTACAGATAGCGTTTGTGACCCCTTTACTCTAATGGTATTAGGTCAGATTACTAACTACTGCACACACTTACGTGCGGTCCAGTCGTTCAGTACACAAACAACTAAGCTTATGTACGGAAAGACCAATGGAATCGAAACTTACGACTGCGAATTCCTTCAGCCAGAGCTTATATGGCCTATATGGGTGTTGCACCAACCCTTTTCGGTGTTGTGCCTGTGAACTGTATAGCGGACTTCCTTGTCGGCTGTACCTGGACCTCCTGGTCTGTTATGACCTCCTGGTCTTGTTACAGTACGACCTCCTGGTCTTGTTACAGTATGACCTCCTGGTCTTGTTACAGTATGACCTCCTGGTCTGCTATACTCTAATGCTCAAAATTGTATATTTAACCAGAGATGCCTCCCTAGCCACCGTGCACGTCACTTACACGCATGTACCTCACGAGTACTCGACTTTTCTTGTGGTTCAACCTTTAAAAATTGTAAAAACACTCACTCATCACATGTACACTTTTGTTTCTATTTCTATTTCTGCGCAGAAATTTTTCTTCAGATCAGGTGTGTTACCAATTAGGAGCAGGATCTGTTAATTAAATTTCGGACACCCAAAAATAGACTTGCGTTATTTCTCGCCTCGCGTTATTTATCGCTTTGCGTTAAAAATCAACTTGTGACTTGAGCTACGTGGGCGTAACCGGACGCTCCGTTGCGTAACGTACGCTGCGTGCGTTGGCCTTTGGATTGCGTACGCAAGTCTTTGTTAGAGACACGTATACGCAAAGCAAAGATCCACCGTAACACAAATTTATACTTTTATCAATGTAGATGATCCTTGATCATCTACCACACAACCACACTGACTTCGCCTTATCTCCCAGGCGAAACTGTGTGTTTGTCTATCTTTTAACTATATTACCTTTACTCTTAAACTATGAAATAACGGCAACTCTCTTTTAGCACTTCTATCAACTATAAAAACTGGCAGACAGGAGAGTGATATACGAAAATGAAAAAGAAAAAGAAATGCAGATATATATATGTGTGCGTGCGTGTGTACGCAAGACAGAAAAATAAACAGTTTTAAAAGACACTAGCGTTTTGTTCTTACCTCCGGTTCCCGGATTCCTTCAGCACTCTTTACCTAAGCGAAGCAGACGCTTATCCTGTCAGCACTACGAGGGATACAACCTCCCGCCCTTTGCTGAGGGATAATGTCTGCTGATCTACCTAGTGCAGATATGTGAAGGACGGGCGAGCCGCCAATTGATAAAGCTGAATATTTATCGTATATAAAACACTTTAAGAGGTCTAAGAACACTATACGCTATCTACGTAAGAAGTACCGTAAGGGTACGCAAGTTGTGTAGCGATCGCTCAACCGTAGTCGAGACGCCCAAGCGTCACGTTCGCTTACGGCCCAGTGATCACAGGCAGGGACGCTATTGGCTGCCGACTAACGTGATGATTCACTATAGCGTAGCGTACGCTCGGGACCACGAGGAGATCACCAGCGGTGCAGACGCTTACAACGTTAAACCTTTATATCTATACCTTTAACGATGAGATACACAGTAAACCTTAGTGTAGAGACAGAGTGTAAGTGCAACCTGGTGTAACCTGATTATCTACAAAGCTGCTTGAGCGTCACCGACGCTCAGAGAATACTTAACCCTTATAAAGAATACACAGATACCTGGGCTTAGGGTCCGAAACCTATTATATGTATTATAACTATTATACTTGCAAAAAGAATCACAGTACAAAGCATACACTACAATATAACATAAACCAACTAACCAGATAAACTACACAGGAAATACAATACAATACAATTAAAGGAAAATACGAGAGAAAGAGTAGAGAGAGAGAGAGAGAGAGATGGCTCACAGTAAGACAATATGATTACGGAGAAAACTTACGCACAAGGGGAACGATCGCATGCGCCTCGATATCCAGCTCCCGATTATCAGCAATGAGAACCGTTGAAGAGAGAGAACTGGATACGGTCGGCCTGCCTATTTATGCCCCACACACAATACAATTCAATGGTCCCTACAATCTCATTGTTCATTGGACATAGGAATTCGGCTTCGTATTATAACAAAAGGTCATAGGTTGATTCATACAGGTGGGCTGTGACTATTTCCAACTGCTCAGGTGGGAGGGAAACTGGGTTTCCCGCCGCATGGGTAATAAAGTGCAAATAAAGTAAATGTTCATAAACTTCTTATGTCCATAACTATTCGCACGAGCGATTGATCTGCTTCAAACCAACACCGGAATATTTCTAATTAAATATTCTTCCGATGGATACTAAACACCACTGTATTACTCCTGTCTGACCCTTCGTATCAAACAAAGAGGGATTCCTCTGTTCATAAACATTCTATATTAACCAAACTTTCAGAATCTATCAAAGGGACCATGATCTACAAAATACATTATTACTGAAAATATGTTACGATTGAGTCGCACGCTACAACCACATAAACTCTACCGTAAATACGCATACCATGCGCCTGCGGGTGCCCGCGACTGTGAGTATGCGCACGTACGGGAGAGCGTACGCATGCGCAGCACGGACCTGTGTGAGGTGCAAATATGGTAGTGTGCATAGAGATATTTTTCTGACTTTGACAGCGGTAATATACCTAAAATTTATAACTCCTCTGGCGGTACGGGTGATATCTAGCGTGAGCAGGAGTTGAATCCCGGTGGATTCGTGGATCAAATCAGAGGCTGCATGCTCTGTCCTATCTATAAGGTGTCTCTTTACAATGTGTTCGTAATGGGTGTGAGTGTAAGGAGCTTGAGCATTGCGATGAACGTCTTTCATTCTATCATGGGTAATGGTCATTACTTCCGGTAACACTCTTCCAATGTAACACAATCCCTCTGAGTTTGGGGCAAGCCACTTATACGCCTTCCTCCCACATATGAAATATGCATCATCGGGGAGGACATATGGGACAGAATATGACATCACCATATTACAAACCGTCCAGGTGAAAAATCCTATCCCTAATTCTCTTATCTGACTAGTACACGTATCAGGTTGTACGATATGCGCACAGTATCCTGGTGATACTTCTCCAACTCGCATGGGCCTACTTCCTAGAGTGTACCTATATTGGAAATGTCTTCCACTGTTGGCTATTTGGCGTATAAGCTCTGAGTCTATGGGTATTCTATCGGCTCTGTGTGAGAATGTCATGGTTCGGTTGTTCCATGTCACTTCCCAATTTCCCGGCTTTCGGGGATTGGAAATGTTAAAACATATTAAGGACCTATCCACATGATATTGGTGGAGCTTCAAACTAGGAGGCCTAGAAATATTACATTTCTTGTCCACCGGTCTCCCACCCCTTAATTCAAGTACCTCATCTATCGTTAAAGAGTATGGCACTAGTCCTGACTTTCTATGACCTTGAGGTACTTGTGAGCACACCCAGCATTCCGTTTGGTTTAAAACCTTACCCACTAATGAGTGATAGTCACTCAATGGATGACGGTCCATATTGATATTAATGCTGGACTGACATCTCTGGATGCACCCGTCCTCAACTATGTTGTCACAATTCCTACATATACAATTCTCTTCAGCTAACAATCCTTCACAATGTCTGTTAGTGTCATGGCTACCAGATCGTTTTCTGATACTCGCCTTTGCTCGGTGATTGTGTTGCTCTCGGAATTCTATGAATCCATCCTGGTCATCAGAACCCATTCCAGATCCTTTCTCGACCTCACTGGTACTCTCACCGAAACAGACTGCTCTGGTCAACAACAGGGTCAACAGGAAAACACGGACTGCAGTCTCTTGGGGCGAGTCCATCTTACAGGAGGAGAAAGAGAAAGTTGTAATGGGGGTACCGAAAATAATTGAAGGGAAAGAAAAATGTTACGATAATTGTCCTATAGTCCTGTTGTTCTTCTTGCTCAGATGTCGTCTCAACAGTGCTGTCTCTCAATCTTCCCAAAACGAACATCCAGTGATACGATATTCTTTCTGACTCAGCGATCTTTCTGTAAGGAGCATAAATCTTGCATTACCATTTGTCTAACTGTTGTGTGACATACCATCCGTAAAACATGAAAGAACAAAGAGAGAGAACAATAGAAAAGAAACATTGTCAGATTTCCGTTCACCATCAGGCTGTCACACCAACATGTCCATCGGTATCTCTGCACAGTCTCCCCCACCAGTATTTCCACTCTCCACCCTTTGTGTTTGGCCAGACACAACGATGCTGGTAAGATATACTGGGGTTGGGTAGACCTCTGAAAAGACCAAGTAGACATGTGACGTTTGAGCTGTCTGGTGAATGTCAGAGATGAAAAGGAAATATTTAAAGATAAATCACAGAGTTTACCTGGCCGCCCTTGTGTCTACAAGGAATGACCTACCAATTACATCGACTGTAACCTCAGGCTTACTATCAAGGCTAATAATCAACTTCACTGGCTGCAAATTACAGGTGCGGCCCAAAATGTTTCCTATATGATCCCTGATTACAATTACGTGCGTTATGTCGTTGTCTAGGGGGTTTATATACCTTATGTGGGTTTCTAAACATACAATTCCGTGCAGAATGCCCTTCCCTCTGGCAGTTATAACATTTTATCACATTCAACTTACCCACAGGGGTCTGGGGCTTAAGCTGATGTGGCTTCGTTGTCAGGGCCTGTCTACTTATTGTCATTTGCTTACCGCCCTGTGACTCCCTGTGTCTTATGATGTTCCGATCATGTTCAATAGCGGTCTCTCTCAAAGCAGCCACCGACATACCTTTCCAATTAGGTTGAGTGGTCTGTACCCTTGTTCTCAACACTTCCTTTAAACCATCCATTAATACAGAAACCGCTACCTCTCTATACTCTACAATGTGAGGTGCAATTGTCTGTGCATAACATACAATACCGTACTTACCTGTGGACACGACCTCACCTGACCCTCCGTAAGGGGGCTTGAATACTGCCTTTACCGATTGGGCCGTGCCCACCTGGGTGTCTCGTATGATGGCTGCTGGAAAAAGTGCCGACACCGTGCTGGGCTTACTTTCTTGCTTGTAATCCTGAGGGAAGTTTAACATGGGGTGCAACTTGCACGGGTTAGAATTTGTACATTTATCAGTTTTACTTCTATCATTATTACATTTATTACGCTTACTATTATCATCATTAATACATTTATTAAGTGCACTATTATCATCATATCCCAGTATGCCATTCTCTGTAGCCATTGTTTCTGCAGTTGCCATCAGTTTCCTGCTAAGATGGGAACCAGCTGCTTGAGCTAATTCCCTTTGTACCTCCCCTTCCTGTTGCCATAACTGTAAATAATCATAATG
This sequence comes from Pseudophryne corroboree, assembly GCF_028390025.1. Taxonomy (NCBI): domain Eukaryota; kingdom Metazoa; phylum Chordata; class Amphibia; order Anura; family Myobatrachidae; genus Pseudophryne; species Pseudophryne corroboree. Next base: position 51,139,022 of record NC_086447.1, on the reverse strand, counting down.
TCTAATTCGTTGCTTCCCGGCTTTTATCAGACATATCCTTCTCCTTAGATTTTGCGAAACCTCAGGATTAAAACTGCCTACCCTGGGAAACTTCTCCCCATCGTTCACAGTCATACGTTCCCACTCATTGCATAAAACCTCTGCGTGTGATCCATATTTTTCACACATTATGTACCTCGCCGACCCTGCTGGCCGCGGAATAATATCAACCTGAACCTTGGTTGATTGTCCCTTACTTGAGCAACTGGCCCCATTCTTTGCAGGTATTGCCTTCTCAGCGAATTCCTACAAAAAACACGTTCCCAGAGGTAAGGCGACGGTGAAAGTCCAACGAGTGCCTTCACCCACTCTCGCCCACGTCGACCAATATGCCCACACACTGCTTCAGCGCTGGCGTACTCAACCCAGGGCCCCAATGTAACCTCTATATACTGGGGCGTGTGGGAGTATGCTACCCTCCCCAGTAAGTATCAGTTGCTGGAGAATTCCTGAGTGATCAGCGAACCTCCCTTAAAATAATAAAAACCTACACAAATCACGTTAAAGTGTACAAATAGTGTTTATGATCCTGCAAAGCGTACGCAAATTGCGTAATGGGTATCAAGGTAACCAACTAATGCACACAATTACATGTGGTACAGTCGCATTGCGTATAAGTAACTATTACTTATCCGCAGGACGACCAGCGGAATCGGTTGTTTAGGCTGCGAAACCTTCAGCCGGAGCGCATTCTCAAAACGGGCCTATATGGGTACTGCGCCAACCCCCAGGGTTGCGCTCACTACCTCTGAGCTTTCTTAAGTCAGGGTCTTCAGAAACTTCGTATAGGTACTTTTAACGGCTTTCTGACTTTCGCGGACCTTCTGGTCTGCTGTAACACTAATTGCTCCTTTTACCTTATTCACTTTTAACGTGAGATGGCCTTCTCCCATGCCACCACGTGTTCACTTCACGGGTATCCTTCTACGAGATCTCGAATTCCAGGGTTCACACCAAAGAAAACTTTACTTGCATACACACGCTCTTTCACTTTATATATGCTTTGATTTTTCTGTACAGAAAATTTCTTTCATTCAGGTAACAGGCTAATCCCAGAGGTAATGCAACGAGAGGAGGATCTTTTTTAAACTAAATTTTGGAAACTGAACAAATTTGTGCTATTATCGCGTGGCTTCCGTATCGCCTACTAAAACAATGCTATCGTGTGATTTGTATTTAGTGGGCGTATCCGTACGCACGTTGCGTGATATACGCCACGTGTGTAGGCCTTTGCGTTGCGTACGCTGTCTCGCACTTGGTCAGAGACACGTGTACACAGGCCGGATACGTCCGCAGTAACACAAATAACACGCTTCTATAAATGCAAACGATATTTAACTATAATCGTTTACCAAGCACCACACAGTATCTCCTGTATAACCTTTATAACTGGGTCAGGCTGCGTGCGTGTTTTACAATTACTCCCTTAAGTATTACTTTTACTTTTAACTAAATAGCAACAAATTTTCTCAGCACATGATCAATGCTAATGGCAAACAGAAAGGTAGATATGTGAAAATACGCAAATGGAAATACAGGTGTGTGCGTGTGTTGCGTGCGCAATTTTCACCAATACGGAAATTTAAACAGATTTAAAAGACAATAGCTTAACGTTCTTACCTTTCGGTTCCGGATCCCACCAGCATCCCTACAAACCAAACGGAGCAGACGCTTATCTAATCAGCACTTACCGTATCCCCAACCACCAAACGGCTAACAGGGGATACTACCTTCCCGCCCTTTGCTGATGGATAAAGTCTGCCTGGTTCCGCTTGGCTGCGGATATGAGGAGGTCCGGACGATGCCCCCAATTGATAAAGTCAGTTATTACCTATAAACATTAAGCTATATTCTATTTTGGACTAAGTACGCTATTGGCGCACTGAGTACCGTAAGGGTACGCACTTAGCGTAGCAGACGCTAGGCCGTGGGCACGACGCACGAGCGACTCGTATGCTCACGGAATGTTACACAGTAACCCTTAGTAACGACACACCGTAAGGGTATGCTTACACTTTAAACCTTGGCAATGAAATACTATAACGATGTAATGCTTATTAACCTTGATAATATGAAAAGCTGTTTGAGCGATTGAGACGCTCAGAAAACCCTTTACAGTAACTAGTGAAAACACAAGACCTGGTTTGGATTTAAAAACCACTTAGGCTCTAACACCCTCGTGGATAATTCTTTTAGAGTAAAAAGGGGAAAAACAGTACAGCTTATACACTACAAAACTAACATCAAAATCTAAACAGAATAACAAGCAATAATATGAACAATAGCGAACGATCGCAAACACAAGCAAACAGAATGAGTACACAATGAGAACTAATGGCAAACACAGAGGATAACAAAATGGCTACAGAGAACTTACACACGTGGGGATGATTCGCAAGCGCGTCCTGAATCCAGCCCTCAGCCTTCAATGTGAAAACCTTGCAGAGAGAGTGAGTGACTGGACAGGCAATGGTGGTCTTTATATACACAACATACAGTAACAATACAATGGTCCCTATAATCTCATGGTTCATTGGACACAGGAATGTGTCTCTGCATTATAACAAAAGGTCATAGGTGGGTTCGAACAGGTGGGCTGTGCCTTTCTCCAACTGCTCAGGTGGGAGGTATCCTCAGGATTCCCGCCGCATGGGTAATGAATAGCAAATACAGTTAATATCTATAAACTACTTTTGTACATAACTATGCGCAGGAGCGAGCATTCTCTTCCTAACCAACACCGAAATGTTACTATTAAAATACTCTACAGCTGGATACTAGACACCACCGTTCAACCTTTATCTGACCCTTCCTATCATGCAAAGAGGAATTTCTCTGTCCAAGAGCCGTTTAAACTAAACATACTTTCTGACATTGTTAAGGGGAATATTATCTATAAAACACACTATATGGGTTAAATATGTTATGATCGAGTCGCACGCTAGACGCTTACAAACTCTACCGTAAATGCGCATACACCACGCGTGATCGCCGGAGCGATCTTACGCAAATTGCGGATATGTGCACGCACGGCAGAGCGTGTGCACGTGCAGTGGGAATGTGCATGAGGGGTTAGTACAAGGCAAGTGATTCATGATATTTTTCGACTTTGACAGGGGGATAGGCAGCAGCAGGGTAAGCTGTAATACAGAGATGCTCAGTCATTGATAATGGGGTGATAAAGTCAGTTATTACCTATAAACATTAAGCTATATTCTATTTTGGACTAAGTACGCTATTGGCGCACTGAGTACCGTAAGGGTACGCACTTAGCGTAGCAGACGCTAGGCCGTGGGCGCGACGCACGAGCGACTCGTACGCTCACGGAATGTTACACAGTAACCCTTAGTAACGACACACCGTAAGGGTACGCTTACACTTTAAACCTTGGCAATGAAATACTATAACGATGTAATGCTTATTAACCTTGATAATATGAAAAGCTGTTTGAGCGATTGAGATGCTCAGAAAACCCTTAACAGTAACTAGTGAAAACACAAGACCTGGTTTTGATTTAAAAACCACTTAGGCTCTAACACCCTCGTGGATAATTCTTTTAGAGTAAAAAGGGGAAAACCAGTACAGCTTATACACTACAAAACTAACATCAAAATCTAAACAGAATAACAAGGAATAATATGAACAATAGCGAACGATCGCAAACACAAGCAAACAGAATGAGTACACAATGAGAACTAATAGCAAACACAGAGGATAACAAAATGGCTACAGAGAACTTACACACGTGGGGATGATTCGCAAGCGCGTCCTGAATCCAGCCCTCAGCCTTCAATGTGAAAACCTTGCAGAGAGAGTGAGTGACTGGACAGGCAATGGTGGTCTTTATATACACAACATACAGTAACAATACAATGGTCCCTATAATCTCATGGTTCATTGGACACAGGAATGTGTCTCTGCATTATAACAAAAGGTCATAGGTGGGTTCGAACAGGTGGGCTGTGCCTTTCTCCAACTGCTCAGGTGGGAGGTATCCTCAGGATTCCCGCCGCATGGGTAATGAACAGCAAATACAGTTAATATCTATAAACTACTTTTGTACATAACTATGCGCAGGAGCGAGCATTCTCTTCCTAACCAACACCGAAATGTTACTATTAAAATACTCTACAGCTGGATACTAGACACCACCGTTCAACCTTTATCTGACCCTTCCTATCATGCAAAGAGGAATTTCTCTGTCCAAGAGCCGTTTAAACTAAACATACTTTCTGACATTGTTAAGGGGAATATTATCTATAAAACACACTATATGGGTTAAATATGTTATGATCGAGTCGCACGCTAGACGCTTACAAACTCTACCGTAAATGCGCATACACCGCGCGTGATCGCCGGAGCGATCTTACGCAAATTGCGGATATGTGCACGCACGGCAGAGCGTGTGCACGTGCAGCGGGAATGTGCATGAGGGGTTAGTACAAGGCAAGTGATTCATGATATTTTTCGACTTTGACAGTCCACCCTTTGGCAGTCAACAATAACTGCCACTATCTAAACAATTAAGCAGAAAAATATATATTACCATGAAATACCTTATTATGATTGGGAGTAGGGAGTAAGAGGAGAAGGTGGGAAATGTATGACCTAGTGAGATAGTAAAAAGCATGTATGTATGAATTGTATTAATAATGGGGGATAGGCGGCAGCAGGATAAGCTGTAATACAGAGATGCTCAGTCATTGATAAGGGGGATAGGCGGCAGCAGGGTAAGCTGTAATACAGAGATGCTCAGTCATTGATAAGGGGGGATAGGCGGAAGCAGGGTACGCTGTAGTACATAGATGCTCAGTCATTAATAAGGGGGGATAGGCGGCAGCAGGGTAAGCTGTAATACAGAGATGCTCAGTCATTGATAAGGGGGAATAGGCGGCAGCAGGGGAAGCTGTAATACAGAGATGCTCAGTGTGGCCGGAGAGCCCCAGCCACGAGGAGAATGGCCGCCGGCGGCACTGAAGGGGTTAACCCCTAGTGCCCGGCGCCATTCTACAGGACAATGGGCGCTTGGCGCCATATTTAAAAAGTAATGGGCGCTAGGCGCCGGGCTGTATTAAATGTATAAAACTGTATTTTTAACTGTGCCGTGGTCCCGGACCCCTCCGGAGACCACGGCAGGGAGGACAGCCCCCGGCGCGCTCAGCAGAGTGTGCGCGCCGGGGGAGAGGAGGCAGCCGCTGACCGCCGGAGTCCGGGAGCTCCGCTCCCGGCAGCGGTCAGTGTAGCCCCGGGCGCACTGGAGTGTGCGCGCCGGGGAGAAGGGTGAGCGCTGCGGCTGGGAGCTCGGCTCCCGCGGCAGTGCTCTATGTGAGAGCCGCCGCTGGGGGCCGGGAGCTCTGCTCCCAGCGCCTCAGCCCAGCACGGGTGGCCAGCCGCAGCAGCCGGGACGGACGTCCCGGGCTGCTAGCCGGCGAGGGGGGTGCGCTGCAGCCCGGCTCCCCGCCGGACGCTGCAGTGAGGCCACCAGACAGGCGCCGCTCATGGGGGACCGGGCTAGCCGGCTCCCTAGCGGTGTGGGGGCAATTAGGTTGCCCAGCAGGATTGTGAGCACTGGGGTCCGGGAGCTACGCTCCCGGCGCCTCAGCGCTGAAACAAGCCTGAGTCACGGCGGCCGGGACCAGTGTCCCGGTCCGCCGGACTCCGGTACAGGGGGGTGCGCCGCTGCGTGCGGCGGGGCCACCAAAGTAGTGCCACCCTGGGGGGACAGGGAGAGCCAGCTCCCTGGAACCCTAGAGGCAGGAAGGCAGGCTGGAGGATGGGGGAAGCCAGCCCCATGCCTCCAGCACAGAGAGAGAGAGCCCTAGCAGCCAGGCTGCAGGGCTAGGGAAGCACAGCAGTTAAATAAAACATTGTGTAAAATAATGACATACAGTGTGTTGTAAGGCACTGCAGTGCCTGAGTATGTAGAGTCTGTGCAGGGCACAGGCTCAGTGTATAGTTACAGGGAAATGTACAGTGTGGTTTAAAATGTAATGTATTTAAAGAGAAATTGCACTTACTTGATTGTGTGTCCCAGGAGGGGGGAATCCATGGCTGTGCAGGCTGATGGATTCTCCCAGACCTCTTCCCTAAAAACGGAATGCTTTCCCATCCAGCCTCACAGTTCCAATGGGCACAGGGAGAAAGAGAAGCAGCTTAGCTATAAAACAAGCTGAGTGGTTTCTTGGAGCTCCATGGAGATCAGCCGTAGTGGCCAGGAAACCTGGACCGGGGAGCCCGGCTGCCCAGCTCTGGAGCCCAAATCCAGGCTGCAGGCAGTGAGAGGGGTCCCGGGCAGGTTTCTGGAAGTCAGATTTAGGAGGGAAAACTTCCCCCCAGCCAGACTGAACGGCACCGTGGGAGTATCCTGCTCTCCCAGATGGGAGAGACAAAGGAGACCGACCACTCCCCACTGTCCATTGGGGACAATGTTAGGTGTGCATGAGACCAGAGCATGCACAGCTCATGGGTAAACATTGATTGGTTGTGCACCACAGGGCGGGCTTACCCCCTGTGGTAAGGGGTCTTGGAGAGGGATAAAAGAAGGGCAGTTGGCCCATAGGATTGTGTATTGTAACATCTTCTTCTGCTGAAACATCTTAATTGTATGCTGTTGCCCCTAGCAATAGGGAGGAGCCTTTTTAAAGGTTATTTGAGCAATAAACACCTTTGCCTCAAGAAGACTGCTTCATCTTGTGACCAACAGGGTTAGGCCAAACCTAGCCCCGTCCTCCGGCTGTCCAGGGAAGCACCTGACGTCTCCAAGCTCCGCCTTCCGCCAGCTACCGGTAGAGGCCTAGCAAGTGGCTAGTGGGGATTCGTCGACACCACACAGGTGTGGTAAAGCAGTGCGTCGGCACATACAGAGCAGAACCGTGGTTCCAAACGCCACGGCAGGTTAGGAGTTTGGTGGTGGCAGCGAGAACCCGCCCACAGCGCAGTGGGTGGAGTCAGTAACAGGCGGTTACTGACGGTAAGCGGGAATCCCCTATGTGGTCAGGCCTCGTGCGGCTTGATCTTCCATTCTGTGCGCAGTCCACGGGACGCGGAAGCTGCGAGTGCTTCCGTACGGTATCGTCCTGTCACACTCAGTCATTGATAAGGGGGGATAGGTGGCAGCAGGGGAAGCTGTAATACAGAGATGCTCAGTCATTAATAAGGGGGGATAGGCGGCAGCAGGGTAAGCTGTAATACAGAGATGCTCAGTCATTAATAAGGGGGGATAGGCGGCAGCAGGGTAAGCTGTAATACATAGATGCTCAGTCATTGATAAGGGGGAATAGGCGGCAATCACTGCTTGCATGAATGTGTCCTCAATTAATTAATGTCCCGAAAAGATGTGTGCACACATATATTACTTTGAATGGATAATTACCATGGGCGATAAGCTTTTCATTCACCTCTTTAAAACAGTCTGTTTAGGACCATCCCAATTGGAAAGACTCCCTCTGTCGAACTGAGGAAGCCGCTGAACGCATTGGGAAGGCGGAGAAACGCGTTTTCGAAGGACCTACTGGCAGTGACTATCACCTCCTGTTTGTTTTACACGATCACCGGCTTCTGGCTACGATATAACAGCCAGTCCACCTGCAATTGCGGTTAGCCACCAGCAGAGGGAGCCGGAGCACTGTGGACGGATTCCCGTGGATATTGTCTCCAGATATTCTGCAGTAAAGGGACAAGCACCAGCAGAGGGAGTCTTTCCAATTGGGATGGTCCTAAACAGACTGTTTTAAAGAGGTGAATGAAAAGCTTATCGCCCATGGTAATTATCCATTCAAAGTAATATATGTGTGCACACATCTTTTCGGGACATTAATTAATTGAGGACACATTCATGCAAGCAGTGTCCGTAAATGCCGAACTCATTGGTCTATTATCCAATCATGTGGACATTGTGAAATCAGCTCATTAAAATCCAAGCCTCAGATATTAAACGTATTTAGGTATATATATTTGTGTATGTGGAGCATTTATATTAAAAGCATCCACTATACACAATATGCATTTTTATGTATGTCATTTTTGCTGCAGCAATATATGCTAATAAAGTATGATTTATATGTTTTTTAATATTAAATAGCAATTTGCCATTTTTTAGTCACTTTTTGATTATCTCCGATAAATAGTGAGGACAGCGCTACTGATTTCCTACAGAGGGTCACACCTGTGTGGGTAGTTTGTGGTTTTTTGGTTAATATAGGGATTGCAATTATCCCTATATCAGGAGCAGCAGTCATCGCCATTATCTAAAATCTCCTTGATCCAGTGGGTACTGGCGCTAGAGAGTGTATACTCCTGTCCACACAAGGTTGGTGTGTGGGCGGTTGTGTACACATCCAGTATCATTTATTCTTTGATTGATTGGAATAGGCGGCAGCAGGGGAAGCTGTAATACAGAGATGCTCAGTCATTGATAAGGGGGGATAGGAGGAAGCAAGGGAAGCTGTAATACAGAGATGCTCAGTCATTAATAAGGGGGGATAGGTGGCAGCAGGGGAAGCTGTAATACATAGATGCTCAGTCATTAATAAGGGGGGATAGGCGGCAGCAGGGTAAGCTGTAATACAGAGATGCTCAGTCATTGATAAGGGGGATAGGTGGAAGCAGGGGAAGCTGTAATACAGAGATGCTCAGTCATTAATAAGGGGGGATAGGCGGCAGCAGGGTAAGCTGTAATACAGAGATGCTCAGTCATTGATAAGGGGGGATAGGCAGCAGCAGGGTAAGCTGTAATACAGAGATGCTCAGTCATTAATAATGGGGGATAGGCGGCAGCAGGATAAGCTGTAATACAGAGATGCTCAGTCATTGATAAGGGGGATAGGCGGCAGCAGGGTAAGCTGTAATACAGAGATGCTCAGTCATTGATAAGGGGGGATAGGCGGCAGCAGGGTACGCTGTAATACATAGATGCTCAGTCATTAATAAGGGGGGATAGGTGGCAGCAGGGTAAGCTGTAATACAGAGATGCTCAGTCATTGATAAGGGGGAATAGGCGGCAGCAGGGGAAGCTGTAATACAGAGATGCTCAGTCATTGATAAGGGGGGATAGGTGGCAGCAGGGGAAGATGTAATATAGAGATGCTCAGTCATTGATAAGGGGGGATAGGTGGCAGCAGGGTAAGCTGTAATACAGAGATGCTCAGTGATTGATAAGCGGGTATAGGCGGCAGTAGGGGAAGCTGTAATACAGAGATGCTCAGTCACTGATAAGCGGGTATAGGTGGCAGCAGGGTACGCTGCAATACGGAGATGCTCAGTCATTAATAAGGGGGTATAGGAGGAAGCAGGTTAAGCTGTAATACAGCGATGCTCAGTCATTAATAAGGGGGTATAGGAGGAAGCAAGGGAAGCTGTAATACAGAGATGCTCAGTCATTAATAAGGGGGTATAGGAGTAAGCAGGGTAAGCTGTAATACAGAGATGCTCAGTCATTGATAAGCGGGTATAGGTGGCAGCAGGGTAAGGTGTAATACAGAGATGCTCAGTCATTGATAAGGGGGATAGGTGGCAGCAGGGTAAGCTGTAATACAGAGATGCTCAGTCATTGATAAGGGGGGATAGGTGGAAGCAGGGTAAGCTGTAATACAGAGATGCTCAGTCATTGATAAGGGGGGATAGGCGGCAGCAGGGTACGCTGTAGTACATAGATGCTCAGTCATTAATAAGGGGGGATAGGCGGCAGCAGGGTAAGCTGTAATACAGAGATGCTCAGTCATTGATAAGGGGGAATAGGCGGCAGCAGGGGAAGCTGTAATACAGAGATGCTCAGTCATTGATAAGGGGTGATAGGTGGCAGCAGGGGAAGCTGTAATACAGAGATGCTCAGTCATTGATATGGGGGGATAGGCAGCAGCAGGGTAAGCTGTAATACAGAGATGCTCAGTCATTAATAATGGGGGATAGGCAGCAGCAGGATAAGCTGTAATACAGAGATGCTCAGCATTGATAAGGGGGATAGGCGGCAGCAGGGTAAGCTGTAATACAGAGATGCTCAGTCATTGATAAGGGGGGATAGGCGGCAGCAGGGTACGCTGTAATACATAGATGCTCAGTCATTAATAAGGGGGGATAGGCGGCAGCAGGGTAAGCTGTAATACAGAGATGCTCAGTCATTGATAAGGGGGAATAGGCGGCAGCAGGGGAAGCTGTAATACAGAGATGCTCAGTCATTGATAAGGGGGGATAGGTGGCAGCAGGGGAAGCTGTAATATAGAGATGCTCAGTCATTGATAAGGGGGGATAGGTGGCAGCAGGGTAAGCTGTAATACAGAGATGCTCAGTGATTGATAAGCGGGTATAGGTGGCAGTAGGGGAAGCTGTAATACAGAGATGCTCAGTCACTGATAAGCGGGTATAGGTGGCAGCAGGGTACGCTGTAATACGGAGATGCTCAGTCATTAATAAGGGGGTATAGAAGGAAGCAGGTTAAGCTGTAATACAGCGATGCTCAGTCATTAATAAGGGGGTATAGGAGGAAGCAAGGGAAGCTGTAATACAGAGATGCTCAGTCATTAATAAGGGGGTATAGGAGTAAGCAGGGTAAGCTGTAATACAGAGATGCTCAGTCATTGATAAGCGGGTATAGGTGGCAGCAGGGTAAGGTGTAATACAGAGATGCTCAGTCATTGATAAGGGGGATAGGTGGCAGCAGGGTAAGCTGTAATACAGAGATGCTCAGTCATTGATAAGGGGGGATAGGTGGAAGCAGGGTAAGCTGTAATACAGAGATGCTCAGTCATTGATAAGTGGGATAGGTGGCAGCAGGGTAAGCTGTAATACAGAGATGCTCTATTAGAGAGACATGTAGGATGTGGGATGTGGTACTGTAGATAATTCTGTGAGTGGGTAACTGCACAGGAGAAATCTGGTGTGTGGGAGTGGGAGTGGGAGAAAGTTTAGTCGCAGAGAAGAGGTAAAGCGGCGATATTACAGTAGAGTGTATTTTGTTATAATATTTGAAGTGTATTGTACATGAGGCTAGTTTCTACTGGATTGTAGAGGGCATGGAGTGCCAGTGTAGAGGGCATGGGGTACCAGCATAGCGGACATGGGGTACCAGTATAGAGGACATGGGGTGCCAGTATACAGAACTTGGGCTGCCAGTGTAGAGGGCATGGAGTGCTAGTGTAGGGGGTATGGGGTGCCAGTGTAGGGGGCATGGTGTGCCAGTATAGAGGACATCGGGTGCCAGTATAGAGGGCATGGGGTGCCAGTATACAGAACTTGGGCTGCCAGTGTAGAGGGCATGGAGTGCCAGTGTAGGGGGTATGGGGTGCCAGTGTAGGTGGCATGGGGTGCCAGTATTGAGAGCATGTAGTGTCAGTATAGAGGGCATGGAATGCCAGTATAGAGGGCATGGGGTGCCAGTGTAGGGGGCATGGGGTGCCAGTGTAGGGGGCATGGGGTGCCAGTGTAGAGGGCATGGGGTGCCAGTATAGAGGACTTGGGCTGCCAGTGTAGAGGGCATGAAGTGCCAGTGTAGGAGGTATGGGGTGCCAGTGTAGAGGGCATGGGGTGCCAGTGTGGAGGGCATGGGGTGCCAGTATAGAGGACATGGGCTGCCAGTGTAGAGGGCATGGAGTGCCAGTGTAGGTGGTATGGGGTGCCAGTGTAGAGGGCATGGGGTGCCAGTGTAGAGGGCATGGGGTGCCAGCGTAGAGGGCATGGATTGCCAGTGTAGAGGGCATGGGGTGCCAGTGTAGAAAGCATGGGGGTGCTAGTGTAGAGGGCATGGGGTGCCAGTGTAGAGGGCATGGGGTGCTAGTGTAGAGGGCATGGGGTGCCAGTATAGAGGACTTGGGCTGCCAGTGTAGAGGGCATGAAGTGCCAGTGTAGGGGGCATGGGGTGCCAGTGTAGAGGGCATGGGGTGCCAGTGTGGAGGGCATGGGGTGCCAGTATAGAGGACATGGGCTGCCAGTGTAGAGGGCATGGAGTGCCAGTGTAGGTGGTATGGGGTGCCAGTGTAGAGGGCATGGGGTGCCAGTGTAGGGGGTATGGGGTGCCAGTGTAGAGGGCATGGATTGCCAGTGTAGGGGGTATGGGGTGCCAGGGTAGGGGGCATGGGGTGCCCAGGTAGGGGGCATGGGGTGCCAGTGTAGAGGGCATGGGGTGCCAGTATACACTGCCAGTGTAGAGTGCATGAAGTGCCAGTGTAGGGGGTATGGGGTGCCAGTGTAGAGGGCATGGGGTGCCAGTGTGGAGGGCATGGGGTGCCAGTATAGAGGACATGGGCTGCCAGTGTAGAGGGCATGGAGTGCCAGTGTAGGTGGTATGGGGTGCCAGTGTAGAGGGCATGGGGTGCCAGTGTAGGGGGTATGGGGTGCCAGTGTAGAGGGCATGGATTGCCAGTGTAGGGGGTATGGGGTGCCAGTGTAGAGGGCATGGGGTGCCAGGGTAGGGGGCATGGGGTGCCAGTGTAGAGGGCATGGGGTGCCAGTGTAGAGGGCATGGTGTGCCAGTGTAGGGGGTATGGGGTGCCAGTGTAGAGGGCATGGATTTCCAGTGTAGGGGGTATGGGGTGCTAGTGTAGAGGGCATGGGGTGCCAGTGTAGGGGGCATGGGGTGCCAGTGTAGGGGCATGGGGCATGGATTTCCAGTGTGGGGTGCCAGTGTAGAGGGCATGGGGTGCTAGTGTAGGGGGCATGGGGTGCCAGTGTAGAGGGCATAGGGTGCCTGTGTAGGGGGTATGGGGTGCCAGTGTAGAGGGCATGGGGTGCCAGTGTAGAGGGCATGGGGTGCCAGTGTAGAGGGCATGGGGTGCTAATGTAGAGGGCATGGGGTGCCAGTGTAGAGGGCATGGGGTGCCAGTGTAGAGGGCATGGGGTGCTAGTGTAGAGGGCATGGAGTGCCAGTGTAGAGGGCATGGGGTGCCTGTGTAGGGGGTATGGGGTGCCAGTGTAGAGGGCATGGGGTGCCAGTGTAGAGGGCATGGGGTGCTAGTGTAGAGGGCATGGGGTGCCAGTGTAGAGGGCATGGGGTGCTAGTGTAGAGGGCATGGGGTGCCAGTGTAGAGGGCATGGCGTGCCAGTGTAGAGGGCATGGGGTGCTAGTGTAGAGGGCATGGGGTGCCAGTATAGGGGTCCGCAGAGTGGCACAGCAGATGTGGAGCAGTGAGAGAGGAAGATATGCTTTCTTGCGGCATTCAAGATGGATTGAAGTAAGGAAAGATGGCTGATGAGAATGTCAGGCACTGTAGCAGGAGGTTGCAGTAGCAAAGTGGGAAATACAGAGAGTAGATAAGAGTATTGGTAAAATCTTGTAAGGTGGAGCTGATAGGGCTAGGGGACAGACTAGGGGAGGCATTTATCAAAGCTTGGAGAGACATAAAGTGCAGAGAGATAAAGTAACAACCAATCAGCTCCTGTCGGTGTTTGAAAAATGTCAGTTGAGCTGATTGGTTGGTACTTTATCTGTCTCCACTTTATCTCCAACCTTTGAGAAATCTCCCCCTGGGTCGGACGTTAGGAATAAAGGCAGATGATGGAGTAAAGTGTGACACAAAGGAAGCCAGGAGATGATGGAGATATGAGGGGAGAAAGGGGGGACCCTTGGGTGGGGGAGGGGTTAGATTATAAACTCAGTGTTAGAGATGTTGAGCTTTAGGTAGCATTGGAGCATCTGTGATGAAGTGGAATAGAGGCGGTTACACAGTACAGAAGGGAGGTAGATCTTAGTATCAGCGCAGAGGTGGTACTAGGCTGAATAAGCAACTAGCCCATTACTAACTAAAGTGGGGTAAACATTTTATCAGATATAATTATCTCCTGTAGTATATAGCGGGATGTGCGCTTTGAGCGTTGCCTTGCGGCAGTAAGTAATTCCTCTGTATGTTTTTCAGGCGGTTCTACAAAGACATGCCCCAGAACGCCTTGGAGAAAAGATCCAACTTTGATTTCTTAGAGTAAGTATAGACAATGCAGATACTGTCAGATACGTGCTGCTGATAGAGAGTAAGTATAGACAATGCAGATACTGTCAGATACGTGCTGCTGATAGAGAGTAAGTATAGACAATGCAGATACTGTCAGATACGTGCTGCTGATAGAGAGTAAGTATAGACAATGCAGATACTGTCAGATACGTGCTGCTGATAGAGAGTAAGTATAGACAATGCAGATACTGTCAGATACGTGCTGCTGATAGAGAGTAAGTATAGACAATGCAGATACTGTCAGATACGTGCTGCTGATAGAGAGTAAGTATAGACAATGCAGATACTGTCAGATACGTGCTGCTGATAGAGAGTAAGTATAGACAATGCAGATACTGTCAGATACGTGCTGCTGATAGAGAGTAAGTATAGACAATGCAGATACTGTCAGATACGTGCTGCTGATAGAGAGTAAGTATAGACAATGCAGATACTGTCAGATACGTGCTGCTGATAGAGAGTAAGTATAGACAATGCAGATACTGTCAGATGCGTGCTGCTGATAGAGAGTAAGTATAGACAATGAGGATACTGTCAGATACGTGCTGCTGATAGAGAGTAAGTATAGACAATGCAGATACTGTCAGATGCGTGCTGCTGATAGAGAGTAAGTATAGACAATGCAGATACTGCCAGATACGTGCTGCTGATAGAGAGTAAGTATAGACAATGCAGATACTGTCAGATACGTGCTGCTGATAGAGAGTAAGTATAGACAATGCAGATACTGTCAGATACGTGCTGCTGATAGAGAGTAAGTATAGACAATGCAGATACTGCCAGATACGTGCTGCTGATAGAGAGTAAGTATAGACAATGCAGATACTGTCAGATACGTGCTGCTGATAGAAGCTGTGTGGCCTGCACAGCCAGTTACTGTCACGTTGTTATCATGTGACGCCTGCATATATACGCTGTGACACACTACAACACCTGTCCTGTGCATCTTACTTTAACGTGCAAGGTCACTGCAGTAACTCCGTGTAAGCTGGGCATTCAGGACGCACTGTTTCCCCTTTATATGTACTAAACCTAGTGGTTTGAATTTGATGGAAAAGAAGTTGCATAGCAGAATAAGAGGAACAAGGCTAGGACATGCTCAGAGATGGCAAAAAAAACAAAACAGCAGGAAAGATGGAAGAAAATAAGGACAAAGGCCCTCATTCTGAGGTGATCGCTCGCTAGCTACTTTTAGCAGCCGCGCAAACGCATAGTCGCCACCCACGGGGGAGTGTATTTTCGCTTTGCAAGTGTGCGAACGCCTGTGCAGCCGAGCTCTGCAAAAGCATTTTGTGCAAAACAAGACCAGCCCTGCAGTTACTTATTCTGTGCGATGATTGCTGCGACGAAGGTCCCGGAATTGACGTCAGACACCTGCCATGCAAACGCCTGGACACGCCTGCATTTGTCGAAACACTCCCAGGAAATGGTCAGTTGACACCCATAAACGCCCTCTTCCTGTCAATCCCCTTTGCGAACGCCTGTGCGAATGGATTCTTTGCTAGAATCCTTGCACAGCAACGATGCTCTTTGTGCCCGTATGACGCGCGTGCGCATTGCGGTGCATACGCATGCGCAGTTTTCCCATTTTTTTAAGTGAACGCTGCACAGCGAACAACGGCAGCTAGCGATCAACTCGGAATGACCCCCAAAGTCTGTTGTCCAATTTGCTGCTACTGGTTTTCCTGCTTATTGCTTCTTTTGGATCATCTAAATCACTGAAAATGATTGTCACAGAAAATGGCGCTGTGACTAATTTACTAAGCCTTGGAAAGAGATAAAGTAGACGGAGATAAAGTACATGACCAGTTTCACGCCAAGTTAATAAGATGATCACGGTCAAGTCTGCAGCACAGATGCGCAGTTGTGTCTTGTTTTCTTTTCTGCTTTTTCAGCTTCTTTTCCCCTAGTTTGGTGCTTTCCTCTTCCTGCCGTTACAGCTGTATTCCTCCAATGTTTTGGACTGTGAGGGATCTATGTACTAAGCTTGGTAGAGAGATAAAGTGGACGGAGATAAGGTACCAGCCAATCAGCTCCTTACTGTCATTTTTAAAATACAGCCTGTAACATGACAGTTGGGAGCTGATTGGCTGATACTTTATCTCCGTCCACTTTATCTCTCTCCCAGGCTTAGTACATTTGCCCCTAAGTCACTTGTTGGGCTCATGCTGTTTCTGTACTTCGTAAGGCTCTGTGGACCCCTTGTGGCGCCATATAAATATAGGATAATAATAAAAATACAGAATAATTTGTGTTGATCCTATAATACAGAATACTATGTGTTTAGCATATAACACAGACATAATATAGAACATTGGGGGTAATTCCAAGTTGATCGCAGCAGAATTTTTTTTAGCAGTTGGGCAAAACCATGTGCACTGCAGGGGGGCAGATATAACATGTGCAGAGAGAGTTAGATTTGGGTGGGTTATTTTGTTTCTGTGCAGGGTAAATACTGGCTGCTTTATTTTTACACTGCAATTTAGATTGCAGATTGAACACACCACACCCAAATCTAACTCTCTCTGCACATGTTACATCTGCCCCACCTGCACTGCACATGGGCCCTCATTCCGAGTTGATCGGTCGCAAGGCGATTTTAGCAGAGTTACACACGCTAAGCCGCCGCCTACTGGGAGTGAATCTTAGCTTCTTAAAATTGCGACCGATGTATTCGCAATATTGCGATTACTAACTACTTAGCAGTTTCAGAGTAGCTCCAGACTTACTCTGCCTGTGCGATCAGTTCAGTGCTTGTCGTTCCTGGTTGACGTCACAAACACACCCAGCGTTCGCCCAGGCACTCCCACCGTTTATCCGGCCACTCCTGCGTTTTTTCCGGAAACGGTAGCGTTTTCAGCCACACGCCCCTGAAACGCCGTGTTTCCGCCCAGTAACACCCATTTCCTGTCAATCACATTACGATCGCCGGAGCGAAGAAAAAGCCGTGAGTAAAAATACTTTCTTCATAGTAAAGTTACTTGGCGCAGTCGCAGTGCGAACTTTGCGCATGCGTACTAAGCGGATTTTCACTGCGATGCGATGAAAAAGAACGAGCGAACAACTCGGAATGAGGGCCATGGTTTTGCCCAACTGCTAACAAATTTCCTGCTGCGATCAACTCAGAATTACCCCCATACTGTGGGAGAGATGTATCAAACATGGGGGGGAGATAAAGTACCGTCCAATTAGCTTCTGACTCTCATTTTACAGGTTGTGCTTAAAAAAATGACAATTATGGTCTGATTGGTGGTTATTTTATCTCTCTCCAAGCTTTGGTACATCTCCCCAGTGTGTTGTGCCTGTAATACAGAATACTGTGTGCTTATTACTTCCAGGAAAGAAGTGGGTCTGGACCTGTTCTTCCCTAAACAGATGCAGGAGAGTCTGAAGGTAACAGGCGAATCGCCAGGATATACAGTATAATCACATGCGCTATACGTATCTTACAGCATATAAGAAATACACAAATATATATGATGAGTATGACATGTGCGATGCTCCTGCCCTACAGAGGGGACCAATCAGAGCACAGCAATAATAAGATGTGTCTGTTCTGTGCGCAGCCCAAGCAGTTCCGGAAGATGATCCAGCAGACGTTTCAGCAGTACGGGTCCCTGAAGGAGGAAGAGTGTATCATGCGGTTCCTGGGCACCTTGTCCAGCTTCACCTCCATCGACCAGGAGACCTACAGATGTGAGCTGGCGGTGAGTGCACCGTAACACACTGACGGGTCAAAAAAATTAGTTAGGAAGACCAGATGCACTGTCCCACTGAATAAAAGAATATGTAAGTAAAAAGGAACCGGCGTTGTGTTGTGTCTCCAATCATCAAGAATGGATGGAGAAATAAAAAATAACAATTTATTCAGCATACAACAATATAAACTGATTATAAACAAAATGACCCTACTAGGTCACTGTTTTAAAACCATAGATATTGTACTGAGAAGCAAAAGTTTGTATATAACTGCCCAAATAATAGTTCCACAGTTGGATCCCAGACAAATGGCATATAGTCCCAATAGGGCACCAAATAATTCGGCTGGTATTACCCGTGGTGATGATTGTCCAAGTACACTTTGAATCCTCAGCAAGCAAGCTATCTGTGTGTCGTCCACTGGGCTTTCCAAATAGTGCTGTCAGCAGTGTGGTCCCAATTGGAAATTTAGAAGTCAGGGGAGATCTATAAAAGTCCATATCTGGATCCATAAATGCAGGTGGAGATATACAGCGCCAGTTCCCTAGGTCACCTAGTGGTCACTTCTGATGAAGCTAGGTGACCGCGCCTAGGGAAACGCGTTAAGAATGAGAAACTGCCGCTGTATATCTCCACCTGCAGTTATGGATCCAGATATGGACCTTTAAAGAACTCCCCTGACTTCTCTATTGGAAGGTGGAGACTTCCTGGACCCTTTGTTGTATCTGCGGCTTGGATCACCAATGCAAGCAGGAGGCGTCTACTTATATCTGAAAGATTAAGTTAAACAGCGTTTTCTCTTCAGCAAGGTTGGAGCATCACGGTGGACGTGGTCATTAGCCCCAAAGGAATCCGACAGCTGACAGCAAAAGACTCCAAGGTGAGCAGAATTCAGAGCATTTCACCTAGCAGCCAAATGTGAGCGTGTGGAATTAAGTTTATTGGTTTATAAAATCCCTGTTGTGCACTGACACTAGTCTGGGAAAACCTGGAATGGTCCACACGTAATCTGCTTCTGTTTATACTTAGCCTGTGTTCCAGCAGATCACTGAAACCGTAGCCATGTGCCAGCTGCGTGCCCACTTCTGGTCATTGCCCGGCACCCACTGGCGGATCGGGCTACTGTGCCGACTCTACATTGCCGACACTACTGTGCGATCAGCATTGCAGTCAGTAACCTCTGCGCTCTCTCTCCCTACAGCCCACGTGTTTTGCAGAATTTAAACAGATTAAATCCATCAAGTGCTCGCTACTGGATGACGGGCGGGCACTGCTGCTGCTGGGTGTATCCGGAGCCCCCCAGGTAAGCTCACAGCTCATTATATAGCGGGTAGGGCTTGTAATTGAGCATTGCATACAGTTACACACAGCGCTGTACGGAGAATGTTTCCTTGTCTATTAAGCTTACAATCTAATCCTTTTTAGTTAGGACACAAAGAAAAAGTTCATGAATGCTTTTGCTTTGCCAAGAAATAAAAAGTGTTGTAACAATTTGGCCTCCTTTCTCTCTTCAGCCATAGGCCCTCATTCCGAGTTGTTCGTTCGCTAGCTGCTTTTAGCAGCTTTGCACACGCTAAGCCGCCGCCTACTGGGAGTGAATCTTAGCTGTGCAGAATTGCGAACGAAAGGTTTGCAGAATTGCGAATAGAATAGCGAATAGAAATTTCTGTGCAGTTTCTGAGTAGCTCCAGACTTACTCTGCCACTGCGATCAGTTCAGTCAGTTTCGTTCCTGGTTTGACGTCACAAACACACCCAGCGTTCGCCCAACCACTCCCCCGTTTCTCCAGACACTCCCGCGTTTTTCCCTGAAACGCCTGCGTTTTTTCACACACTCCCATAAAACGGTCAGTTTCCGCCCAGAAACACCCACTTCCTGTCAATCACACTACGATCACCAGAACGAAGAAAAATCTTCGTTAAGCCGTGAGTAAAATACCAAACTTTTGTGCTAATTTACTTGGCGCAGACGCACTGCGAACATTGCGCATGCGCAGTTTGCGACTTATCGCACCGATGCAAAGAAAAATAACGAGCGAACAACTCGGAATGAGGGCCATAGTTCCCATCTACATTACTGATTGCATTAGCTGTAAGTATTGATGGTTCTACGATAAACCACTGACTAATATGATCTATTTGTATTTCTTAAGCCATTAGCTATCAAAACCTCTTCACTGGCGGTGGCTGAAAACATGGCTGACCTCATTGACGGATACTGCCGGTTACATAATGAATTCAAAGAGTCTGTGATTGTCTATCCCGGGAAAGGTGAGGAAATCACAGGAAGACGTCCTTCATCTTCCGAGTAATGCAGTGAGGGGCAGCCTTTATTTCATAATCAGTCATCGCAAAACTCCTCCACATGCTCCTCACTTGCTCCAGCATTCCACGACATGCCGCAGTATGCCCCCCGTGAGCACACCTACCCACCATAAAATTCCCCCACGTGCCACACAGACCTCTGCACATGTCACTGAGAGCTCCTCACATTCCACACAGATCTCCCTACATCCCATACAGATCTCCACACATCCCACGCAGATCTCCTTACATCACACATAGATCTCCTTACATCACACATAGATCTCTCCACATTCCACACAGCTCTCCCTACATCCCACGCAGATCTCCCTACATCCCACGCAGATCTCCTTACATCACATATAGATCTCTCCACATTCCACACAGCTCTCCCTACATCCCACGCAGATCTCCCTACATCCCACGCAGATCTCCCGACATCCCACGCAGCTCTCCCTACATCCCACGCAGCTCTCCCTACATCCCACGCAGCTCTCCCTACATCCCACGCAGATCTCCCGACATCCCACACAGATCTCCCGACATCCCACACAGATCTCCCCACATCCCACGCAGATCTCCCTACATCCCACGCAGATCTCCCTACATCCCACGCAGATCTCCCCACATCCCCACGCAGATCTCCCCACATCCCACGCAGATCTCCCGACATCCCACGCAGATCTCCCGACATCCCACGCAGATCTTCCGACATCCCACGCAGATCCCCCGACCTCCCATGCAGATCTCCCGACATCCCACGCAGATCTCCCCACATCCCACGCAGATCTCCTTACATCACACATAGATCTCTCCACATTCCACACAGCTCTCCCTACATTCCACACAGATCTCCCTACATCCCACGCAGATCTCCCTACATCCCACGCAGATCTCCCTACATCCCACGCAGATCTCCGGACATCCCACGCAGATCTCCCTACATCCCACACAGCTCTCCCTACATTCCACACAGATCTCCCCACATCCCACGCAGATCTCCCCACATCCCACGCAGATCTCCCGACATCCCATGCAGATCTCCCCACATCCCACGCAGATCTCCTTACATCACACATAGATCTCTCCACATTCCACACAGCTCTCCCTACATTCCACACAGATCTCCCTACATCCCACACAGATCTCCCTACATTCCACACAGATCTCCCTACATCCCACACAGATCTCCCGACATCCCACACAGATTTCCCGACATCTCACGCAGATCTCCCGACATCCCACGCAGATCTCCCGACATCTCACGCAGATCTCCCTACATCCCACGCAGATCTCCCGACATCCCACGCAGATCTCCCGACATCCCACGCAGATCTCCCTACATCCCACGCAGATCTCCCGACATCCCACGCAGCTCTCCCTACATCCCACGCAGCTCTCCCTACATCCCACGCAGCTCTCCCTACATCCCACGCAGATCTCCCGACATCCCACACAGATCTCCCGACATCCCACACAGATCTCCCCACATCCCACGCAGATCTCCCTACATCCCACGCAGATCTCCCTACATCCCACGCAGATCTCCCCACATCCCCACGCAGATCTCCCCACATCCCACGCAGATCTCCCCACATCCCACGCAGATCTCCCGACATCCCACGCAGATCTCCCGACATCCCACGCAGATCTTCCGACATCCCACGCAGATCCCCCGACCTCCCATGCAGATCTCCCGACATCCCACGCAGATCTCCCCACATCCCACGCAGATCTCCTTACATCACACATAGATCTCTCCACATTCCACACAGCTCTCCCTACATTCCACACAGATCTCCCTACATCCCACGCAGATCTCCCTACATCCCACGCAGATCTCCCTACATCCCACGCAGATCTCCGGACATCCCACGCAGATCTCCCTACATCCCACACAGCTCTCCCTACATTCCACACAGATCTCCCCACATCCCACGCAGATCTCCCCACATCCCACGCAGATCTCCCGACATCCCATGCAGATCTCCCCACATCCCACGCAGATCTCCTTACATCACACATAGATCTCTCCACATTCCACACAGCTCTCCCTACATTCCACACAGATCTCCCTACATCCCACACAGATCTCCCTACATTCCACACAGATCTCCCTACATCCCACACAGATCTCCCGACATCCCACACAGATTTCCCGACATCTCACGCAGATCTCCCGACATCCCACGCAGATCTCCCGACATCTCACGCAGATCTCCCTACATCCCACGCAGATCTCCCGACATCCCACGCAGATCTCCCGACATCCCACGCAGATCTCCTTACATCCCACATAGATCTCCCCACATCCCACGCAGATCTTCCCATATCCCACGCAGATCTCCTTAACATCACACATGGATCTCTCCACATTCCACACAGATCTCCCTACATCCCACACAGATCTCCCCACATCCCATGCAGACCTCCCCACATCACATGCTGATCTCCCTACATCCCATGCAGACCTCCCCACATCACATGTTGATCTCCCTACATCCCATGCAGACCTCCCCACATCACATGCTGATCTCCCTACATCCCATGCAGACCTCCCCACATCACATGCTGATCTCCCTACATCCCATGCAGACCTCCCCACATCACATGCTGATCTCCCTACATCTCATGCAGACCTCCCCACATCACATGCTGATCTCCCTACATCTCATGCAGACCTCCCCACATCACATGCAGACCTCCCCACATCACATGTTGATCTCCCTACATCCCATGCAGACCTCCCCACATCACATGCTGATCTCCCTACATCTCATGCAGACCTCCCCACATCACATGCAGACCTCCCCACATCACATGTTGATCTCCCTACATCCCATGCAGACCTCCCCACATCACACGCTGATCTCCCTACATCCCATGCAGACCTCCCCACATCACATGTTGATCTCCCTACATCCCATGCAGACCTCCCCACATCACATGCTGATCTCCCTACATCCCATGCAGACCTCCCCACATCACATGTTGATCTACCTACATCCCATGCAGACCTCCCCACATCACATGCTGATCTCCCTACATCTCATGCAGACCTCCCCACATCACATGCTGATCTCCCTACATCCCATGCAGACCTCCCCACATCACATGCCGATCTCCCTACATCCCATGCAGACCTCCCCACATCACATGCTGATCTCCCTACATCTCATGCAGACCTCCCCACATCACATGCAGACCTCCCCACATCACATGTTGATCTCCCTACATCCCATGCAGACCTCCCCACATCACATGCAGACCTCCCCACATCACATGCAGACCTCCCCACATCACATGTTGATCTCCCTACATCCCATGCAGACCTCCCCACATCACATGCTGATCTCCCTACATCTCATGCAGACCTCCCCACATCACATGCTGATCTCCCTACATCCCATGCAGACCTCCCCACATCACATGCTGATCTCCCTACATCCCATGCAAACCTCCCCACATCACATGCTGATCTCCCTACATCTCATGCAGACCTCCCCACATCACATGCTGATCTCCCTACATCCCATGCAGACCTCCCCACATCACATGCTGATCTCCCTACATCCCATGCAGACCTCCCCACATCACATGCTGATCTCCCTACATCTCATGCAGACCACCCCACATCACATGCTGATCTCCCTACATCCCATGCAGACCTCCCCACATCACATGCTGATCTCCCTACATCCCATGCTGATCTCCCCACATCACATGCTGATCTCCCTACATCCCATGCAAACCTCCCCACATCACATGCTGATCTCCCTACATCCCATGCAGACCTCCCCACATCACATGCTGATCTCCCTACATCCCATGCAGACCTCCCCACATCACATGCTGATCTCCCTACATCCCATGCAGACCTCCCCACATCACATGCCGATCTCCCTACATCCCATGCAGACCTCCCCACATCACATGTTGATCTCCCTACATCCCATGCAGATCTCCCAACATCTCATGCAGACCTCCCCACATCACATGTTGATCTCCCTACATCCCATGCAGACCTCCCCACATCACATGCTGATCTCCCTACATCCCATGCAGACCTCCCCACATCACATGCTGATCTCCCTACATCCCATGCAGACCTCCCCACATCACATGTTGATCTCCCTACATCCCATGCAGACCTCCCCACATCACATGCTGATCTCCCTACATCCCATGCAGACCTCCCCACATCACATGCTGATCTCCCTACATCCCATGCAGACCTCCCCACATCACATGCTGATCTCCCTACATCACATGCAGACCTCCCCACATCACATGCTGATCTCCCTACATCCCATGCAGACCTCCCCACATCACATGCTGATCTCCCTACATCCCATGCAGACCTCCCCACATCACATGCTGATCTCCCTACATCCCATGCAGACCTCCCCACATCACATGTTGATCTCCCTACATCCCATGCAGACCTCCCCACATCACATGCAGATCTCCCTACATCCCATGCAGACCTCCCCACATCACATGCTGATCTCCCTACATCTCATGCAGACCTCCCCACATCACATGCTGATCTCCCTACATCCCATGCAGACCTCCCACATCACATGCTGATCTCCCTACATCCCATGCAGACCTCCCCACATCACATGCTGATCTCCCTACATCCCATGCAGACCTCCCACATCACATGCTGATCTCCCTACATCCCATGCAGACCTCCCCACATCACATGCTGATCTCCCTACATCTCATGCAGACCTCCCCACATCACATGCAGACCTCCCCACATCACATGTTGATCTCCCTACATCCCATGCAGACCTCCCCACATCACATGCAGACCTCCCCACATCACATGTTGATCTCCCTACATCCCATGCAAACCTCCCCACATCACATGCCAACCAACCAACCCATGTCCCGTGCTGTCCTCCAGACACCCTAAGCAGTTCTCCCCGCTGCATCCTATGCACACCTCCCCACATCCCACACAGACTTCCACTCTTCCCACGCAGATCTCCCCACATCACATGCACATCTCCCAACATCACATACAGTGCTGCCTGCATCCTACGCAGATCTCCCAATGTCCCATGCCGACCTACAGACACCCCACATATATCTCTACACGTCCCATGCAGACTTCCCCAGATTGCTGAACTTTTGGCCCTGATGTTGAGACCAGAGTGTAATGACATCTTTCTCTTGTAGTAATAATAATAATAATGGGATAAGAGGGTACCTGTAACTGCTAAGTAGAATGTGTTGAGTAGTATCACATTTGTAGTGTTAAGTATCATCGGATTTGTAGCATTGAGTGAGATCAGAGTTTGTTGTGTTGAGTAAGATTGTATTTGTAGTATTCAGTAGAATCAGGGTTGTTGTGTTGAGTAAGATTGTATTTGTAGTATTCAGTAGGATCAGGGTTGTTGTGTTGAGTAGGATTGTGTTTGTTGTGTTGAGTTGAATTGAATGTGTGGCATTGAGTAGGATCCGATTTGTTGTGTTGACTTGGATTGAATTTGAAGCATTGATTAGGATCGAATTTGTTGAGCAGGATAATATTTGTAGCATTGAGTATGATTGGGCACATAATGTTGAGTAAGATCAGGTTTGTTGCATTAAGTAGGATCAGCTTTTTACTGTAGTCTTGAGTAGGATTGGGTTTGTACTGTTGAATAGGATTGAATGTGTGGCATTGTGTAGAATAAGATTTGTCGTGTTTGATTGGGATTGTATTTGTATCCTTGGATTGGATCTGAAGCATTGAGTAGGATTGGGTACGTAGGGCTGAGTAGGATCAGATTTGTTGTGTTGAGTAGGATTGGGTTTGTACTGTTGAATAGGATTGAATGTGTGGCATTGTGTAGAATAAGATTTGTCGTGTTTGATTGGGATTGGATTTGTATCCTTGGATTGGATCTGAAGCATTGAGTAGGATTGGGTACGTAGGGCTGAGTAGGATCAGATTTGTTGTGTTGAGTAGGTTTGGGTTTGTAGTGTAGGGTTTGCTCTACTAACGACCTTGCTCAGACCTCAGTAGCTATATCAGGAGCTATATTACAGTATTGGTGATTAGAGGAAGGATCTGGTTGCAAATAATCTTGATAGTTCTTCTTCTCCATCGCAACCAGTTCACCATCACCCACCTTCTCACCTCTCTTTCCACTTTGGTGTACCCTATAGTTGGTTAGCAGAGGTGCCTTCTCTTACCAACATTAAAATACCATGGCGAGTACTATAAAGAAACCAACTGTTTCATTCATTGTTGATGTGATAGAGAGGTATATTACATATTATTAACATTGTGTGGATATGTTACAGCTAGTGGAAATGATATAAAAATGACAAGTCACCCGCCAGTCCTATAACCTTCTAAAGGTCCAAGACCCCGGGCTGAGAGGTTCCGTACAGACACGAAACCCTGATGTGACTTCAAATATGACGATAACCAGCAGTAACTAATAAACAGTGAAATGATGACACTCTCTATTGAACAGATATAATCTACACAATATAATCTGGTGCATAATATGATTGTCAGTTATATTTATCTGTAATTTGTGTCTCCCAGAAAGCGAGAAGCGGATCAGCCTGCCAAGAATCCCTACTCAGTAAGTACATCTTCCAGTACCCATGCTGGTCACCGGGAGCCTGACCGCCGGCATACCATACTACACCCCTCTGTATACATCACCCTCTTCCAGAGCCCTATGCCAGAACATTGCCTGACGTACAAAATACCCACTTCTTTTCTAATGGATACAGCGCCATTTCCACAGTGAGCTTGAGTCCACGCTCTGTTTATGGTGTCCGTCATCTCAGATAATGATTAATAAGCTCTAGATTGCTGTAATGCTGTGACGTGACAATAATGTATCAGTGGTGAGGTTCCACAATTAGCACCGAATTTACAGTAGTTCTTGCCGAATGTGTAATTTGCAAGACAACCTGTAGATGGCAGTGTGGTACAGCGATATGTTTTGTTAACTGTTTCATGTAAAGATTTGTTCCTCATTTTTTTTTAATCAAAATCATCAAATTATATTTTACATTATTTTTTTTACTGTGAGTTCCACGTCTCAGTTACTTTCTCAATCGGCGCAAAGTATTGTTTAATGTGGGGTGCTTAATCTTTCTTTTCGAACCTATATAATCTGTGAATTAGTATTCTGACCTATTGTTCCAATTTTATTTCATAATGTTCTTTAATTTAATTACTTTTCTGTTCTCTAAATTAAGTATTATTTATAGAAAACGCAACGGACAGGAATTTGGGTCTTGTACAATGTTATAATATTAAATTTGATAAATAATTACTTTATCAGTCATTGGAAAGAGAATATCTGCACGAATGGCTTTGTGGCCCATAGATTAAGAGCCCTTGTTTTTTTACAATATTACTTTTAGGATTTGTTAACGGTTGTGCGGCACGGGAAAAGGGGCACCAGGGGCCAAATGTAATACAGTGAGTTTTTCAAAAAGTGTGAGATTTGGTAAGGTTTTGCAGTTTTTTTGTAAAGTGGCAATCATTTACACAGCAAGATCAACCTGGTTTTGCAGTGTAAATGATTGCCACTTTAAAAAAACCTGAAAAACCTTACCAAATCTCTCACTTTCTGAAACACTCACTCTATTACATTTGGCCCCTGGGTTTATGCCTAGACCATACTAGATAACACTGTAAGCAGAGGTTCCTAGTTTTAGAACAGGCGACCGCACTTTAAATTGAGGAGGACAGAACGGCAGCACAAGGGAGAATTCCGAGTTGATCGCTCACTAGCTAGTTCTAGCAGCTGTGCAAGCGCTATGCCGCCGCCCACTGGGGAGTGTATTTTAGCTTAGCAGAAGTGTGAACGCATGTGCAGCCAAGCTCTGCAAAAAACAGTTTGTCCAGTCTCAGAGTATATGTCATACACCCGCCCAGCGAACGCCCAGCCACGCATGCGTTTTTGCAAACGCTCCCTGAAAACGGTCAGTTGACACCCAGAAACGCCCCCTTCCTGTCAATCTTCTTGCGACCGCCAGTGCGAAGGAAAACTTCGCTAGAACCTGAGCACAACCACAAAGAGCTTTGTACCCGTACGTCGCGCGTGCGCATTGCGGGGCATACGCATGCGCATAAATGCCATCTTTTCACCTGATCGCTGCACTGCGAAAATCGGCAGTGAGCGATCAACTCGGAATGACCCCCAATGTCTGTATAGAACAGGTGATAGGTCTATGGGGTAATAACCCAGCACTTGCGATGAGGATCCACAGTAAAAAAAAACAAATTCATGAATATAGGGGGTTATTCCGAGTTGATCGCTAGCAGATTTCGGTCGCTGCGCAGCGATTAGGCAAAAAAAGGCACTTCTGCGCATGCGTATGCGGCGCAATGCGCATGCGTGTCGTACTCTTACAACGAACGATGTAGTTTCTTTTTTTTTGTATAATCTGTCTTTATTTAGGAAAATATAAAGATTACATTCCATTAGACAGAAAAGTTTCAAGACACAATTAACATCACTTGCATTGTAGCCATATGGGGCTGGGTAACTTGCCACCCTAAACAGTAGAAGTCAGTCCAGACGTAGGCCGTGGAAGGGTGTACTGTGGAATCATCGCAGTACCTAATCGCTTTGTGTCTGCAAAATGAATGTAATCATAGTAACATTAGTAACAAAATAGAAGAACTATAGGAAAGGGCAGGACATGAAAAGAAGGAAAGAGAAGAAGAGAAACATAGTGTGACCAAACCTAGGGCGCCTTCAGACAGGGGGGACAGGAGTTGCAGGCTCTTTAGTCGATCAACTACGAAGCTCAAGTCATTTAATGGCCCAGATGTAGTCTTTGTACTCTTTGGAGGATGTATAGTCTATCCAAGGTAACCAGGTGGCCATGAATTCTGTAAGTTTGTCTCTAGAGACAAGGAGGATGTTCTCCATATTCATGTAATAATTGATTCTAGTGAACCAGGTTTTCCTTGTGGGCGGGGAGGATGACCTTCATAGAGTAGGAATGACTTCCCGTGCTGCATTAGACAGATGGCGGAGAAGTGATGTTTTATACTGAGCCAATGGCATAGAAGAGTGGGATAGCAGCCAGAAGGCCGGGTCAGAGGGTACGGGAGTACGGAGTATGTCTTGGGAAATAGAAATTACATCATCCCAGTATGGCCAAAGTAAGGAGCAACTCCACCAGATGTGCAGTAGGGTACCGGTGGTATTGAGGCATCTCCAGCGCCTATCCGTCACTCCGGGGTACATGAAATGGAGGAGGGAGGGGTGTCTATACCATCTCATTAAAAGTTTGTATTGGGTTTCTCTCACTTGGATACAGACTGAACTATTGTGGGATTTGAGAAATATCAGCTGCCATTCTCTGTCTTATAATTTAAACCCGAGGTCTCTCTCCCAGGCAGACTGGAAAGGTGGAGGCACCTGAGTGCCAGGACTCTGCAGTAGTGTATAAAGTGTGGAGACGGTATGCTGGGGGTCACACGTAGAGACACACAATCTCTAAAACGGTGTCATTTCCCGAGAGGCTAGAAGATATCTATGTTTGGAATACAAAAAATGTCTAAGCTGCAGGTATTTCCAAAAATCGTGTTGTGGGACCCCCCATTTAGAGCGTACTTCCGAAAACTGCCTAACTCCCGAGGATGTCGCCAGCTGGCCTACTCTGAAGAGCCCTCCGAGAGCCCAGTCGCGAAAGTGAGAGAGTGTTGAGCCAGGTAAAAAGTCAGGGTTGGCTAGAAAAGAGGTCAACGGACCGAACTCTGAAGAGAGGAAGGGCCAGCGGCGCGCTTTTTTCCAAAAGGAAAGGGTCGTGGTAACAGTTGGGTGAGGGGAAGGGGGCTTAGGGAGAGAGGGAAGCCAGGGGAAGATCTCGGGGTATTGTTGCATATAAAGCCCCCCCAGAACTACCCATTGCTTTGTATCCTGACTCCTCGTCCAATCCAAGACCCTATTGAGCAGAATTGCCCAATAATAGCCTCTGATATCGGGCAGCTGGAAGCCGCCGCTTCTGGTGGAGCGAATCATAGTGGACCTGCTGATTCTAGGCCGTCTCCGGGACCATACAAATTGTTGTATCAAGAGTTGAATGGACTTGAACCAGGAGTCCGGGATCTGTATGGGAAGGGCCTGAAGTTTATAGAGTATTTTAGGCAGAGTATTCATCTTCACAACATTCACCCTCCCCAGCCAGGAAAGAGGTTTGAGGTACCATCTACTGTAATCGGCCCTGAGAGTACGAAGAAGGGGCATAAAATTCAATGAGACTAGACGGGAGAGATCACTCGGAAGTTGTATTCCCAAGTAGGACAAGTGGGAGGTATTCCAAGTAAAAAGAAAGGATTGTTTAAGCTTAGCCACTATATCAGGGGGGGGGGGGTGGAGATGTTCAAGGCGCATGATTTGGACATGTTGATCTTAAAATTGGAAAGTGAACCAAAGTCGGACAGCTCTTTCATAAGATGGGGAGGGAGGAAGCCGGGTGCGTTATTGTAGCTAATAGATCGTCTGCGAACAAGGAAAGTTTGTGCTCTGTATCACCAACTCTCAGACCAGTAATACTATCGTTGGCTCTAATGGCCCTAGCGAGGGCCTCGATACAAAGAACAAAGAGTAAGGGGGACAATGGGCAGCCCTGCCGTGTCCCATTACTTACGGAAAAGGGGTCTGATAAGGAACCATTAACTCGAACGCGAGCTGTGGGCAATCTATAAAGTCCCCAAATCCTTCCAAGTGCTAGGGGGCCCAGTCCGATGTGCCCCAGTACAGACCGCATAAAACCCCAACTAACTCTATCAAAGGCCTTTTCGGCATCCGTGGATAGCAGCACAGTGGGGGAGCTACCCTGGGACGCCATGTGGATTAGGTTCAAGACCTTGGTGGTATTATCCTTAGCCTCATGGCCTGGGACAAAGCCCACCTGGTCATTATGGATTAGAGATGGAAGGTATACATTCAGTCTGTTTGCCATCAGTTTTGCGAAAAGTTTGATATCAACATTCAGAAGAGATATGGGCCTGTAACTAGGGCACACCGAGGGGTCTTTACCGGGCTTTGGGAGAACAGAGATGTGGGCTTCTAAAGACTGGCCTGAGAAATGGGTATCTGCGGAGATGGAATTAAAGGCCTGGAGAAGATACGGGGAAAGTAAACCTTTAAATTGTTTATAATAAGTGAGTGTATAGCCGTCCGGCCCTGGACTCTTGCCAGAGGGTGTCGAGGACATGGCGTTTTCCAGCTCTTGCAGGGTAAAAGGTAATTCTAAAGCTTCCCTGTCTGAGGAAGGTAGGACGGGGTAAGACACCTTTTCTAATACTCCTTTGCCTTTAGAATGTCAAAAAGAGGGGCTGCTCCATCGGGTCGGGTCTCTAGATTATATAAAAGGGAATAATACTGCTTGAAGCAAGCTGCTATTTCAGGGGTTTTGAAACGGTGAGTACCACCGGGGTCCTTCATGCTATTAATAAACAATGAAGAGCGTTGGGCCTTAAGTGCCTGGGCTAGGAGGCGTCCAGGTTTATTACCCCACTGGTAGTACTTAGAGTTGCATTTACGGACAGAGAGTTGGATACTATCGGTGAGGGTCTTCTTTAGTTGAGCCCTTATATCAAGTAATTCTAAGTAGTCGGGCTCCGACAGGGACGTTTTATGCGAGGATTCTAGAATGCGGAGTCGTTGCAATAGTTTGGTGAGTAGTGCTGACTTCTGCTTTTTCATAAATGTACCCAGCTGAATAAGTTTTGCCCCGTGTGGTGCATTTGTGCGCTTCCCACAGGGTAATCTTAGAGACATCATCTGTATCGTTTATAGTGAAAAATTCATTCAGGGCCTTATCTATTTCTCCTCTGCAGTACTGGTCCTGTAGTAAGGATTCGTTGAGACGCCAGGTCCATTGACCTGGGGTAACTTGGGGGGTTGAAAGAGTCATATACACCGGAGCGTGGTCAGACCAGGTTATCGAGCCAATGGAAGAATCTATCAATAGGGGGAGATGTCTGTGACTGAGGAATAGGTAGTCAAGACGTGAGTATGCTTTATGTGGGGGTGAGTAGAAGGAGTAGTCTCTATCGGAGGGGTGAAGGACCCTCCAGGAGTCGGCCAGCTGGAGATCGTGGAACAGACTTCTAACTTGTCGGTACTGACGTTGGGAAGTCCGGGGAGCGTTAGAGGAAGAGTCTAAGGAAGGATCCATTATCCAGTTCAAAACAACAACACCTGAAAGAAGAGGTTCTATTTGGGATAGGGCGGAGCGAAAAAATGAAACCCGATCCCTATTTGGGGCATAAAGTGTAACGAATGTGTAAGGGCACATACATATTTTACAACGCACTACCAGGAGCCGACCCGGGATCGGCTTGTGGACTGATATATCAGACAGCTGGAGGGTCCTAGAGAGTAGTATCGCTACACCTTTTAATTTAGAGTCTGGGTTGTTATTATAAAAGGCCTGGGGATAACGATGGTTAGTCAGGGAAGGGCTGCGGGCCGTGATTCTAAAATGCGTCTCTTGGATCAGTGCAACATCTACTCTATCGGCCCATAGAGACCGTAAAAGGGAGGCCCTTTTCTCCGGTACATTAAGGCCCTTCGCGTTGATCGATGTTATTTTGAGTCTACTAGAGGACGTCATGGGAGGCAAAAGTCTTAGTAGGAAGCGATGGACCTGGGTTGGCCAGAGAGAGGAAAGAGAAAAGAACAGGGAAGAAAGGGAAAGAGACAGAACAAGTAGAAAAGACAACTATAACAATCAAAAACCCGTGATGGGGTAGCTGATCCATCTAAGGATCAGAAACCCAAGAGGCATAACAGCCAGGAGCGGGTAAGGGGCGAAGGAGGGAGCCTCCGCCAAAGGCATATTGGAAAATAGGAGCGAATAATGCAATAAACAATTCGCTTACATATTTTCAACTAACTGTAAACCTCGTTAACATGAAGAAAACTTCAAATGGAAGGATGAAAGAAATCTTATAGTCAGGAAACAAGAGCTATCGTTAAACTGCCGGTGATATAATAGTAGGGACCGAGTCCCATCAACAGTAAGATGTTAGGTTAAGACTCGTCAGCAATTGGAAATCGTATCATACTGTGACCTAGAGATGTAATTTAAGAAGAACATGAACAAACAAAAGATCACAGGTTATCGATCAGGTAGCATTTGAGTCATTGTCAGGGGGGGGAGTCTTCGATTATTTTCCTTCCGGCATTCCGTACCTCCTGCCAGGGGATTCCAGTACTCGGGGGCCGGAAAGATGGTAAGACTGGAGTTGGGAAGTCCCAGTCGCGTAAGTCGAGTTTCGGTAGTCCAAGACCGTTACAAAACATAGGGAGTTCGGAGTGGGAGTTAAGAGTGTGGGTTTTCCCCACAAGGGAGACTTGGAGATTGAAGGGGAAGCCCCAACGGTATTTCAGTTGGCGTTTACGGAGCTCGTCCGTTAGGGGCTTGAGGGCCTTCCGCTGCTGAAGGGTGTGCCAGGACAGGTCTTGGTAGACATGGATTATTGAACCGTTAAAATCGACTCCATCAAGTAGGCGTACTTTGCGCATGATGTCGTCTTTTTGAGTAAAATAATGCAGTCTGCAGATGACGTCACGTGGTCTATCTGCGGAGAGACCTCTTGGTTTCAGGGCTCGGTGGGCCCTGTCAAAGGTGATAATATCATTGGGGTCATTACCCAATATCTCGTTAAAATTTTTTGTGAGGGCATCAATCAAGCCTGTTTGAGGGACATCTTCCGGCAGGCCCCGTACACGGATGTTGTTTCTCCTCCCTCTGTTATCCAAATCTGTTAACCGTGTTTGGAGAGAGCGGATCTCTGGGCCTCAATGACACTCGTCAGTGACTTCAGGAATGTGTCGGAGGAAGCGTGGAAGTCCTCAAGATTCGACATCCGATCGGAGAGGTGGGAAATGTCCTGTCTCAAGGTAGCCAGTTCCCGTCTCACGGTATCTTGTAGATCATGTTTAGTGGGAAGGTTTTTCATATAGGCCAGGATATCTTGTAAATCCCTGCCTCCTGGAGGGCAGATATGAGGTGTATCTGCACCGGAAAGGGGTGCATGAGAGGCAAGCGGGGAGAGAGGGGGGTTTGAGGCAGAGGGGCTCTCTGTACATGCAGGTGAGGTGGATTGTTTGAATGGTCTCATAGCGGACTGCGACATGGTCCCCCGTGGCGGTGGTGTGCCGGTCTTTTGGGAAGATTTCTTGTTCCTGGGCATCACTCAGTCATCAACGAGGAGCTTAGATTCACTAAGGTTAGGAGAACGAGGTGGACAAAATTTGCATAACTCACATAAGAATGCCTTCAGCGGGGTGGCTCCCTGTGGGATGGCTTCAACAGAACATTACGGTATCAATGGCGGAGGCAGACCAGCACGGCACTCATCCATAGCACATAACCGTCAGGACGTCTCAGCGGGCCAGAAAAGCATGCATCAGGGAACAATGGCTTAGCTCCGGCTGTCTGACTTGGCTGAAAGTCAGATTCCTACATATGAACAGGAAAGTACATCACAGATGAAGAATCCCCTAAGGTAGCCACCGGAGGGAGTATTCTGTAAAAGCTGCAGCACAGGGTTTGTACTTGGGTCTGTCCTATGTAGTGGAAGTTATGTGATAGCAGGAGTGCGACCCACAATAGCAGACAGAAGTGACTATGCAGGGTGTAATTGGTGACAACACCGCTCCTAGGAGTCACCCCTTAGTGTCTCTGCCAGCATGTAAGTCGCAGTGTAGAGGGAGTCAGGCAAGATGGCCGCCGCAGTGAGGAGTTGGGGCGCCAGGAGGGTGAGTACCTGTATGTCCCTGTGTTTTCAGGTGGTCCACAAGGTGCTCTCCGGCCGCGCCGACTTCTGCGGGGTCTGCGATGTCCACCCGAGTGGTAGGGGTCATTTGGGAGCGTCTGCCGCGATGTAGGCGCCACGGAGCTCGCCGTCCGGCCGCGCCCGAAACTCTAGGTCCCGGCTTCCGGAGGTCGTCTAGGCCGCGGATTGCGGGACGGAGCGGCCGCTTCCGCCGGCTCAGCGGCCGTATAAGGTGCACACCCTGGGCTGGGGGACCCTCAGTAGTGCCCACCGGAGTGGGGAAGGAGCTGTCGGTGCCACAAATTAGGGGGGAAAGCCGCTGTTTTACGGAGGAGCACTGCCCGAGCACGTCCTCTCCTCAGCTCGCCAAGCCACGCCCCCGAACGATGTAGTTTCACACAAGGTCTAGCAAAGCTTTTCAGTCGGTCTGCTGACCGCAGAGTGATTGACAGGAAGTGGGCGTTTCTAGGTGTCAACTGACACTTTTCAGGGAGTGAGTGAAAAAACGCAGGCGTGCCAGATAAAAACGCAGGCGTGGCTGGTGAAACGTAGGCGTGGCTGGCCGAACGCAGGGCGTGTTCGTGATGTCAAAACAGGAACTAAATAGTCTGCAGTGATCGCAAGCTAGGAGTAGGTCTGGAGCTACTCTGAAGCTGCACAAAATTATTTTGTACCCGCTCTGTGATCCTTTCGTTCGCACTTCTGCTAAGCTAATATACACTCCCAGAGGGCGGCGGCCTAGCATTTGCACGGCTGCTAAAAGCAGCTAGCGAGCTAACAACTCGGAATGAGGGCCATAGTACATCAGGCACGGTGGCAGATGCAGGATTTCTAGATGGGGGTTTCCAACTGCTTGATGCCACAGTGCATGTGGCCAGTCCATGAAGAGGGCATAATTAGCGTGAAGCCACTATGACATGCATCATACAAAGTGCAATATACTGTATGTCATCATTACCACATATACAGGGCCAGCGATCGCCGTAAGCCATTAGATGTGGCAGTAGGGACATCCTGCCTGAGCTGTGGGCTAGAGAGGGTTTTTTTCCAGGCAACCAGAACCCCCCCCCCCCCCCCCCCTCCTGCGCTTGCCTATGAGTCGAGCAGAACAAAGGGCAAACTATACCTACAGGATCTTTACTGCCAGCAAAGTCAATGACTTTATGGATACAGTACACCATAACATGCAGAGCAAGCCGTTTATTTCTGTGAATTAGACGTAGCAGTCACTGTTATGTCTGTCACGGTAACAGTCACGCAGTACGTGTACGGCTGTATTACTGGCAATGAGATGGCTTTTCCTGAAATATAATGCTGACAGAGGTGATACGTTTCCTTGCATAATATATATATATATAACATATAGATAAGTACATTGCTGTGATACATATGCCATAGTGCCCTATTGATAGTTGCCCCCTGGAAATCATGGTAGCGGCTCCCAGTAACGTGTATTTCTCTAACGTCCTAGTGGATGCTGGGGACTCCGTCAGGACCATGGGGAATAGCGGGCTCCGCAGGAGACAGGGCACATCTAAAAAGCTTTTTAGGTCACATGGTGTGTACTGGCTCCTCCCCCTATGACCCTCCTCCAAGCCTCAGTTAGGTTTTTGTGCCCGTCCGAGAAGGGTGCAAACTGGATGGCTCTCTTAAGGAGCTATTTAGTAAAGTTTTTTTTTAGGTTTCTAATCAGTGATTCCTGCTGGCGACAGGATCACTGCAACGAGGGACTTAGGGGAGAGACTGGCAACTCACCTGCGTGCAGGAGGATTGAAGTCTTAGGCTACTGGACACTGAGCTCCAGAGGGAGTCGGAACACAGGTCAGCCTGGGGTTCGTCCCGGAGCCGCGCCGCCGATCCCCCTTACAGACGCTGAAGAAAGACGGCGGAACGGAGGTCCGGAAACAGGCGGCAGAAGACTTCACAGTCTTCAGAGAGGTAGCGCACAGCACTGCAGCTGTGCGCCATTGTTGTCACACGGCTCACTGACACGGTCACGGAGGGTGCAGGGCGCTGCTGGGGGCGCCCTGGGCAGCAATATAAATACCTATTTGGCAAATAAATACATCACATATAGCCATTAAGGCTATATGTATGTATTTTAACCCAGGCCAGTTATTAAAAAACCGGGAGGAAAAGCCCGCCGAAAAGGGGGCGGAGCTTATTCTCCTCAGCACTCAGCGCCATTTTCCTGATCAGCTCCGCTGGTGAGGAAGGCTCCCACTCTCCCCTGCACTGCACTACAGAAACAGGGTTAAAAGAGAAGGGGGGCATAAATTGGCGATATAATGATATATTAAGAGCGCATATATAGAAACAACACCTTCTAGGGTTGTTATATACATTATAGCGCTTTTGGTGTGTGCTGGCAAACTCTCCCTCTGTCTCCCCAAAGGGCTAGTGGGTCCTGTCCTCTATCAGAGCATTCCCTGTGTGTGTGCTGTATGTCGGTACGTGTGTGTCGACATGTATGAGGAAAATGTTGGTGAGGAGGCGGAGCAAATTGCCTGTAATGTTGATGTCACTCTCTAGGGAGTCGACACCGGAATGGATGGTCTACTTATGGAATTACGTGATAATGTCAACACGCTGCAAGACGGTTGACGACATGAGATGGCCGGCGGACAAATTAGTACCGGTCCAGGCGTCTCAGACACCGTCAGGGGCTTGTAAAAACGCCCATTTACCTCAGTCGGTCGACAGACACAGACATGGACACTGACCCCAGTGTCGACGGTGAAGAAACATACGTAATTTTCCTTTAGGGCCACGAGTTACATGTTAAGGGCAATGAAGGAGCTGTTACATATTTCTGATACTACAAGTACCACAAATAAGGGTATTTTGTAGGGTGTGAATAAACTACTTGTAGTTTTGCCTGAATCAGATAAATTAAATGAAGTGTGTGATGATACGTGGGGTTCCTCCGATAGAAAGTTATGGGCGGTATACCCTTTCCCGCCAGAAGTAAGGGCGAGTTGGGAAACACACCTTAGGGTGGATAAGGCGCTCACACGCTTATAAAAACATGGCGTTACCGTCTCTAGATACGGCCGCCCTCAAGAAGCCAGCTGATAGGAAGCTGAAAAATATCATGACAGTATATACACACATACTGGTGTTATACTACGACCAGCAATCGCCTCAGCCTGGATGTGCAGCGCTGAGGGGGCTTGGTCGGATTTCCTGACTGAAAATTTTGATACCCTTGACAGGGACAAGATTTTATTGACTATAGAGCATTTTAAGGATGCATTTCTATATATGCGTGATGCGCAGAGGGATATTTGCATTCTGGCATCAAGAGTAAATGTGATTTACATATCTGCCAGACGAAGACACGACAGTGGTCAGGTGAGGCAGATTCCAGACGGCATGTGGAAGTATTGCCGTATAAAGGGGCGGTCCATCGGACCTGGTGGCCATGGCAACAGCTGAAAAATCCACTTTTTGTTACCCCGAATCACATATCGGCAAAAAAGGACACAGTCTTTTCAGTCTCAGTCCTTTCGTCCCCATAGGGGCAGGCGGGCAAAGGCCAGTCATATCTGCCCAGGGGTAGAGGAAAGGGAAGAAGACTGCAGCAAGCAGCCCATTCCCAGGAACAGAAGCCCCTCACAGCTTCTGCCAAGTCCGCAGCATAACGCTGGGGCCGTACAAGCGGACTCAGGTGCGGTAGGGGGTCATCTCAAGAGTTTCAGTACGCAGGGGGCTCACTCGCAAGGGAACTCCGGGATCCTACATGTAGTATCCCAGGTGTACATTGGAAATTCGAGACATCTCCCCCTCACACAATTCACAGGCTGTATTCCCAGCAGGTGATAATCAAAGTACCCCTCTTACAACATGGAAGGGGGTAGTATCCCACACTATATTGTGGTACTGAAGCCAACCGGCTCGGTGAGATCTGAAATATTTGAACACTTACATACAAGCGTTCAAATCAAGATGGAGTCACTCAGAGCAGTGATAGCGAACCAGGAAGAAGGGGACGATATGGTGTCACTGGATATCAGGGACGCTTACCTACAGGTCCAAATTTGCCCTTCTCACCAAGGGTACTTCAGGTTCCTGGTACAGAACTGTCACTATCAGTTCAGACGCTGCCGTTTGGGTTGTCCACGGCGCCCCGGGTCTTTACCAAGGTAATGGCCGGAATGATGATTTTTCTTAAAAGGAAACATGGACGCTTTCCTGATAAGGGCAAGGTCCAGAGAACAGTTGGAGGTCGGAGTAGCACTATCTTAAGTAGTTCTACGTCAGCACGAGTGGATTCTAAATATTCCAAAATCGCAGCTTTTTCCGATGACACGTCTACTGTTCATAGGGATGATTCTGGACACAGTCCAGAAAAACGTGTTTCTCCCAGTGGAGAAAGCCAGGGAGTTCTCCGAGCTAATCGGGATCCTCCTAAAACCAGGAAAAGTGTCAGTGCATCATTGCACAAGAGTCCTGGTAAAAATGGTGGCTTATTACGAAGCAATTCCATTCGGCAGATTTCCCGCAAGAACTCTTCGGTGGGATCTGCTGGACAAATGGTCCGGATCGCATCCTCAGATGCATCAGCGGATAACCCTATATCCAAGGACAAGGGTGTCTCTCCTGTGGTGATTACAGAGTGCTCATCTTCTAGAGGGCCGCAGATTTGGCATTCAGGATTGGATGCCGGTGACCACGGAGGCCAGCCTGAGAGGCTGGAGAACAGTCACACAGGGAAAAAATTTCCAGGGAAGTGTGATTAAGTCTGGAGAATTCTCTCTGCATAAATAAGCTTAGAGCAAATTTATAAGGCTCTAAACTTAGCAAGACCTCTGCTTCAAGGTCAGCCGGTATTGATCCAGTGGGATAACATCACGGCAGTCGCCCACGTAAACAGAAAGGGCGGCACAAGAAGCAGGAGGGCAGTGACAAAACTGCAAGGATTTTCCGCTAGGCGGAAAATCATGTGATAGCACTGTCAGCAGTGTTCTTTCCGGGAGTGGACGACTGGGAAGCAGACTTCCTCAGCAGGCATGACCTCCACCCGGGAGAGTGGAAACTTCATAGGGGAAGTTTTTCAGCATGATTGTGGACCGTTGGCAAAGACCAAAGGTGGACATGATAGCGTCCCGCCCGAAAAACGGGACAGGTATTCCGCCAGGTCATGAGACCTTCAGGCGATAGCTGTGGATGTTCTGGTAACACCGTGGGTGTACCAGTCAGTGTATGGGTTCCCTCCTCTGTTTCTCATAACCAAGGTATTGAGAATTATAAGACATAGAGGAGTATGAACTATACTAGTGGCTCCGGATGGGCCAAGAGGGACTTGGTACCCGGAGCTTCAAGAGATGCTCACAGAGGACTAAGGGCCTGGGGAGCTAAGAAGGGACTTGCTTCAGCAAGTACCATGTCTTTTCCAAGAATTACCGCGGCTGCGTTTGACGGCATGGCGGTTGAATACCGGATTCTGAAGGGAAAAAGGCATTCCATAAGAGGTCATACCTACCTTGGTCAAAGCCAGGAAGGAGGTGACCGCACAACGTCATCACCACATGTGGTGAAAATATGTTGCGTGGGTAAGGCCAGGAAGGCTCCACGAAGGAAATTCAACTAGGTCGATTCTGCACTTCCTGAAAACAGGAGTGTTTTGAGTCTCAAATTGGGGTTCATTAAGATTTAAATTTCGGCCCTGTAGATTTTCTTCCAGAAAAAATTGACTTCAGTTCCTGAAGTCCAGATTGTAAAGGGTGTATTCCATATACAGTTCTTTTGTGCCTCTAGGGGCACCGTGAGATCTCAACATAGTGTTGGGATTCCTTAAAATCATATTGGTTTGAACCGCTCAAATCTGTGGATTTGAAATATCTCACATGGAAAGTGACCATGCTGTTGACCAATATCTCACATGGAAAGTGACCATGTTGTTAGTCCTGGCCTCGGCCAGGCGATTGTCAAAAAGAATGGGCGGTTTTGTTTTACAAAAGCCCATATTAGAATTTTCCATTTGAACAGGGCAGAACTGGGACTCGTCTCCAGTTTCTTCCTAAAGGG
The DNA here is from genome assembly GCF_028390025.1 of Pseudophryne corroboree. Lineage (NCBI taxonomy): Eukaryota > Metazoa > Chordata > Amphibia > Anura > Myobatrachidae > Pseudophryne > Pseudophryne corroboree. The sequence goes on along the minus strand of NC_086447.1, from coordinate 51,098,238 downwards.
GTGTCAGCGTTGTCACCTGAAACAACCTATTGTGGTGCCTGCGGCTACTGGGGACTTGGAGGACTCCAAGTTACTAGACGTTGTCAGGGCCCTAAAAATATATATATATATATATATATATAGTTAGGACGGCTGGAGTCAGAAAGTCTGACTTGCTGTTTATATTGTATGCACCCAACAAGCTGGGTGCTCCTGCTTCTAAGCAGTCTATTGCACGCTAGATTTGTAGTACAATTCAGCTTGCACATTCTGTGGCAGGCCTGCCACAGCCGAAATATGTAGATGCCCATTCCACAAGGAAGGTGGCCTCATCCTGGGCGGCTGCCCGAGGAGTCTCGGCATTATAACTTTGCCGAGCAGCTACGTGGTCAGGGGAGAACACGTTTGTAAAATTTTACAAATTTGATACTCTGGCTAAAGAGGACCTGGAGTTCTCTCATTCGGTGCTGCAGAGTCATCCGCACTCTCCCGCCCGTTTGGGAGCTTTGGTATAATCCCCATGGTCCTGACGGAGTCCCCAGCATCCACTAGGACGTTAGAGAAAATAAGAATTTACTTACCGATAATTCTATTTCTCGTAGTCCGTAGTGGATGCTGGGCGCCCATCCCAAGTGCGGATTGTCTGCAATGCTTGTACATAGTTATTGTTACAAAAATCGGGTTATTACTATTGTTGTGAGCCATTTTTTCAGAGGCTACTTCGTTTTGTTATCATACTGTTAACTGGGTTCAGATCACAAGTTGTACGGTGTGATTGGTGTGGCTGGTATGAGTCTTACCCGGGATTCAAGATCCTTCCTTATTGTGTACGCTCGTCCGGGCACAGTACCTAACTGAGGCTTGGAGGAGGGTCATAGGGGGAGGAGCCAGTACACACCATGTGACCTAAAAAGCTTTTTAGATGTGCCCTGTCTCCTGCGGAGCCCGCTATTCCCCATGGTCCTGACGGAGTCCCCAGCATCCACTACGGACTACGAGAAATAGAATTATCGGTAAGTAAATTCTTATTTTATTATGCTCTGTAGGGATGTTCCAGAGAGGAGATCCCGGCTGGAAGAGGGGGGCAGTTTTGGTGAGTTCTCCTCTGTAATGAATATGTGTATAAATGGAATGCAGCGTTCTGGTGAGTGACACATACTATCCCCCCGCTCTAGAGTCTGACATATACGCCGAGATACCTGACGATTCAGAACAGAAGTCTGCAGGTACGTCTGACACATATAATCTGTGCATTAATAATATATGTGTACCGGATCTTACGTATCCCACATTCCAAAATATGGAATATTCCGAAATACAGAGTTTTTTGAGCGCAACGGAGATAGCGTCACCTCTGCTTTCTGATGGCTCAGTGGATACAAACTGTGTTTCATGCAGAAAATATTTACAAGTATTGTATAAAATGACCTTCAGGCTGTGTGCATAAGGTGTATATAAATCCATTCCGAGGCCCCGTCACCAATATACCTCATTGTGCTATGCAAATATTCCAAAATACAGAAAAATCTGATATCCAAAAGACGTCTGGTCCCAAACATTCTGGATGTGGGAGACTCACTCTGTAACAGTCATCACACTCTGTCCCAACTAGCTGACATGTATGTATGTACCACTGTAATCTAGCTGACATGTATGTACCACTGTAATCTAGCTGACATGTATGTACCACTGTAATCTATCTGACATGTATGTACCACTGTAATCTAGCTGACATGTATGTACCACTGTAATCTAGCTGACATGTATGTACCACTGTAATCTAGCTGACATGTATGTACCACTGTAATCTAGCTGACATGTATGTACCACTGTAATCTAGCTGACATGTATGTACCACTGTAATCTAGCTGACATGTATGTACGACTGTAATCTAGCTGACATGTATGTACCACTGTAATCTAGCTGACATGTATGTACCACTGTAATCTAGGTGACATGTATGTACCACTGTAATCTAGCTGACATGTATGTACCACTGTAATCTAGCTGACATGTACGTACCACTGTAATCTAGCTGACATGTACGTACCACTGTAATCTAGCTGACATGTATGTACCACTGTAATCTAGCTGACATGTATGTACCACTGTAATCTATCTGACATGTATGTACCACTGTAATCTAGCTGACATGTATGTACCACTGTAATCTATCTGACATGTATGTACCACTGTAATCTAGCTGACATGTATGTACCACTGTAATCTAGCTGACATGTATGTACCACTGTAATCTAGCTGACATGTATGTACCACTGTAATCTAGCTGACATGTATGTACCACTGTAATCTAGCTGACATGTATGTACCACTGTAATCTAGCTGACATGTATGTACCACTGTAATCTAGCTGACATGTACGTACCACTGTAATCGAGCTGACATGTATGTACCACTGTAATCTAGCTGACATGTATGTACCACTGTAATCTAGCTGACATGTATGTACCACTGTAATCTAGCTGACATGTATGTACCACTGTAATCTAGGTGATAGCGAGTTATTAATGGCTAATGTCAGATTGGCATTCTCCTATGTAACATAGTAACATAGTTAATGAGGTTGAATAGAGGCAAAATGCCCGTCGGGTTCAACCTGTATTCTGAGTTAAATTCTGCACCTTATTATGTGCCTGCTATAGTAATGGTTTAGCACCAATTAACATCTGACTCTTACCACTCACAGATAGTTATTGTCTATATCTTAAATGCTATAGACTTGGATACTTTTTTCCGTTAGAAACTTGTCCAGTCCGTTTTTAAATGCGTTTACAGAATTCGTCATTATTACCCTCTCCAGCAGGGAGTTCCAAATCTTTATTGCCCTTACTGTGAAGAACCCTTTCCTACGTTGTGTATGGAATTTTCTCTCCTCCAGCCTCAGTGAGTGCCCACGTGTCCTATACAGAGTTCTTTTGATAAACAAATCCTCTGCTAATTCCTTGTAATGACCCTTTACATATTTGAAGATATTAATAATGTCTCCTCTTAGTCTCCTCTTTTCTAGTGTATACATCTTTAACCTAGTGATCCTTTCCTCGTACTCCAGTCCCTCTAGCCCTTTAATCAATTTAGTAGCTCGCCTTTGAACTCTTTCGAGTTCCCCAATATCTTTTTATAATGTGGTGCTCAAAATTGAACACAATATTCCAGGTGCGGACATACCAATGATTTGTACAGCGGCAGAATTACATCCTCGTCCCTTGTCTCAGTACCTCGTTTTATGCACGCTAGCACCTTATTTTCCTTCTTTGCTGCATTTTGGCATTGTGTATTGTTATTAAGTCTATTATCTATGATCACCCCCAAATCTTTTTCCAATACTGTTACCCCTAGATTTTCCCCATTTAATGTGTAGGAAGCAAGTTTGTTTTTATCCCAAAATGCATAATTTAGCATTTTTCTATATTGAACCTCATTCCCCATTTAGACGCCCAGGTTTCAAGTTTCGATAAGTCATTCTGTAGAGACTCCACATCTATTTCCGAATTAATTACCTTACACAGTTTGGTATCATCTGCAAAGATTGACACTGTGCTTTCCAGGCCTATTCCTAGATTGTTAATAAATATATTGAGCAGTAGCGGGCCAAGTACGGACCCTTGTGGTAATCCGCTGACTACTGGTGCCCAGCTGGAGCACATCCCATTGACCACTACTCGCTGTACTTTGTTATCCAGCCAGTTAGTTATCCATGTCCAAATAGTATTTCCTAGTCCAAGCTCCCTTACCTTGATGATCAGTCTCCTGTGAGGCACTGTATCAAAGGCTTTTGCGAAATCTAAATAGACCACATCCACTGCTTTTCCCTGGTCAAGATTAACGCTCACTTCCTCGTAGAAGCTAATTAAGTTAGTTTGACATGATCTGTCCCCAACAAACCCATGCTGACTCTTGCTAATAATCTTATTAGCCTGCAGATAATCGTCTATGCTATCCCTCAAAATTCCTTCCAAGGGCCCTCATTCCGAGTTGTTCGCTCGTTATTTTTTTTCGCTACGGAGCGATTAGTCGCAAACTGCGCATGCGCAATGTTCGCAGTGCACCTGCGCCAAGTAAATTTGCACAAAAGTTTGGTATTTTACTCACGGCATAACAAGGTTTTTTCATCGTTCTGCTGATCATAGTGTGATTGACAGGAAGTGGGTGTTTCTCGGCGGAAACTGACCGTTTTCTGGGAGTGTGCGGAAAAACGCAGGCGTGTCAGGGAAAAACGCGGGAGTGTCTGGGTGAACGCTGGGTGTGTTTGTGACGTCAAACCAGGAACGAAAAGGACTGAACTGATCGCAGTGTAGGAGTAAGTCTGGAGCTACTCAGAAACTGCTAAGAAATTTCAATTCGCAATTCTGCTAATCTTTCGTTCGCAATTCTGCAAAGCTAAGATTCACTCCCAGAGGGCGGCGACTTAGCGTGTGCAATGCTGCTAAAAGCAGCTAGCGAGCGAACAACTCGGAATGAGGGCCAATATTTTACACACTATAGAGGTTAAACTAATCGGTCTATAGTTACCAGGATGATTTTTAGTTCCTTTTTTAAACAACGGCACTACCTCAGCTACACGCCAATCCTTTGGTACCATTCCTGATCTAATTGAATTATAGAAAATCAAGTATAGGGGTCTTGCTAGCTGTGCCCTAAGCTCTATGATAACCCTCGGGTGAAAACCATCTGGGCCAGGTGATTTGTTAACCTTTATCTTGCTCAGTCTCTCCGGGACTAATTCATCACTTAAACAAGTCTCTAACCAAGAGTCATTTCCTTCTCTGTTGTTATTCACTACTATCGCCGTCTGATCCTTCCTGGTGAACACTGTTCAGTATTTCCGCTTTTATTTTGTCATCGTTTATCAAGGCTCCCAGGTCGTCTTTTAATGGGCCTACGTTCTCCTTTTTTAACCTTTTACTGTTTATGTATTTATAAAACTTCTTGGGATTGGTTTTACTCTCTATAGCGATTTGCTTTTCGTTAACAATTTTAGCTGCTCTTATTACTTATTTGCATCTTTTATTGCATTCCATGTAATACTGGAATGCCTCCTCCCCTCCATTAGATTTAAATGCTTTAAAAGCGCGCTTGTTTTTAGCCATTGCTTCTTTGACCTCCTTGTTTAGCCACATTGGTTTGTGTTTAGTACTCCTGCGTTTACTGACCATGGGTATGCATTTGTGAACATTGCTATCAAGCAACCCTTTTAAAGCATCCCACATTTCCGATGTGTCTTTGCCATGAAACAAAACTTCCCAGTCAATGGCGTTTAGTGCCCGTCTCAGCATATTGAAGTTAGCTTTTCTGAAGTTTAATGTTTTGGTTGATCCCTTGTAGTGATGTTTCTTGAAACTGATGTTGAATGTGATCATACAGTGAGTTGGTGGGGAGCATGGTCAGAGTGCAAAGAGAGCCTGGGGTAAGCCCAGCATCTTGGAGAGTGCTGGGCTTGCCCCCACAGTGATGACATCGGGAACTGCCTCAAGCCCCCCCCCCTTTTGATGTGACTCCGTCCCTTTTTTCAGACGTGCGTGAAAAGGGTACAGCCATTGTGAGGAGTACAGGGTACAGCTGTGGTGAGGAGTACAGCCCTCAAAAAATTAATGGAAGATAAAACCATCATTATTAAGAATGCAGATAAGGGTGGAGGTACAGTGGTACAAGATAAAAGTACATATGAGGAGGAAGCATATAGACAACTAAACAATAAAAATTTTTATTCTAAATTGACCTATAATCCAACATCAGGCTTTGTGAGTGAACTCAGGGGGCTCCTGGACGGGGCTTGTGCAGTTGGTGCAATATCCAAACAGGAATATAATTTTTTATTTAATCCTTATCCTGTTACACCCACGTATTATCATTTGCCCAAAATACACAAATCCCTCACTACACCTCCCGGGCGTCCGATTATTTCTGGTATTGGGTCCCTCACCACCAATTTATCTTCATTTATTGATTCTTTTTTACAGCCACATGTGACTGCACTCAGGTCGTACATCAGAGATTCAATGCATTTTCTGAACTTATTGTCTGCTGTAAGATGGCGTAATGATTATATTTTTATCACTTGTGATATAGAATCACTATATACAAATATTCCACATGTAGGGGGAGTACAGGCTATCAAAAGCTTTTTACTCCAGGATGACGATCTGAGTGAAGCCAGATTGGAGTTTGTTTTGGATGCTATCACTTTCACGCTCACTCATAATTATTTCACCTTTAATACACAATATTATTTACAAATATTGGGTACCGCCATGGGCACCAAGTTCGCCCCAAGCTTTGCCAATCTATATATGGGCCGATTCGAGGAAGATCTCATCTGGTCTGGCTTACATGGGGCGAGCTTGGTGCTATATGGTAGGTACATTGATGATATGTTTTTTATTTGGGAGGGGGATTTAAGTTCGGCTTCTTCTTTTGTGGAAAGCTTAAATACAAATAATTTTGGTTTAAGGCTCACGAGCACGATACACGACACAAAGATTTCCTTTCTGGATATTGCCTTAGAAATTAAGGATGGCATCATAACAACTTCGACCTTTAAGAAAGAGGTCGATAGTAATAAATTCTTAAATTATTCTAGTTGTCATCATCAACCATGGCTAAGAAATATTCCAAAAAGCCAATATATGAGGCACAGACGTAACTGTACAGATATTGCGGATTATGATCAGCAAGCTTATGACCTCACTACTGCACTCCTTGAACAGAGGTACCCTGTGGACATTCTAGATAAAGCAAGAGAACAGGCCAGAAGTACAGATAGAAATATTCTTCTTTCCCCTAAAAAAAGTATTAATTCTAAAGAAAACACTGAACTTAGGTTTATTACTAAATTTAATTCAAGCTCAAGAGAAATTAAACAGCTGCTAAAGAGGAATATGTCCATGTTGAAAGCGGACAAAATATTAGCACCAACGTTGGAAGTAGAACCTCAGATAGTGTTTAAAAAGGCACGGAATCTGCAGAGCTTCTTGACACCAAGTCACTATGTAGGTTCCGGTCCAACAGAAAAATTAGGACAAATGTGGCTCAATTCAGTTCCAGCTAAAAAAGGTTGCTTTAGATGTGGACGGGCAGGTTGTATGACCTGTAAGCATCTGGAGCACAGGAGTACCTATTTTCACTCGACTACCTATAACACTGATTTTGAGATCAAAAGTCATATTGATTGCAATACCACATATGTAGTTTACTTGATAACCTGCATATGTGGTGTGCAATATGTAGGAAGAACCATTCGAAAGCTCAATACAAGATTTTTAGAACACAGACGAAATATAGTGAAAGGAGTGAAAATTCATAGTTTATCTAGGCATGTTCAACAGAGACATATGGGCAAAATAGATGGTTTGAAGCTACAGGGCATTGAACATATACCTATTACAGTCAGAGGTGGAGATAGATTTAATCGCCTCTGCAAGAGAGAGGCTTTTTGGACATTTTCATTGGGTTCATTATTCCCTTTGGGGCTTAATGATAATATAGAAATGAATAATATATAAATTAGGTGGAAAGTAATTGGTTTATTTACATATGGATTCTCCCTCTTCTTATATCTTAAGTATTATAGGAGAAAAATTTTTTCTTCTCTCTCTTTTTTGGCATCTCTTTCTCTTTCTTTTCATGCCCTCCAACTGGCCTTGGATATAGTTTCATTATATTGATGTAGTAAATCATTGGAGTAGAAACATCTTTATAGTGAAATAGGTGCTATGGGGCAGATAAAAAATCCTTTTTTTAGGACAGACAAAATAAGTGGAGAATTTAGTACAAAATATAGATTTTTGAAAAATGTGTGCTATGTTGGATGGAGCGGGATTTGAACCCGGGCCGGCTGGTTGTGGGTCGGGGGCTCTCTCCACCAGGCTAGGCCCCGGGTTGATAATGAAAGGTGAACTGTGGATTCACTTATCCTCTATATTTACCTAATAAGATCAAGTATGCAAATTCTCACGTGTTGTCATTTTTTAATTATCAATTGATGTTTTAAAGAAAGCTATATGTAATTGATTATATATAAAGTATATTAATTGTTAGATATGAATATAAGACAGAATGTTCTTTTTATTTGTTGAATATAATATATTTAACTAGTCATCAAGAAATGATTATGCATATATACCTGGAGTACACCTGTTCCTTATAATGAATGGAAACATGCGATTGGAGGAGACTCTGTTTAAATAAGGGTGCCTTATACAGGTGGTTATCTTCTGAGGAAACCGTTAGAATAACACAACGGAGAAACGCGTTAAGAGTGCCATACTCTTGTGCTTTTAAATCCACTTGGGACTCTGATCTGAACCACACTATCGCAGGAGCTGGTTACTTGTGAAGTTCGGCAGACATCTATCTGTATACCTGCATTCCGGAGGTGAGAAGCATTGCGGTCCCAGCTGGTTTGAAGTCCGGCGGCACGTCTATCTAAACCCTCCCCCTCCCGTTGGACGTATACCTGGGAGAAAACGGGGAGTGCGAACAGTACGTGACCGTGGCTGGGAGCTCTCATCGCGGTCTGTTTCATCTGACCTCCGCGGACGGAGCTACACAGGAGAACTAAGCTGTCAGCGGCGGTATGCTACGGCTCTGAGTAGCTCACAAAGCAACGGGGAAAGTCTGTGCCCGGTCCGCAGAGAGGTGAGAAACAGTGCTTGTGACAAACTATACAAAATAATTCTGCTGAATTCGATGCAATACCTGGCTAAGCGAATTTATGTACATCACAAATAATCAGCATATGAGAAATTTACAGATGAATGGCCATTCAGAGCAAATCTAATCAATACTGAAGCCTGTATCCATTTTAAATACCACAGTTCAATCCTATGAGTGCTTCTCTCAGGTGTGGGACATAATTACAAAATATCTATCTGAGTAAACACAGAAAGGGATTTTGGAACCTGCGTTTGATATTCTGTAGCAGCTGTCATCAAAATCACAATTTATGGACTAAGTGGAATCAATACAGACGGTTGATTAATGATACATATGTTAGTAGTACAAATTATATATATTAAGTGGTTTAATCAGCATTTAGTAATATATGCATGTATTAATATTGCAAACAAGGAAAGAACCTTTTTATGTTTTTAAATTGTAATAAAACCTTATAAAACTTTATGCGCTCTCTCCCTTTATATATATATATTAGTTTTATTTTATCTTTGGTAATATTTCAGAGTACCAAGTGGGAGCAGCTTGTAGTTTTATATAATCTAATGTTTTTTGACTAGTTTATATATTTGAAAAGTACTTCGCGCCCGAATTAATATAGACACACAGGAGCGATAAAAATTCTTTCGCGTCTGTGTGTCTATATATAATTTTAGTAACTGTACAGGGTACAGCTATTGTGAGGAGTACATGGTACAGCTGTGGTGAGGATTACAGGGTACAGCTATTGTGAGGAGTACAGGGTACAGCTGTGGTGAGGAGTACAGGGTACAGCTATTGTGAGGAGTACATGGTACAGCTGTGGTGAGGATTACAGGGTACAGCCATTGTGAGTAGCACAGGGTACAGCTGTGGTGAGGAGTACAGGGTACAGCTATTGTGAGGAGTACAGGGTACAGCTGCTGTCAGGAGTACAGGGTGCTCCCGCTGTCAGGAGCTCAGGGTACAGCCGCTGTCAGGAGCACAGGGTACAGCCGCTGTCAGGAGTACAGGGTACAGCCGCTGTCAGGAGTACAGGGTACAGCTATTATGAGGAGTACAGGGTACAGCTGCTGTCAGGAGCACAGGGTACAGCCGGTGTCAGGAGCACAGGGTACAGCCGCTGTCAGGAGTACAGGGTACAGCCGCTGTCAGGAGTACAGGGTACAGCTATTATGAGGAGATGTATTGTACTCGCAGGACTGCGCTATACCATGAGCCGAGATGACGTTATCCTGGGCAGGATCCTGGGTGAAGGATTCTTTGGAGAAGTGTATGACGGGGTGTATAAAACGCAGGTAAGTGCTCTGAGTCTGGAAGTGGTGGCTACACCATGGACCTGTTCTGAATGTTGGAGGTACAGATGTGGCCTCATACACTTATCCCTTTACCCACGTGTGGTGCAAAACGCACGGCGCAACATAGACGCTCCACGAATAGCACTATTTGCGGGATTTCACTGTACATTAGGTGTATGCGGACACATCTGTGTCTGAATCTGTCACTATATTGAAGGCATTCCTAACCTCAGTCCAGGTTTCAGTGATATCCCTGCTTGAGAACAGGTGACTTAATTAGTACCTCAGTTAATTTGATGTAACCATCTGTGCTGAAGGCTGGATATCCCTAAAACCTGCACTGTAAGTGTGCCCTGAGGAATGAGGTTGGGAATGCCTGCTACAGTATATTGTGTTTATGGGACTTTGGGGCAGATGTATCAAACCTTGGAGATTTATAAAATGAAGAGAGATAAAATACCAGCCAATCATCTTCTACAAGCTGTGTTTGAAACATGACCATTAGGAGCTGATTGGTTGGTACTTTATCTCTCTCCACTTTATCTCTCTACATTCTACAAGCTTTTTTGATGGCTTGTAGAAAAAACCCAATGAGGCTTGGAAAGGGTTTATTATTTTTTTTATTCAAATTGGCAAGCGGGGATTATTTTTCTTGAAGGGGGAGGGAATCAATTAAAAAACAGTCAATCAGGAAGAAGTCCATCATCCGGTGTAGTTGCAGCTCTGCACGGGCCTAGGGGGTCATTCTGAGTTGATCGCTCGCTACAGATTTTCGCAGCGCAGCGATTATAGCAGAACGGGGCTAATCTGCGCATGCGTATGCACCGCAATGCGCAGGCGCGTCGTACAAGTACAAAGAGCTTTGTGGTTTTGCACAGGTTCTAGCGACGCTTCCAGTCGCACTGGCGGACGCAAGGAGATTGACAGGAAGTGGGAGTTTCTGGGTGCCAACTGACCGTTTTCTGGGAGTGTTTGGAAAAATGCAGGCATGGCCGGGCGTTTGCTGGGCGGGTATCTGACGTCAATACCGGGACCTTCGTCGCAGCAATCATCGCACAGACTAAGGGCCTAATTCTGAGTTGATCGCAGCAGCAAATTTGTTAGCAGTTGGGCAAAACCATGGTGGTCATTCCGAGTTGTTCGCTCGTTGCCGATTTTCGCTACGGAGCGATTAAGGCAAAAATGCGTATGTGCATGGTACGCAGTGTGCATGCGCTTAGTAATTTTACTAAGAACTTAGTAGATTTACTCATGGCAGAACGAAGATTTTTCATCGTTGAAGTGATCGTAGTGTGATTGACAGGAAGTGGGTGTGTCTGGGCGGAAACTGGCCGTTTTCTGGGAGTGTGCGGAAAAACGCAGGTGTGTCAGGCAAAAACACGGGAGTGTCTGGAGAAACGGGGGAGTGGCTGGCCGGACGCTGGGCGTGTGTGTGACGTCAAACCAGGAACGAAACGGCCTGAGCTGATCGCTATTTGTGAGTAGGTCTGGAGCTACTCAGAAACTGCTAAGAAATTTCTTTTCGCTATTTTGCGAATCTTTCGTTCACTATTCTGCTAAACTAAGATACACTCCCAGAGGGCGGCGGCCTAGCGTGTGCAATGCTGCTAAAAGCAGCTAACGAGCGAACAACTCGGAATGAGGGCCATGGGCACTGCAGGTGGGGCAGATGTAACATGTGCAGAGAGAGTTAGATTTGGGTGGGATGCGTTCAAACTGAAATCTAAATTGCAGTGTAAAAATAAAGCAGCCAGTATTTACCCTGCACAGAAACAAAATAACCCACCCAAATCTAACTCTCTCTGCACATATTATATCTGCCCCTCCCCCCCTGCAGTGCACATGGGTGGTCATTCCGAGTTGTTCGCTCGGTAAATTTCTTCGCATCGCAGCGATTTTCCGCTTAGTGCGCATGCGCAATGTTCGCACTGCGACTGCGCCAAGTAAATTTGCTATGCAGTTAGGAATTTTACTCACGGCTTTTTCATCGTTCTGGTGATCGTAATGTGATTGACAGGAAGTGGGTGTTTCTGGGCGGAAACAGGCCGCTTTATGGGTGTGTGTGAAAAAACGCTACCGTTTCTGGGAAAAACGCGGGAGTGGCTGGAGAAACGGAGGAGTGTCTGGGCGAACGCTGGGTGTGTTTGTGACGTCAAACCAGGAACGACAAGCACTGAACTGATCGCAGATGCCGAGTAAGTTTGAAGCTACTCAGAAACTGCTAAGAGGTGTGTAATCGCAATTTTGAGAATCTTTCGTTCGCAATTTTAAGATGCTAAGATTCACTCCCAGTAGGCGGCGGCTTAGCGTGTGTAAAGCTGCTAAAAACAGCTTGCAAGCGAACAACTCGGAATGACCCCCATGGTTTTGCCCAACTGCTAACAAATCTGCTGCTGCGATCAACTCAGAATTACCCCCTAAGTAACTACAGGGCTGGTCTTGTTCTGCACAAAATGTGTTTGCTGCCGCTCGGCTGCACAGGCGTTCGCACTCCTGCAAAGCGAAAATACACTCCCCCGTGGGCGGCGACTATGCGTTTGCACGGCTGCTAAAAGTAGCTAGCGAGCGATCAACTCGGAATCAGAGCCCTAGATTCTAGATCCGTGGGTTGGCTGTAACCAGGGCGGTATAAGTGTAACCTGTGACGAGATCTCGGTTATTCTGCAGAAAGGCGAGCGGGTGAACGTCGCCGTGAAGACGTGTAAGAAGGACTGCGCTCTGGATGTCAAGGAAAAGTTCATGAGTGAAGCCTGTGAGTGTTAATAGGCCGCAATTAACCTACTGAGGAATCAATTGTTCATTTTCCTTTTCTAGACAGTCACTGTTCTATGCAAAGACCTATTGATAGGATCCATAAGAGGCGACCGGCAGCTCCGCAGAAGCCGCAGTCACTGTATCTGTAGTGGATCTCGTCTACTTCCCATAAGACGACAAGACAAGGGGCAGCCGTAGCGCGGAAGCCTTGGCGGGGTGTAACTCCTCCTGTCCTTACATTTGTAGATCTGATGAGGAATCTGGACCACCCGCACATTGTGAAGCTGATCGGAATTATAGAGGACGACCCCATCTGGATAGTGATGGAGCTGTACCCATATGGGGAGGTAATGACATAACGTGGGGATCATTCTGCAGTGTGTTGGGTATGGTCGTTATATTGATTATGGCCTGTGTAAGGAATTACTACGTGTGTGGCAGAAGGACAAGCTGACTAGTAACAAAGGGGGTCACTACGATCATTCACACTGACATGTGGGGAGACGCCCAGCACAGGGCTATCCCGCCCCGCATGTCAGTGCCGTTTCCCCCCCGCAGAAGTGCAAAGGCATCGCACAGCGGTAGCAGTAGCTCCCAGCCAGCGCAGCTTTAGCGTGCTGGCCGGGAGCTACTCATCGCTCCCCGGCCCGTAGCAGTTGCGTGTGACGTCACGCAGCCACGGCGGTGCCCGCCCCCCCCCCCCCCCGTTTGGTCCGCCCACGCCTGCGTTGGCCGCCCCCCCACCCATTGACCACCTCTGCCTGTCAATCAGGCAGGGGCGATCGTAGCGGCCCGACAGCCTTCGGCCGTCTGGCATGCGCCGGCGCATGTGCAGTTCTGACCCGATCGCTCCGCTGCGATACACTGCAGCGTGCGATCGGGTCAGAATGACCCCCAAAGGGTATTAGCAGTCACCCAGCGGTTTCCAAGAGGTGTGGACTGAAACGTCGACAGTGTGTAGTCAATATGTTGACACCAGATGGTCGACAAGCAATAGATCAACAGGGTCAAGGGGTGGATAGTTGATTTTGTCGACATGGACTTAGGTCAACAGGGCCAAAAGTTTGACGTGCAAATAGTCGACACAGAAAGGTTGACATGGAGTTTTCTGTTATTTTAACTCTAATCCTAAACCTAATTCTAACCCTCCCCCTGGTGCCTAATCCTAACCCTCCCCTATGTCTGTGGCATGACATCAGTGCAGCGTCACTGCGATGATAGGCCGCGGAGAAGAGCGTGCTGCAGGTAACACACCTGAGTCTCAGGAATAATGTGACTTATATATGTGGTTTATGATTTCCATGGTCCCATCACAGACACTTGTATGGCAGATGCTGCTGCATACTCATACTGTAGTAACACCATGCGTGTGATCTCTCTGCAGCTCGGCAACTACCTGGAGAAGCACAAGAGCACCCTGCAGGTCCTCACCATGATTCTCTACTCACTACAGATCTGCAAGGCGCTCGCCTACCTGGAAGGAATAAGCTGCGTCCACAGGTAACCCATCTCTTCAGTGATCTCTGAGAGATCTCTTACTAATCCACCCTGTCAGCCCAGTACCTCCCCCTAGTGACCTGTGGACATGTCCACTACCACCCCCCCTAGTGGCTCATGGCACATGTCCAGTACCTCCCCCTAGTGGCCCATATCCACTACCACCCCCCCTAGTGGCTCATGGCACATGTCCAGTACCTCCCCCTAGTGGCCCATGGCACATATCCACTACCACCCCTAGTTGCCCATGGCACTGTCCAGTATCTCCCCCTAGTGGCCCGTGGACATGTCCACTACCACCCCCCCTAGTGGCTCATGGCACTGTCCAGTATCTCCCACTAGTGGCCCCTGGCACATGTCCAGTACCTCCCCTAGGCCCATGGCACATGTCCAGTACCTCCCCCTATTGGCTCGTGGCACATGTCCACTACCACCCATAGTTGCCCATGGCACTGTCCAGTACCTCCCCCTATTAATCTCCCCTAGGGGCCCGTGGACATGTCCACTACCACCCCCCCAGTGGCTCATGGCACTGTCCAGTATCCCCCTAGTGGCCTGTGGTACATGTCCAGTACCTCCCCCTAGTGGCTCATGGCACTGTCCAGTATCTCCCCCTAGTGGTCCCTGGCACATGTCTAGTACCTCCCCCTAGTGTACTGTGGCACGTGTCCAGTACTTCAACCAAGTGGCTCGTGGCACATATCCAGTACCTTCCCTTAGTGGCCCATGGCACATATCCAACCAAGTCAATCTGTCTAGTGTAACAGACTTTGGGGGAGATGGTTCAAACCTTGCAAAGAGTGGACAAGTGGAGAAGCTGCCCATTTCAACCAATCAGCTTCTATCTATCATGTTATAGAATGTGCTTGATAAAAGCTACCTAGAATCTATTTGGTTGCTATGGGCAACACCTCCACTTGTCTGCTTCTCCACTCCTTAGAAGGTGTAATACTGTACATGTCCTTTTCTTTAATCTATAAACGTCCAATTACTGGGGTCTATATATAAAGAAGGACGAGGGTCCCGGAACGGTGACTCTGCCCCAACTTTCTGCATTAGGCTAAAAATAAACATAAACCATATAATAAACCCTCTCCCAGCAGAGATGCCTGTGCTTATATCACTGGTACTGTATGACTGCTAGATTCTCCCACCTCTGCTCCCCGGGAGACGCCAGCGCTACTGTATAGGGCTGTAACGCAAATGTCATCGCAGTGACGTGGTTACACCTCATAGGTACAGTAATCTGCCAGTTGTGAGGCATACGAGTGTCTGCACAGACTGACGGCCAGAGTCTGATTTATCTGTAGCCTCCTCTATCAGGAAGGGTAACCTATTATTCTATGGAAATATTCAATAAGTGCTTCAGTCATCCTCTACAGCATGGGTCAGGGGTCAGGGAAATTTTTTACCTTTTACCCCCCTTGATTTGAAAGGAAGGAAATCGTATATTATTGTGCATATATACTGGTTATCACTGTTTATATGGCATTTCATTTTTTTTTTATAATTTTCGTTACTTATTTTTTGGCAATGAATGGGTTAATTAACACTTTCTCCCAAAATACCAGACTGAATGGAAGAAAGATGGATGAGGGGGGTAGGGGGTAGAGGGGGGTGGGGGGATGGCACGACTTTTAGGAGACAGATGGTCACATCCTCACCTCAGTAATGTCAGTGGGAATTTCCCACTGTTCTGTGTGTGGGTTGGCGGCCCGCGGGTGGGAGGACAGGACAACACAGGAAGGGTGGGCAGGAGGAAGCGCGGTGTGACGTCAGCACGTCACATCGCAAGCCGGCCGGTGCTGGACGGGGCTGTGTCTCGGCAGTGTGACCGTCCATTACCCCCAGGAATTTCATGGGGTAAAATACCCCATTTCCACTGCTCTACAGGAAACTGTATTACAGGTCCAGTCACAGTTTTCAGTGGAACGCTGCCCCCAGTGGTCACTTTAATTTAAGAGAAGAGTAAAATGACAATGGGGGTAATACAGACAAAACGCACCGCAATGCGCTGGCGCAACGGACCGCAGCAACAGGGATCTCCAGCCAGCGATGGGTTTGTGTGAAGAATCCATTCAAACGGACGATCACAAGGAGATTGACAGGAAGAAGGCGTTTGTGGGTGGCAACTGACCATTTTCAGGGAGTGGTTGGAAAAACGCAGGCGTGTCCAAGCGTTTGCAGGGCGGGTGTCTGACGTCAATTCCGGTCCCGGACAGGCCGAAGTGATTGCAGCGGATGAGTAAGTCCTGGGCTGCGCAGAGACTGCACAAAATCTGTTTGCCCAGCTCTGCTACACATGCGATCGCACAGTGAAAATACCGTCCCCCTGTAGGCGGCGACTATCTGATCGCAGGGCTGCAAAAATCGCTGCCCAGCGATCAGGTCTGAATTACCCTCAATGATTGCCTGGGTTTTACTAGCACTAAACATCGGGCAAAGCAGGTCACAGACACGGGGATACTGTGGTCTTATATAGAGGTTCCGTGCAGGTGCCCGTTGCATGCATGTAGTGTTGCTCTGTAATATCTGTGTGTATAACTTTTGCAGGTAATGGCTTGCAGCAGGCTATGGGTATTCCATATTGCCAATGTAACGTTCATCCAGTAATCCCGGGTCTTCTATTACAGGGACATCGCCGCCAGGAATATCCTGGTGGCCTCTCACGAGTGCGTAAAATTAGGAGACTTTGGCCTCTCAAGGTACTTAGAAGAGGAGGAATACTACAAAGGTAGGTACTCTCATTGGGTCACCAGACTCTGTTTCAGCAGGATACACGCACACGCACACACGTGCAAACCAATAGAACAAAAGAAGAGCAGCGCTCAGATGAATATGTGTACACTCAATTGTTTTTATTCATTCAATGATACATTTAATATTTTGTTATAAAAACACATAGGTACTTCATTTAAAATATATTTGCAATTGCAAATAATAATATTCCTAAAATATCAAAATTCCACCCACTAGGGTTTAATATATAACACACAGCTCAGTAGATCTGACAACCTGTTCCTTTCGTGCTGCCGGTGTCAAGAAGACTCAGTCCTCTGTAGCACATATGGTGCTGTTTGAGTCTTCAGGGGTGATCACCCTTAAATAAAGATGCTGTGCAGGAGGACTCACCACTTGAGGAGTAGCTTCCCAATAGGGCTGTTGATAGTAAGTGAGCCGGGATCCTCGTATTAGTTGTGATCTTTGACCTTTATGGCATAGAGCGTGACTTGGTTTTGGACTCTCAATGCACCTTCTCTAGGGCTGTTCCGGAGCTGCTTCAGGTTGTTTAGTACCCTGTGGGTAGATTGGGTAAAAAGCACCCACACACAGTTTCCCCCACCCCCATTAATTAACAATGGCATTTGCCGGCTCAGTAAGGTGAATAGTGTATGCCCATGGCATCTGCAGACTGGTGAAAGTGCACGGCCAGTTTGTACAGTAGTTACAGCCAACTGGTTTCATTGATTATATTACGTGAAAATAATATTCTTTTAAATAAATCCAAATCCTGTACAGTTCCCCCCCTCCTCCTTGTTGTCCCACCCCATCCTCCTCCCTGTCCCCTGCACTGTCCCACCCCATCCTCCTCCCTGTCCCCTGCACTGTCCCACCCCATCCTCCTCCCTGTCCCCTGCACTGTCCCACCCCATCCTCCTCCCTGTCTCCTGCACTGTCCCACCCCATCCTCCTCCCTGTCCTCTGCACCCCATCCTCCTCCCTGTCTCCTGCACTGTCCCACCCCATCCTCCTCCCTGTCTCCTGCACTGTCCCACCCCATCCTCCTCCCTGTCCTCTGCACCCCATCCTCCTCCCTGTCTCCTTCACTGTCCCACCCCATCCTCCTCCCTGTCCCCTGCACTGTCCCCCCCATCCTCCTCCCTGTCCCCTGCACTGTCCCACCCCATCCTCCTCCCTGTCCCCTGCACTGTCCCACCCCATCCTCCTCCCTGTCCCCTGCACTGTCCCCCCCATCCTCCTCCCTGTCCCCTGCACTGTCCCACCCCATCCTCCTCCCTGTCTCCTGCACTGTCCCACCCCATCCTCCTCCCTGTCCCCTGCACTGTCCCCCATCCCCCCTTCCTGTCCCCTGCACTGTCCCACCCCATCCCCCTCCTTGTCTGCTGCACTGTCCCACCCCATCCCCCTTGCCCCTCCCTGTCCGCAGCACTGTCCCACCCCATACCTCTTCCCCCTGCCTGTCTGCTGCACTCTCCCACCTCATCCACCTCATGTCCCCTGCACTGTCCCACCCCATCCTCCTCCCTGTCCCCTGCACTGTCCCACCCCATCCTCCTCCCTGTCCCCTGCACTGTCCCACCCCATCCTCCTCCCTGTCCCCTGCACTGTCCCACCCCATCCTCCTCCCTGTCCGCTGCACTGTCCCACCCCCATCCCTCTTCCCCCTCCATGTCCGCTGC
The DNA here is from genome assembly GCF_028390025.1 of Pseudophryne corroboree. Classification (NCBI taxonomy): domain Eukaryota; kingdom Metazoa; phylum Chordata; class Amphibia; order Anura; family Myobatrachidae; genus Pseudophryne; species Pseudophryne corroboree. Next base: position 51,079,618 of record NC_086447.1, on the reverse strand, counting down.
ACTGTCCCCCCATCCCCCTTCCTGTCCCCTGCACTGTCCCACCCCATCCCCCTCCCTGTCTGCTGCACTGTCCCACCCCATCCCCCACCCTGTCCACTGCACTGTCCCCCATCCCCCCTTCCTGTCCCCTGCACTGTCCCACCCCATCCCCCTCCCTGTCTGCTGCACTGTCCCACCCCATCCCCCTTGCCCCTCCCTGTCCGCAGCACTGTCCCACCCCATACCTCTTCCCCCTGCCTGTCTGCTGCACTCTCCCACCTCATCCCCCTTCCTGTCCCCTGCACTGTCCCACCCCATCCCCCTCCCTGTCTGCTGCACTGTCCCACCCCATCCCCCTTGCCCCTCCCTGTCCGCAGCACTGTCCCACCCCATACCTCTTCCCCCTCCCTGTCTGCTGCACTCTCCCACCTCATCCCCCTTCCCCCACCCGGTTTGCTGCACTCTCCCTTCCCCTTCCCCCTCCCTGTCCCCGGCTCTGTCCCAGCCCATCCCCCTTGCCCCTCCCTGTCCGCAGCACTGTCCCACCCCATCCCCCTTGCCCCTCCCTGTCCGCAGCATTGTCCCACCCATCCCCCTTCCCCCTCCCTGTCTGCTGCACTCTCCCCCCCTTCCCTCTCCCTGTCTGCTGCACTCTCCCACCCCACCTCTTTATCCTCCTTTGCACAAATTGTCCTACTATTTTTATGTAGGAGTGTATTCTCTGGATTATTAATTAGATTTGCATCTTTTATGCTTTTAGTGCTGAAATAGGGGTAGATAGCTGTCAATCTGAGATTATTGGATTATTTTATACATATGAGAATGGTTTTTTTTTTTAACTTTTTTAATACAGTATGTATGCACGTTTTACTCAACTAATGGCTCATTCTCTCTCTCTCTCTCCCTCTTCCTCCTCCGCCCTCTCACTATCCCCCCTTTCTCCCTCTTTCTTCCTCTCCTTCCCACCCACCTCTCTCCCTCTCTCTGCCCTGTCTCTCTCTCGTTCTCTGTGTATTTTCCTTTCTTCTTCTCTCTCCATCTGTCTATATCTTTCTATTCCTCCCCCACCCTCTCCCTCTCCCCCCATTTCTCCCTCTTTCCTTCTTTCTTCCTCTCCTTCCCACCCACCTCTCTCCCTCTCTCTGCCCTGTCTCTCTCTCGTTCTCTGTGTCTTTTCCTCTCTTCTTCTCTCTCCATCTATCTATCTTCCTCCCCCACCCTCTCACTCTTCCCCCTTTCTCCCTCTTTTCTTCTTTCTTCCTCTCCTTTCCACCCACCTCTCTCACCCCCTCTCTGCCCTGTCTCTCTCTCTCTCATTCTCTGTGTCTTTTCCTCTCTTCTTCTCTCTCCATCTGTCTATATCTTCCTCTTCCTCCCCCACGCTCTCACTCTTCCCCCTTTCTCCCTCTTTTCTTCTTTCTTCCTCTCCTTCCCACCCACCTTTCTCTCCCTCTCTCTGCCCTGTCTCTCTCTCTTGTTCTCTGTGTCTTTTCCTCTCTTCTTCTCTCTCCATCTGTCTATCTTACTCTTCCTCCCCAACCTTTTCACTCTTCCCCCTTTCTCCCTCTTTTCGTCGATCATCCTCTCCCTCCCCCACATCTCTCTATCCTTCTGTCTCTCTCTCTCTCCCTCCCTATCTCTCACTTTGTGTCTCTACCTCTCTTCTCTCTCCTTCTGTATCTCTCTCCCTCTTCCTCCCCCACCCTCTCACTCTCCCCCCTTTCTGCCTCTTTTCCTCTTTTATCCTTCTCCCCACCTCTCTCTCTCTCTCCCTCTCTTTTCCGCCTCTCTCGCTTTGTTTCTCTCCCTCTCTTCTTCTCCTCTCTCCCTCTTCCTCTCCCATCTTCTGACTCTCCCCCTTTTCTCCATCGTTTCTTCTTTCATCCTCTCACCTCTCTCTCCCTCTCTCTATCTGTCTCTTTCTATCTCTTCTTCTCTCTCCTTCTGTCTTTCTCCCTCTTCCTCCCCCACCCTCTCACTCTCCCCGCTTTCTCCCTCTTTTCCTCTTTCATCCTTTCTTCCACCTCTCTCTCTCCACAGCCTCTGTAACTCGTCTCCCAATCAAGTGGATGGCACCAGAATCTATCAACTTCCGTCGCTTTACATCGGCCAGCGATGTCTGGATGTTCGGTGAGAGATTTCTGTGCCGGCTGATCCATCTTTTGGCTGTACGGCTGGTGTCTGCTCTGCACATTTCTTTAGTTATAATAAGTGATGGCACTTGTAGAGAAATTATATAACGAGAAATAAGGACTGCAGAAACAGCGAAACCATTGTGTCAAAGCAGAAAGAAAGTATGAGGTATAAAGGAGCAGAGGCGGCAGCAGATTGGGATGTACGGTTACTGCTGCGCTTGGTCTTATCGCGTCTGGTTTCCCTGATGCCACCTTTACCTTATTCTGCAGTTTACCATCAATAAGTTCATAAATCGGCGTCCTATCCCCATCTCCTCTATCAATATAACTGGCAATAAAATAGAAATGTTTATTTACTCCAAGAAATGATAATGAAATTATTAGGTGTGGTATAAAAAGTTGACGTTCAGAATGTTGACACAAACAGAAAGTGACAACAAATGTCATCATTCTCAGTGCCAACATTGGCAAAATGTTGACAGATGGCAAGTCAACCATGCAGTTTGCCATAGACATGTGAACTAGCCCTAACCACAGCCTTACGGTAACACTTACGACAGCCTATCCTAACCCTACACCTAACCCTAGCCATGACCCTAAAATTCTGAAAAGGGGAGTATACTAATTACCCTGGGCCAGATCTGTCCGGTGGGCCCAGTGGGGACGGAAGCAAGCGAGCCATGGACTCTGGAGGTTCACCCAATGTTAGTGAATATTTTGCCACATCCTCATGCTCATGCTTGGCCATATTCCCTCATTAGTACCGGGGCCTACAAAATACCTTGGGAGCCCTGCCGTGGATAAACTTGCCCCAGTATTGATAGGCAATTAGATGGGGGGGAAAAATTAATTAAGTTAAGCCTTTTATTGTTTGCAAATCTCTGTTCTGTCCCACCTTTATTATTATTATAGTTTATTTACATGGTGCCGCAAGGGTTCTGCGGTGCCTGACAAAGTACATAAAACAAACGAGCAAAACAAGAAAACAGACTATAAGAGAAGGACATGAGGGAAGAGGGCCCTGCTCGGGAGAGCTTACATTCTGAAGGGGCGGGGCAGACAGATAGCAGTGACACAGATGGGGTAGAAAGTGAGCGTGGGACAGAAGGTTAGGATGAGAGTTGGCTGGGTTTGGTGAGGAAGTGGGTCTTGAAAACCCGTTTGAAGTTTTGTAGAGAGGTGGAGAGTCTGAGGGGGAGAGGTAGAGAATTCCAGAGATAGGCAGCAGCACTTGCAACATCTTGGAGGTAGAAGTGGGAGGAGCTAATCAGTAGGCAGGAGAGGAGGCATGTGTTTGTGGAGCGAAGAGGGTGAGTGGGAGTGTAAAGGGAGATGACGTCAGAGATGTAAGTGGGAGAGGAGTGGGTGAGGGTTTTGTAAGTGAGTGTGAGACACTTGAATTGTATTCTGAAAGGGAAGGGAAGCCAGTGAAGGGCTAGCAAAAGAAGTAAGGCAGTCGTAGTATGTTTGGTGAGGAAGATGAGCCGGGCAGCAGCATTGAGGATAGATTGGAGTGGAGAGAGGCAGTAGTCAGGGATGCCAGATAGGAGGAGGTTACAGTAGTCCAATCTGGAGATGACCAGAGAGTGGAGAAGGATCTTCGTAGTGTTCGTGGTGAGGAAGGGTCTGATCCTGGAAATATTTTTGAGATGGAAACAGTGGTGTGAAGGAGAGGGAGGAGTCAAGGATTACTCAAGGACAGATCACTTGGGGGCTAGAGGAGATAGTAGTGCCATCTATAGATAGTGAGAGTGTGGGAGGTGAGGTTATGCGGGAGGGAGGGAAGATGATCAGCTCAGTCTTAGACATGTTAAGATTAAACAAGCAGAAGTCAATAGAGTGGCGGGATGTAATGAAATCCGAGTTTGGCGGCCGCGCGGAATACCGGGCGAACTTGGACGTTTTTTTTCAAGGGGCAGTCATGTAGAAGGATAAACCCTACCATGTACATGATTGCCTCTTTTAAAAAACACCCAAGTTCGACCGACATCCCGCACGGCCTCCGAACTCGGATTTCATTACATCCCGCCAATTATCTCAGCGGTGATTATTACGGCGAATAAAAGAAATACAAAAACGTTTGGTAATTCATATTGCAAAAAAAACAAAAAAAAGGGGTGAAAGACAACAGACAAAGGAATAATGACATAAACAGTTCATTAAGTTAAATTGATATTTTAAAAAAATCGCAAAAAAAAGGCAAATCCGGCACATAATGAATGTACTTTATTGTAAAGAAGCATGTTTAAAATATGGACGTTGCATGGTCTACTGCGCGGTAGAATGACGGCTGGGAATGAGATCTGCATAAGGAAGGAGCACGAACCATTACCTACCACCCCAGTGTGTGCAGTGGGCTCAGGTGAATTATACGGGAGATGGCCAGCCAGTACATGTATTTTTCTTGGCAAGAACTTGATAGTTTTAAAGACTTTTTTATTTTTTAATTCTGTTAAATGTATTTTTTTTTAGGGGTCTGTATGTGGGAAATACTCTCATTTGGCAAACAGCCGTTCTTCTGGCTGGAAAACAAAGACGTGATCAGCGTCATTGAGAAAGGAGATCGTCTTCCGAAGCCGGAGACCTGCCCGCCGACTCTCTACACACTAATGACCAGATGCTGGACCTATGACCCCTCGGAGAGACCCAAATTTACCGAGCTTGTCTGCAGCTTGAGGTAAAGTAACCACAGGACGGTAGTGCACCACCGGGGCCCTCACAGCGCTATACCGTATATAGTATATACTCAGAAGGGAAAGTTCTACAAGTTTTTGCACTGAAGGAGCCGCACGTGGAACTGCTAGCTTTTTTTAAACCCCCCCCCCAGAGGTGAACAAGGGGCCCAAACCAGTATCTTACCTAGGGCCCCACAGGTTCCTAATCAGGCTCTGATGGCATAGAAGGGTCTTCACTTCTCCCCTGTTCTATAAAGGATAATAAACATTACATGCAACCAGGGCCGGTGCTAGGGTGTTCGGCGCCCTCCTGCAAACAATACATTTGCGCCCTCCCATGCGTAATAAAGGGGCGGTGCGCGCCAATGGGGTGTGGTCTCGCATCTTATTCACATTATACCACACGTAGTGCCCCTGATTCATATTACACCAAATAGTAGTGTACCTAATTCACATTATGATACACAGTAGTGCTCCTTATACACAATACCCACATTAGTGTCTCTAATATACACATAAAACCCGCAGTAGTAGTGCCACATAGAATGCCCACAGTAGTCGTGCCACACAGAAAGGTTAGGCTGCGGGGGGAGGGGGGGTTAGGGTTAGGCTGCAGGGGGGGAGGGTTAGGGTTAGGCTGCGGGGGGGGGGAGGGGTTAGGCTATGGGGAGGGGGGTTAGGGTTAGGCTGCAGGGGGGGAGGAGGGTTAGACTGCTGGGGGGAGGGTTAGGCTGCGGGGGGGAGGGGTTAGGCTGCGAGGGGGGAGGGGTTAGGCTATGGGGAGGGGGGTTAGGGTTAGGCTGCAGGGGGGGAGGGTTAGGCTGCTGGGGGGAGGATTAGACAGCTGGGGGGAGGGGTTAGGCTATGGGGAGGGGGTTAGGGTTAGGCTGTGGGGCGGAGGGTTAGGGTTAGGCTGCGGAGGGAAGGATAGGGTTAGGCTGCTGGGGGGAGGGTTAGGGTTAGGCTGTGGGGGGGAGGGGTTAGGCTATGGGGAGGGGGGGAGGGTTAGGCTGCGGGGGGGGAGGGTTAGGGTTAGGCTGCGGGGGGCGTTTAGGATTAGGCACCACTGGGAGCGGTTAGGGTTAGGCTGCAGGGGGGGTTAGGATTAGGCTGCGGGGAGGGTGTGTTAGGGGGTTACAGATGAAGGTTAGCTTGGGGTTTAGGGCCCTGTCAGGATTTAACCTCCAGGATGCCGTTGTTGGTATTCTGACAGCCGGCATCCCAGGCTCCGGGATATCGTATGTATTCCTACCAGATGGCAGGAGTAGACATGTAATAACTGTGTGTACCCAGATGACACAGAAGACAATGGGAAAACACACAATAGGGGAGAGAGGTGTGAATCCAGGATACAGGTGGCAAAAATAGCTGAAAGTACAGCGTGAAAGTAAAGTCCCGGCACTTACCATGTGATGTCATGTGACTCCTCTTGTGAGTGTAGGGGGGTCTTTAGATATTGTTGTTAAATGGTCATCCGGCCATAAGCTTATCAATTATACATGGAAAACCATAAGAACCGCACTGCTGCGCTTCCATCTGCACTCCCTGCCCTTTACCAGTGCCCGGAGCCGCAGCTGAACTGTGTGACGCGTGGCTAGGGTTTAGGAGGGCTTCCTGAACTCAGCTGACTATATACTGCAGCAGCGGCGGGTGCTCAAATGCTCACTGCAGTCACCAGCGGGAGCGATCCCCGCTCCACACACAGGTGATGGCCGGCCAGTTTCCCCGTATGTGGCCAGTTACAGCGCAGTAGGAGCGGGCGCACTGCCACTATGTAGCAGTGCGGTGAGATAGCCATCAGTAGTGCTCTATGAGCCTCAGCTCCTGGTTTAGCTCCCGCTGGTAACCACTGACTTATACTGTAACTGCAGCAAGCGTCCGCTGCCACTGCTGCAGTATAATCAGATGTTGCAGTGCGTCACGGAGATCTTCAGTACTGGTACAGTCAGCGGCTATTTCAAATGTGGCGCCACCCGCCTGATTGGCTGATGGTCCGCAATTGGTTTATCTCCATGGCTGCGCGGCGCCCTCCTCTCACTGTTGCGCCTAAAGGGCCCTACTCACTGGCCGACCCGCCGCCGAGCTGCCCGACGGCGGATACGGCCGACGAGCGAACCGGCGGCGGGGGGGCAGTGACGGGGGGAGTGAAGTTTCTTCACTCCCCCCGTCACGCGGCTCCATAGAACTGCAGGCAAATATGGACGAGATCGTCCATATTGGCCTGCATGCACAGCCGACGGGGGACCAGCGATGAACGAGCGCGGGACCGCACATCGTTCATCGCTGGAGCCTCCACACTGAATGATATGAACGAGTTCTCGTTCATTTATGAACGAGATCGTTCATATCTTTCAAAAAATCGGCCAGTGTGTAGGGCCTATAACTCAGCTACGTACCCGGCATATAGGTCTGGCCGGCTCTGGGGAGGAGAAGGAGGAGGGAGCCGGAGATGCGCTTCACGCTGCCAGCGTCTGCCACAGTGTGACTGTGACAGACGCAGCGGCAGCCAGCAGCGGCAAAGCGGCGAGAGTGCCTCTTCATCCCTGCGCCCCCCTGTTTTGCAGGAGCCGCTGAGCGGCTAGTGCCGGCTCTGCATGCGACGGTCACCAATGGAGCTATTGCATGCTACAAACACTTTACTGTAGCTGGGAAAACACTTCCATTCAAACTGCTCGTCCGACACCACCCAGATACTCACTAGTTCATTAAACCTTACAAATTCTTCACTGTGGTGCTTTCTAATAGACTACGGGCCATATAAATATCTTTAATGGCCCCTACTGTACAGCCCCCATACACGATGAAATACCTGGTAACGCTACGAATGCAAATGGAAAGCTTGGCGTGTGTTTCATCCTTTGCTCCTGATTATATAAACTGAATTGCTTATAGAAAAGTACAGTAACTACACTTATTTATCAGCGTCCTGGCTGCAAATGCTGATTAAGCCATGGCCCAGATTTACATTCAGTTCTGCATGGACGTGACGCCATAAATCCTCAAAGCGCCAGTCACAGAGCTGATTAAAACCCTGGTAAAATCTGCGGCCAACCAGAGTATTGGAGTTAATAATCTAATATATCTTTAAAAGTACAAAGAATTCCATTTCCCGTGGCATATTTTACTGTTTATGGTTCATGAGTGCACATTGCTTCATGCCGGCTCTCAGTGGATCCGGGCTCCGTGCGCCGGGCGCGATTAAATTGCTCAGTCGCAGGATGATTGACAGTCTGAGCAGAAAACAGAGCTGCCTAAAAAAATGTACACCTTCATAATGTGATTACACCATGAATAACCCGGGTGCCAAGCATTGTATAACTGCTTTCTTGCACTGCATACAGTCCAATCACCCTATCAATGCACACCGTGCCTCAGTGGGTATCCGTTCACATGGTCGACCATGTTATGGTCGACAGTCATTAGGTCGACCACTATTGGTCGACATTGACATGGTCGACATGGACACATGGGCGACACATGAAAATGGTCGACAGATGAAAGGTCGACACATGAAAAGGTCGACATGCATTTTTTAACTTTTTTTTGTTTTGGGGAACTTTTCCATACTTTACGATCCACATGGACTACGATTGGAACGGTAAAGTGTGCCGAGCGAAGCGGTAGCGGAGCGAAGGCACCATGCCCGAAGCATGGCGAGCGAACGCGGTGCACTAATTGGGGTTCCCAGTCACTTTACGCAAAAAATGACACCAAAAAAAGTTAAAAAAATCATGTCGACCTTTTCATATGTCGACCTTTCATGTGTCGACCATTTTCATGTGTCGACCATGTGTCCATGTCGACCATGTCAATGTCGACCAATAGTGGTCGACCTAATGACTGTCGACCATAACATGGTCGACCATTCATACCGGAACCGCCTCAGTGATGCCGCTGAATGAATGGGCAGGCTACATTCTCCTAAATGCCAGTCACAACATGGCCGCCTGCACAGTGCCTCAGTCATGTGACCGGTTCCTAGCAACCAACACATAAACAGACCCGTCACCTCTCAACCGTAAAGGAAAAAGCATCACAAGTGGAGGGGCTTCTCCAAGCATCCAATCAGATTCTAGCTACCACTTTATAGAATTTACTAGATAAATGATAACTAGAAGCAACTTGTTTTCACCTGCCTCTTATTTTATAATAAATACGTCTCATACATGCACGGTCATCGATAAGTCACTACTCACAGCCAATAGTGCGTCTATGGTGACAACAAATAAATTACCAATAAAACTGACTTTTGTTTCAACCACTAATTCTACGATATTGATATTTAAGCTGTTGTCTCACAAAACTAGATGTTCCCCGGTCACTCATCTGCACTTACAGATGGATTTGTCCTTCTCTTGTGTCATGCTTTCCCTTCTCTTCCCCATTGCATCCACAGTGACATCTATCAGACGGAGAAAGAGATAGTAAAGGATAAAGAGAAGAATAATCGGCAACGCCCCCCAAAAATCATTGAGCCACTAGAGCCCCCACCCAAGGTAACTAACACTCAGGCCCGTCATTTAAGCCGCACGTACCTGAACTTTTCTTTCTGAGATTCCTGCTTCCTGTAAAGCAACGCAGCCGGGGGCCATGGATAAGCTAATATAAGTGGCTCCTTGTACTAGCGGAGGTGAATGGGATTCTATAACTCATAGCAAATGCGCGGATGTTAAAGATTCCTATACATTTATAGGTGTGTGAACAGGACATGCAACATCATGATACGGACATATGGTAATGATCCTATAGTACAGCTAAATAATATATCTTACAGATTTTATTTCTGTTCATCGTGTGGGAGAACGTTTCTGTGGAGGAAACTTGTTGCTGAAAGATCAGGTGTTTGACAACCCATATCACAAGGGACGTGTTCCAGCCTCTTCATGAATGGAGACCCCTTATATACTTTTCTATATAAACTGTTACGTACATAAATGACAGGAACCTCGGTGAATATCCCTAAGCACACAGGCCAGTCCACAACCCTGCTCACCGCTACACGTCTAGGCCACAGCAACGGGAAGACACTGGGAACGCCTAGAGCTGTATTCTGTTCGTGTCCCGTGGTTATAAAATATTGAGGTTTCTCCTGAATAAACAGCTGCAATCATTATTACTGTGGGAGAGATGAGAAAGTCAGATTATAATCGCAGACTTCCCCGGCAATCGCCATTTTCCTGTCGCCAACACTGCACGGTACAGAGACGCTTTATAGTCATACATGTATTATATCATTCCCACACAAACATGTGCCTCTCGTGTCCTTACATACACACGTGTACATAACCTCATGCGTGCATTATCCATGTGGACAGATAATGTCTCTTACATTAATCCTGTTGCTACAATTCTAAAGGTTAGATACATAGTAACAGCTTGGAAACACTTTGGCGCAATGTACTGCAGCCCTCTTACTGCCTGCAGTGTTACATTCTGCATGGGGGGGTCATTCCGAGTTGATCGCTAGCTGCCGTTGTTTGCAGCGCAGCGATCAGGCTAAAAATCTGCATTTCTGCGCATGCGTATGCACCTGCAATGCGCACGCGCGTTGTACGTTGTGGTTGTGCTCAGGTTCTAGCGAAGTTTTCAGTCGCACTGGCGGCCGCAAGAAGATTGACAGGAAGGGGGCGTTTCTGGGTGTCAACTGACCGTTTTCAGGGAGGGTTTGCAAAAACGCAGGCGTGTCTGAAAAAACGCAGGCGTGGCTGGGCGTTCGCTGGGCGGGTGTCTGACGTCAAATCCGGACAGGAATAGGCTGAAGTGATTGCAAGCATTGAGTAGGTTCAGAGCTACTCTGAAACTGCAAACTTTTTTGCAGAGCTCGGCTGCACAGGCGTTCGCACTTCTGCTAAGCTAAAGTACACTTCCCAGTGGGCGGCGGCATAGCGTTTGCACGGTTGCTAAAACTAGCTAGCGAGCGAACAACTCGGAATGACCCCCCTGGACCGGTATACCTTCAAGACTTAGGCACTCTACTGAGGAACCCCTTTGCGGCGTATGATACAGGTGTACACCCCAAATACGAAATGACCACTGGACGTGATTTACTGTAGTTACTAGAAATATATAGCAATAAATACCAACGTACAATCGTCATAAACATCAGAGGAAACGTGAATCGGTATTGAGCAAATTATCATTAATGAGAAAGAAGAATGGTGTCAGGGAGAGGATTATGGGACAGTCCCCCCACCCCCTCGCTCTATCTCCCTATTTCAATAAAGGATAATAATAATTATAATTGTTAAGATGAGTTAGTGACATATTTTTTTCTTTTCTATTCTTTCCCCTAATACAGTAGAGACAGTCGTGTCTACAGGGTGTGATAATGCAGACAGGGGATGGGGTAATTATTTTACCCTTCCCCTAATCCGCTTGGATCGGGGGGTGGCAGCTACGGCTAAGACTCGGGGGGGTGTCAGATAGGGATACTCCCCCCCCCTAGTGCCTAACCCTAACCAAACCCCTGGGCCCTGACCATAACGGTCACCCTGATACTTACCTTCTGTACGGGGTCGGAATTCCAACGTCAGTCACATGACCATCAGCATCCCAACTGCCGGGATGCTAACCTCATCCTGTGTCTACATTATACCACTAGAATACTGCTCCATCTGTCTCCTCCCTCTCATTTAGATATGGGAGCCACTGGCAGCCAGCAGAGAAGATATGCAAATGATTACTTAATACAGCAACTCAGCGCGCCCAAGATGGCCGCCTCACCTTTTGCAAATGAGGAAAGGGGTTTGAGTCCTATCAGGGACAAAAGGTGCATAAGAAAAAGACAGCGTTAGAAAAGCATGCATAATAATAAGAATATGATATATTCCATGAGACATTAGTACATACCGACAGGCGCACAATAAGATTTTCATGTCATGTTACAAACGCAATAATTTGTGACTTTTTACTTTTCATTTAAGCCGAGTCGTCCGAAGTACAAGGCCTATGCTCCGGGAAACCTTCTGGCGCCTCTACAGTTCCAGGTAAGTGCACCGGGCTGTGGGTGGTATCTATGGCAGAGGACTCACCACCTAATGAATCTTATTTATTCATTAACATGTATTCATATAACGTATTGTCTTATTAGCACAGTGCTTGACGCAAAATATTATTTCTTTTAAATTAATACTATGTATTATACCGTGGAAATATGATTAAAGGGATTATCTTGGTTTACATTTAAAGTTTTAAAAAACTTAAATATTTGCAGCATTGTATTACTATTCCTTTGGTGCAGTTGCAGTGTTCCTGGCTCATTTGTAGTCCTTACGTCATTAGTGAAAACCTTGGCAAGTTATTTAATATAAATGCTCTAAGTGACATTTGTGGATTTACCAGTCCCATGCACATTGGAGAATAAGCCCTAATGGGGATCTGCAGTGAGTTGTGTTTTAATGTAAACATTGCACGTCTGTCAAGGTCTGTTGCAGTAACACTTCCTATATTTCATCCATAAGGCAGCACAGAGTGCTCCTCCATCTACAGACCTTTGCTTCCTCCTGTATTTCATCCATAAGGCAGCACAGAGTGCTCCTCTATCTACAGACCTTTGCTTCCCCCTGTATTTCATCCATAAGGCAGCACAGAGTGCTCCTCTATCTACAGACCTTTGCTCCCTCCTGTATTTCATCCATAAGGCAGCACAGAGTGCTCCTCTATCTACAGACCTTTGCTCCCTCCTGTATTTCATCCATAAGGCAGCGCAGACTGCTCCTCTATCTACAGACCTTTGCTTCCTCCTGTATTTCATCCATAAGGCAGCACAGAGTGCTCCTCTATCTACAGACCTTTGCTCCCTCCTGTATTTCATCCATAAGGCAGCACAGAGTGCTCCTCTATCTACAGACCTTTGCTCCCTCCTGTATTTCATCCATAAGGCAGGACAGAGTGCTCCTCTATCTACAGACCTTTGCTTCCTCCTGTATTTCATAAATAAGGCAGCACAGAGTGCTCCTCTATCTACAGACCTTTGCTTCCTCCTGTATTTCATCCATAAGGCAGCACAGAGTGCTCCTCTATCTACAGACCTTTGCTCCCTCCTGTATTTCATCCATAAGGCAGCACAGAGTGCTCCTCTGTTTACAGACCTTTGCTTCCTCCTGTATTTCATCCATAAGGCAGCACAGAGTGCTCCTCTATCTACAGACCTTTGCTTCCTCATGTATTTCATCCATAAGGCAGCACAGAGTGCTCCTCTATCTACAGACCTTTGCTCCCTCCTGTATTTCATCCATAAGGCAGCACAAACTGCTCCTCTATCTACAGACCTTTGCTACCTCCTGTATTTCACCCATAAGGCAGCACAGAGTGCTCCTCTATCCACAGACCTTTTGCTTCCTCCTATATTTCATCCATAAGGCAGCACAGAGTGCTCCTCTATCTACAGAGCTTTGCTTCCTCCTGTATTTCATCCATAAGGCAGCACAGAGTGATCCTCCATCTACAGACCTTTGCTCCCTCCTGTATTTCATCCATAAGGCAGCACGGTATCCGTTCAGATGGTCGACCATGTTATGGTCGACCGTCATTAGGTCAACCACTATTGGTCGACATTGACATGGTCGACATGGACACATGGTCGACACATGAAAATGATCGACACATGAAAAGGTCGACATGAGTTTTTTAACTTTTTTTCCTTTTGGGGAACTTTTCCATACTTTACGATCCACGTGGACTACGACTGGAACGGTAATCTGTGCCGAGCGAAGCGGTAGCGGAGAGAAGGCACCATGCCCAAAGCATGGCGAGCGAAGGGAGCCATGCGAGGGGACGCGGTGCACTAATTGGGGTTCCCAGTCACATGACGCAAAAAACGACACCAAAAAAAGTTAAAAAACGCATGTCGACCTTTTCATGTGTCGACCATTTGCATGTGTCGACCATGTGTCCATGCGACCATGTCAGTGTTGTCCAATAGTGGTCGACCTAATGACTGTCGACCATAACATGGTCGACCATTCATACCGGAACCAGGCAGCACAAAGTGCTCCTCTATCTACATAGCTTTGCTTCCTCCTGCATTTCATCCATAAGGCAGCACAGAGTGCTCCTCCATCTACAGACCTTTGCTCCCTCCTGTATTTCATCCATAAGGCAGCACAGAGTGCTCCTCTATCTACAGACCTTTGCTCCCTCCTGTATTTCACCCATAAGGCAGCACAAAGTGCTCCTCTATCTACAGACCTTTGCTCCCTCCTGTATTTCATCCATAAGGCAGCACAAAGTGCTCCTCTATCTACAGAGCTTTGCTTCCTCCTGTATTTCATCCATAAGGCAGCACAGAGTGCTCCTCTATCTACAGACCTTTGCTCCCTCCTGTATTTCATCCATAAGGCAGCACAGAGTGCTCCTCTATCTACAGACCTTTGCTCCCTCCCTCCTGTAATTCATCCATAAGGCAGCACAGAGTGCTCCTCTATCTACAGACCTTTGCTTCCTCCTGTATTTCATCCATAAGGCAGCACAGAGTGCTCCTCTATCTACAGACCTTTGCTCCCTCCTGTATTTCATCCATAAGGCAGCACAGAGTGCTCCTCTATCTACAGACCTTTGCTTCCTCCTGTATTTCATCCATAAGGCAGCACAGAGTGCTCCTCTATCTACAGAGCTTTGCTTCCTCCTGTATTTCATCCATAAGGCAGCACAGAGTGCTCCTCTATCTACAGAGCTTTGCTTCCTCCTGTATTTAATCCATAAGGCAGCGCAGAGTGCTCCTCTATCTACAGACCTTTGCTTCCTCCTGTATTTCATCCATAAGGCAGAACAGAGTGCTCCTCTATCTACAGACCTTTGCTTCCTCCTGTATTTCATCCATAATGCAGCACAGAGTGCTCCTCTATCTACAGACCTTTGCTCCCTCCTGTATTTCATCCATAAGGCAGCACAGAGTGCTCCTCTATCTACAGACCTTTGCTTCCTCCTGTATTTCATCCATAAGGCAGCACAGAGTGCTCCTCTATCTACAGACCTTTGCTTCCTCCTGTATTTCATCCATAAGGCAGCACAGAGTGCTCCTCTATCTACAGACCTTTGCTTCCTCCTGTATTTCATCCATAAGGCAGCGCAGAGTGCTCCTCTATCTACAGAGCTTTGCTTCCTCCTGTATTTCATCCATAAGGCAGCGCAGAGTGCTCCTCTATCTACAGACCTTTGCTCCCTCCTGTATTTCATCCATAAGGCAGCACAGAGTGCTCCTCTATCTACAGACCTTTGCTCCCTCCTGTATTTCACCCATAAGGCAGCACAAAGTGCTCCTCTATCTACAGACCTTTGCTCCCTCCTGTATTTCATCCATAAGGCAGCACAAAGTGCTCCTCTATCTACAGAGCTTTGCTTCCTCCTGTATTTCATCCATAAGGCAGCGCAGAGTGCTCCTCTATCTACAGACCTTTGCTCCCTCCTGTATTTCACCCATAAGGCAGCACAAAGTGCTCCTCTATCTACAGACCTTTGCTCCCTCCTGTATTTCATCCATAAGGCAGCACAAAGTGCTCCTCTATCTACAGAGCTTTGCTTCCTCCTGTATTTCACCCATAAGGCAGCACAGAGTGCTCCTCCATCTACAGACCTTTGCTCCCTCCTGTATTTCATCCATAAGGCAGCACAGAGTGCTCCTCCATCTACAGACCTTTGCTCCCTCCTGTATTTCATCCATAAGGCAGCACAGAGTGCTCCTCTATCTACAGACCTTTGCTCCCTCCTGTATTTCACCCATAAGGCAGCACAAAGTGCTCCTCTATCTACAGACCTTTGCTCCCTCCTGTATTTCATCCATAAGGCAGCACAAAGTGCTCCTCTATCTACAGACCTTTGCTCCCTCCTGTATTTCATCCATAAGGCAGCACAGAGTGCTCCTCTATCTACAGACCTTTGCTCCCTCCTGTAATTCATCCATAAGGCAGCACAGAGTGCTCCTCTATCTACAGACCTTTGCTTCCTCCTGTATTTCATCCATAAGGCAGCACAGAGTGCTCCTCTATCTACAGACATTTGCTCCCTCCTGTATTTCATCCATAAGGCAGCACAGAGTGCTCCTCTATCTACAGACCTTTGCTTCCTCCTGTATTTCATCCATAAGGCAGCACAGAGTGCTCCTCTATCTACAGAGCTTTGCTTCCTCCTGTATTTCATCCATAAGGCAACACAGAGTGCTCCTCTATCTACAGAGCTTTGCTTCCTCCTGTATTTAATCCATAAGGCAGCGCAGAGTGCTCCGCTATCTACAGACCTTTGCTTCCTCCTGTATTTCATCCATAAGGCAGCACAGAGTGCTCCTCTATCTACAGACCTTTGCTTCCTCCTGTATTTCATCCATAATGCAGCACAGAGTGCTCCTCTATCCACAGACCTTTGCTCCCTCCTGTATTTCATCCATAAGGCAGCACAGAGTGCTCCTCTTTCTACAGACCTTTGCTGCCTCCTGTATTTCATCCATAAGGCAGCACAGAGTGCTCCTCTATCTACAGACCTTTGCTTCCTCCTGTATTTCATCCATAAGGCAGCACAGAGTGCTCCTCTATCTACAGACCTTTGCTTCCTCCTGTATTTCATCCATAAGGCAGCGCAGAGTGCTCCTCTATCTACAGAGCTTTGCTTCCTCCTGTATTTCATCCATAAGGCAGCGCAGAGTGCTCCTCTATCTACAGACCTTTGCTTCCTCCTGTATTTCATCCATAACGCAGCACAGAGTGCTCCTCTATCTACAGACCTTTGCTTCCTCCTGTATTTCATCCATAAGGCAGCACAGAGTGCTCCTCTATCTACAGACCTTTGCTTCCTCCTGTATTTCATCCATAAGGCAGCACAGAGTGCTCCTCTATCTACAGACCTTTGCTTCCTCCTGTATTTCATCCATAAGGCAGCACAGAGTGCTCCTCTATCTACAGAGCTTTGCTTCCTCCTGTATTTCATCCATAAGGCAGCGCAGAGTGCTCCTCTATCTACAGAGCTTTGCTTCCTCCTGTATTTCATCCATAAGGCAGCACAGAGTGCGCCTCTATCTACAGACCTTTGCTTCCTCCTGTATTTCATCCATAAGGCAGCACAGAGTGCTCCTCTATCTACAGACCTTTGCTCCCTCCTGTATTTCATCCATAAGGCAGCACAGAGTGCTCCTCTATTTACAGACCTTTGCTCCCTCCTGTATTTCATCCATAAGGCAGCACAGAGTGCTCCTCTATCTACAGAGCTTTGCTTCCTCCTGTATTTCATCCATAAGGTAGCACAAACTGCTCCTCTATCTACAGACCTTTGCTACCTCCTGTATTTCATCCATAAGGCAGCACAAACTGCTCCTCTATCTACAGACCTTTGCTACCTCCTGTATTTCATCCATAAGGCAGCACAAACTGCTCCTCTATCTACAGACCTTTGCTACCTCCTGTATTTCATCCATAAGGCAGCACAGAGTGCTCCTCTATTTACAGACCTCTGCTCCCTCCTGTATTTCATCCATAAGGCAGCACAGAGTGCTCCTCTATCTACAGACCTTTGCTCCCTCCTGTATTTCATCCATAAGGCAGCACAGAGTGCTCCTCTATCTACAGACCTTTGCTTCCTCCTGTATTTCATCCATAATGCAGCACAGAGTGCTCCTCTATCTACAGACCTTTGCTCCCTCCTGAATTTCATCCATAAGGCAGCACAGAGTGCTCCTCTATCTACAGACCTTTGCTTCCTCACTGTATTTTTTCCAGTTTGTTCTACAACTGTGGCTCAACAATGCTTTGCCTAACATCCTCTGTTTCATAGTCTCCGCTGCATATACCTGGCTACCTACTGCCGTTAGAATATCGCAACGACTCCACCTGGCAAACACAATTGTGGTAACAAGGGTTTGCACTTGAATTCGGTAGAGCGTACGACATTGACCCCCGTTTGCTCACTTGCAGTGAATTGGCGTAACTATAGCAGGCAGCCTCCAGAAGGTTATATTTCTCTTCTCTGCTCCAAATGCAGACGTAAGTTGGTATGGCATCATCTGCAGATGCCATCCCCATTACCATTGCCCGCTGTCCCAGAATGTCCAGAGGTTCCTGGATTTTAGGTATTCCACCCTGACTTCTGATTCCTGCTACCAGGACCCTCATCCCCTTGCTGCACCTGTCCCTTGAACTTCTAAACTGAGGTCTCCCATAGGCAAACGTGGTTGGAAAATGCTGTGTGGTCAATGCCAGCGGGTAAGGCACCTAGAGGAGTGATAGGCACCCGGTGGCATAACAAGAGTCCGTTCTATGGCATCACTGTTCTGAGACGCAACCAAACTTTTTTTTATTTATTTTTACTTCATATTAATGTTTTGTTTTTATATTCTACTATTATATATATTTTCCTTATTCTTCTAATATAAATCCTTTCCCTGTGGATGGATGATGCATGACGGCTGCTTATTTGTAGAACCGGCTGTTAGGGAAGCCTTGCTGTGTTGACCGAATATATATATATATATATATATATGAAAATAAAAAGAATAAACGTCAGCTGGAAAGTAAAGTAAATTCTGAACTATTTTCTGTACTCCCCCCGCATGGGGCACACAGGCCTGGCAAAATACTGCCCCAGCCACGCTGAGAACCTCACAGATACCAGGACGGACGCTGCTTTGTGTCTCCTATCCTGCTGTTCAGCAGAAAGTATGTAATTCACAGTCAGAAATGTGCTCTGACAATGTGACCGTGAGCATGGCAGCTAGTGATAAGCCGGCCGGGGCTGGAGACATTCCCGGAGGAAAGGGAGAATATTATCTGCCTGCGTCAGGATCGCTCACGGCTGAGATATGGGGTCCGGATCATAAAGGGGATTTCTAATGAGCTCCCTCCAGCCTGAATCGCTACAGCACCCTGCAGTTCACGGGGTCACTTAATGTCATTTATTATATATTAATATTAAGGGGGAAGCGCTGGATCCCTGTGTGAAAGAGGAGGTAGGGCGGAGTGTCAGCGATAGGATATAAACCATAATATTACGCAGAATATACACAGCACACACACACACACACACACACACACACACACACACACACACACACACACACACACATATACACTGCTCAAAAAAATAAAGGGAACACTAAAATAACACATCCTAGATCTGAATGAATGAAATATTCTTATTAAATACTTTGTTCTTTACATAGGAGGTCATTCCGAGTTGTTCGCTCGCAAGGCGATTTTAGCAGAGTTGCTCACGCTAAGCCGCCGCATACTGGGAGTGAATCTTAGCATCTTAAAATTGCGAACGAAGTATTCGCAATATTGCGATTACACACCTCGTAGCAGTTTCTGAGTAGCTTCAGACTTACTCGGCATCTGCGATCAGTTCAGTGCTTGTCGTTCCTGGTTTGACGTCACAAACACTCCCAGCGTTCGCCCAGACACTCCTCCGTTTCTCCGGCCACTCCTGCGTTTTTTCCGGAAACGGTAGCGTTTTTTCCCACACGCCCATAAAACGGCCTGTTTCCGCCCAGTAACACCCATTTCCTGTCAATCACATTACGATCGCCAGACCGATGAAAAAGCCGTGAGTAAAATTCCTAAGTGCATAGCAAATTTACTTGGCGCAGTCGCAGTGCGGACATTGCGCATGCACATTAAGCGGAAAATCGCTGCGATGCGAAGATTTTTACCGAGCGAACAACTCGGAATGAGGGCCCTAGTTCAATGTGCTGACAACAAAATCACACAAAAATTATCAATGGAAATCAAATTTATTAACCCATGGAGGTCAGGATTTGGAGTCACCCTCAATATTAAAGTGGAAAAACACACTACAGGCTGACCCAACTTTGATGTAATGTCCTTAAAACAAGTCAAAATGAGGCTCAGTAGTGTGTGTGGCCTCCACGTGCCTGTATGACCTCCCTACAACCCACACAAGTGGCTCAGGTAGTGCAGCTCATCCAGGATGGCACATCAATGCGAGCTGTGGCAAAAAGGTTTGGTGTGTCTGTCAGCGTAGTGTCCAGAGCATGGAGGCGCTACCAGGAGACAGGCCAGTACATCAGGAGACGTGGAGGAGGCCGTAGGAGGGCAACAACCCAGCAGCAGGACCACTACCTCTGCCTTTGTGCAAGGAGGAACAGGAGGAGCACTGCCAGAGCCCTGCAAAATGACCTCCAGCAAGCCACAAATGTGCATGTGTCTACTCAAACGATCAGAAACAGACTCCATGAGGGTGGTATGAGGACCCGATGTCCACAGGTGTGGGTTGTGCTTACAGCCCAACACCGTGCAGGACGTTTGCCATTTGCCAGAGAACATCAAGATTGGCAAATTCGCCACTGGCGCCCTGTGCTCTTCACAGATGAAAGCAGGTTCTCACTGAGCACGTGACAGACATGACAGAGTCTGGAGACGCCAAGGAGAACGTTCTGCTGCCTGCAACATCCCCCAGCATGACCGGTTTGGCAGTGGGTCAGTAATGGTGTGGGGTGGCATTTCTTTGAGGGGCCGCACAGCCCTCCATGTGCTCGCCAGAGGTAGCCTGACTGCCATTAGGTACCGAGATGAGATCCTCAGACCCCTTGTGAGACCATATGCTGGTGCGGTTGGCCCTGGGTTCCTCCTAATACAAGACAATGCTAGACCTCATGTGGCTGGAGTGTGCCAGCAGTTCCTGCAAGACGAAGGCATTGACGCTATGGACTGGCCCGCCCGTTCCCCAGACCTGAATCCAATTGAGCACATCTGGGACATCATGTCTCGCTCCATCCACCAACGCCACGTTGCACCACAGACTGTCCAGGAGTTGGCGGATGCTTTAGTCCAGGTCTGGGAGGAGATCCCTCAGGAGACCATCCGCCACCTCATCAGGAGCATGCCCAGGCATTGTAGGGAGGTCAAACAGGCACGTGGAGGCCACACACACTACTGAGCCTCATTTTGACTTGTTTTAAGGACATTACATCAAAGTTGGATCAGCCTGTAGTGTGTTTTTCCACTTTAATATTGAGGGTGACTCCAAATCCAGACCTCCATGGGGTAATAAATTTGATTTCCATTGGTAATTTTTGTGTGATTTTGTTGTCAGCACATTCAACTATGTAAAGAACAAAGTATTTAATAAGAATATTTCATTCATTCAGATCTAGGATGTATTATTTTAGTGTTCCCTTTATTTTTTTGAGCAGTGTATATATATATATATATATATATATATATATATATACTCCTTGCAGCGGTCCGGCACACTCACTCCACCTGGGTACTGGCTCGGGTGCCTTCCTCAAGGAGTGTAATTCCTTCTATAGCCACAGAAAGGAGGCGGCACCCAGAGACTCGATAAATAGGTGAAAAAAACGACCCGTGTGTTTATTCAACGTTTCGGGGGTCGTGCCCCCGTCTTCAGGAAATTGTGTTTCCTGAAGACGGGGGCACGACCACCGAAACGTTGAATAAACACACGGGTTGTTTTTTTCACCTATTTATCGAGTCTCTGGGTGCCGCCTCCTTTCTGTGGCTATATATATATATATATATATATATATATACATATATATATATATATATATATACATATATATATATATATATATATATATACAGTGTCGAGTTACATTATTATGACCACCAGCTAATATCCAGAGTAACCGCCCCGGAGCGCCATACGCAGCAGGGTTTGTTGAGCTGTCATGTTAGACACTCGTCTGGCAGCCCCCAGGTACAGTGTGACGGTGAGCTGCTCCATTGTAGTGCGTCGGTCGGCCCTCACGCACCTCTGTAGCCGACGTTCACCTCTCACATCTATGGCACGTGATGCTCCGCAAGTTCCACATCCGTTATTGGCAGTGGTGCCATTTGTCCAGTCACGATACACCTTCACCGCAGCAGCACGCGGACAGGTCACAGACTGCGCTGTGTCAGAAATACCGCCACCCTTGGCCCGAAAGCCGATAATCACTCCTTACTGCAAATGGGATAACTCGCCCCTTTTACCCATGACAGCAACGAGTGATATGTGTGCAGACGGCCTATCGCACACCTTATATACCCACCAAGCCAGCGCACGACGCGTGATATACTTCATGGGCTACGCGCTGCCAACATGACATCTAGGAGGTGGTCAGAATAATGTGACTCGCCCGTGTACATTGAGGTTATTGCATTGGGAGCCATGTGCAGAATGCCGCTGGAACAGTCAGGCAAAGGCGCTCCTCAACTAAAGTCTTCATTAGGGGCATCTTTGTCAGGTCCCATGGGCAATTTACAGTCTACTGCGCATATCTCCAGTAACATGTCACCAACGTTATTTTACTAATTGAATTCCCCCCCCCCCCCATTGCCAGGAAACTTTCTGCCGGTTCTGCGATCTGTCCATTGTGTGTCACTGTCTAAGCGTGAAGGAAACCACTGATGCTTCCATGCCGAGTTGCTTTTGCTAAGTATCACGGCAGACTTGCCGGCCGCACTCGCTTCCTCACTGCGCTATTGTTGTCCGCTACTACCAACGCTGCTAATTACGTGTGTTTGTGTCTGTGCCTTGCACCCTTCCCGCACAGGTGCCCCAAAGTCTGTGCGCCAGCTCGCCCACACTCTGTAGCCCAACAGAGTACCAATCTCCGATCGACTCCACGCACAGCCCTCCGCTCCTGCGTCACAATGTCTTCAAGCGTCGCAGTATGCGGGTAAGGCTTGCATGCTTTGCGTTACTACGTATTGCCAGTACGTAATTACATGTGTGGTTGGTTGGGTTGTTGGTCAGGGCGCTACTGTATATTTACCTCTATCACCGTATTTATTTTTCGGAAAGGAAGAAGATTTTGTGAAGCCCAACAGCAAGGAGGAAGCTCGGAAACTGTGGGAGAAGGAGCGGGCCAAGATGTTACAGGTCATGAACCACCAGCAGCAGCAGATGTTGGAGGACAACAAGTGGCTGAAGCAGGAGGAGAGGTCCCTCGTCAATACACTCAAGGTGAGGAGGAATAGCAGCATTGCATACATACTGTCATATCAGGGATTCGTACCCATCACCTCTTACATTGCAGTCAGGCAGCTTACTCATACAGCATCACAGACATTACCCAGCCGGACAAGGTCCATGCATACTAAATGGAGGCCTGATGACACAGCCTGATCTGTGTCCTCTACCCTCCCCAGAAAACTTTTACCTCACAGTCATTAGGGACTGAGCCAAAATCCCCTAGTATTCACCCTCTGCTGCCAGCCCTATGTATGTGCCCCATTGCCCCTCCAGCCACTGACGTCTTCACCACATTTGTCTGTGACACCGTTGTGCAGGGGCACACAGAGATCTGACTGTGTAATCCTGAGTCAGGCCTTACGGCTGTGCATAGGGTTGAGCTCAGTACTTCCAAGAGCAGAGAGACTCAGGGGCAATTAACTCCCCACAGATGATGGCCCAAAATGTAACGGCGAGGCCATTGTATCCCCGCGCTTCCATTCCATCTTATAATTGCTCAGGACACAACGGTTTACAGACAACTCCTCATGTCAATCTCATGTACTACTAGACTGTGTGCAAGAGAAGAGCAGTGATGGAGGTACAGTAACTAGTCCCACTTATCCTTATTACATGATAGTGCTAAACGTAATGCACTGTAACTGTTATTTTACTGCCTCAGCTAATAATGCATTACCTCACTAATAAACATTTTTTTTTTTTTTTTATACGGCGCCAGCATATTCTGCTTTATAAATACTAACAGACAGACAAAGGGGTAAGAGGGTCCTGCTCTCATAGACTTACAGTCTTCAGGAGATTAATGCATGAGAATGTTACAGGTACAGATTGCAAAGGCAGAAAAAGTGCTTTATGGGTTAGCTGCGTTCTTCATCGACGCGCAAGCCGAGTGATCCACCGCCGAGAGTCGTGGCTTTTTTTTGTTTCTGTTTGTCTTGCTCTGCGGTTGGCGGGTGCGCTCTGCGCTACGAAGGGTCGGGGAGAAACCTGGTGGTGGATTAATATGATCTGGACCATTGGACTGTACATATAACATGTCGCCACCACACACAGGGCCGGACTATGGTCATGTCATGCTTTCGCTGCGTGTCAGATGATGCAAGAATTAAGTATGTCATTGTGTTTTTCGTTGTGCAAAGGGGGTAATTCCAAGTTGATCGCAGCAGGAATTCTGTTAGCAATTGGGCAAAACCATGGAGGTCATTCCGAGTTGTTCGCTCGCAAGGCGATTTTAGCAGAGTTGCTCACGCTAAGCCGCCGCCTACTGGGAGTGAATCTTAGCATCTTAAAATTGCGAACAAAGTATTCGCAATATTGCGATTACACACCTCGAAGCAGTTTCTGAGTAGCTTCAGACTTACTCGGCATCTGCGATCAGTTCAGTGCTTGTCGTTCCTGGTTTGACGTCACAAACACACCCAGCGTTCGCCCAGACACTCCTCCGTTTCTCCGGCCACTCCTGCGTTTTTTCCGGAAACGGTAGCGTTTTTTCCCACACGCCCATAAAACGGCCAGTTTCCGCCCAGTAACACCCATTTCCTGTCAATCACATTACGATCGCCAGACCGATGAAAAAGCCGTGAGTAAAATTACTAAGTGCATAGCAAATTTACTTGGCGCAGTCGCAGTGCGGACATTGCGCATGCGCATTAAGCGGAAAATCGCTGCGATGCGAAGATTTTTACAGAGCGAACAACTCGGAATGAGGGCCCATGTGCACTGCAGGGGAGGCAGATATAACATGTGCAGAGAGAGTTAGATTTGGGTGTGGTGTGTTCAATCTGCAATCTAATTTGCAGTGTAAAAATAAAGCAGCCAGTATTTACCCTGCACAGAAATAAAATAACCCACCCAAATCTAACTCTCTCTGCACATGTTATATCTGCCCTACCTGCAGTGCACATGGTTTTGCCCAACTGCTAAAAAATTTCCTGCTGCGATCAACTTGGAATTACCCCCAAAGTTGGGGCACAAAGTTGGTCATTGGACTTCACGTAGCCTGACCTCATGGACCATACCACTATGCTAAGGTTCAAGGGCAGTATAATCAATATATCACTGAAAAGCTAAACTGACGTTTCCCCAAATTAGCCTGCAGCAGCCATGGTGGCCACACGTTACCCCAGATGGATGAGATGATGGGCTGAGAAGATGTCTGTGTTGAGCAAAGATAGCATTGGCTACGGCCGCAGCATTCTGCATACTGACCCCGTCACATTGCCAGGCCTTGAGAAGTATAACAAGTAGGGTGTGCGGCTGATTAATTAGGCGGCTGGGCTTGAGCCATTCCTTAAATATTCCTGGTCCCCAGTGATCTGGATTGTTCCTCTCTATGTTAGGCTAAGCACTGAGATACGGACGTAGGCCGAGTGACGGATAATTGGGTCTTTGCAGACCGTGGAATATTGAATTACCATGCTCTAATGTAGCGCAATAAGAGGAGCTCTGTAAACCGAGGGAATAGCTTTCAAAATCTCTGATCCCCGTAGACCCGGCTGATTTCAGAGGTGAAATATTTCATATATAGAGGTCAGCGGTGCCCAGGAACGGGGCTGTATTATGCATGATTAAGGTTCAGTGGAGAACAAGCCATTATATAGAAGCTGCTTGTGCGCAGAATATCAACTGCATACGAGACGAGGCAGAACTCTGAATGAGGAGGACGTCTCTGGCTCTGCACCTCCATCCTCTATTACACACATTAGGGACTGACCTGTGGGGATCCCGCACCTGTCACCAGATGGGAGAGATATTGGTAACGAGAGATGGGAGCTTATATGGGGCAAAGCTGGGACTGGACTGAATGGTTCTTCCTATCATACATATACTTCCGATTTACAATGGGCAAACGAAGCCACTCCTTCTTTGTAATCTGGGTTCTTACATTACAAGACATAATTCACAATCACCTAGTCCTCACTGAGCCTTAAATGCTATACTTCTAATTTTCCCCCATGTTGCATTAATAGACGGTTTAGCGGTGGGAGGTGCACATTTTCCAGATGAGTTTGGCGTGCAATGGATCTGATTCATGTTTGTAAGTAAAGCACAAGAAGCAAGAAACTTGGGCCCTCATTCCGAGTTGTTCGCTCGTTAGCTGCTTTTAGCAGCATTGCACACGCTAAGCCGCCGCCTACTGGGAGTGAATCTTAGCTTTGCAGAATTGCGAACGAAAGATTAGCAGAATTGCGAATAGAAATTTCTTAGCAGTTTCTGAGTAGCTCGAGACTTACTCCTACACTGCGATCAGTTCAGTCCTTTTCGTTCCTGGTTTGACGTCACAAACACACCCAGCGTTCACCCAGACACTCCCCCGTTTCTCCAGCCACTCCTGCGTTTTTCCCTGAAACGGCAGCGTTTTTCCACACGCTCCCATAAAACGGCCAGTTTCCGCCCAGAAACACCCACTTCCTGTCAATCACATTACGATCACCAGAACGATGAAAAAACCTCGTTACGCCGTGAGTAAAATACCAAACTTTTGTGCAAATTTACTTGGCGCAGGCGCACTGCAAACATTGCGCATGTGCAGTTTGTGACTAATCGCTCCGTAGCGAAAAAAATAACGAGCGAACAACTCGGAATGAGGGCCTTTGTGTCTGGGACAAACCATGTTGCCGTGCAAGGGGATCGAATACATTTATATGTTTTCTAAGCAGGGTAAATACTGGCTGCTTTTGCATGTAGCACACACATGTTAGGCAGCTTTTTTTGTTACACTGCTATTTAGATTTCAGTTTGAACACATCCCACCCAAATCTAACTCTCTCTGCACATGTTACATTTGCCCCACTTGCAGTGCAACATGGTTTTGACCAGTTGCTTGCTTCTACGCTTTACTTACAGTACAAACATGAATCAGACCCGATGTGAGTGATTGAGCGTCTCTGTACACAAATACTTCTGCAACACACACGCCCATAATATGAACTCGATCTGAGCAAAATTCAGGTCACATGAGAAGCTTGGTTTTTAATTATGTCTTTACGGGAGCCCTGAGTCGTCATGTCCAGCAGTAGCTGAGTATGATCTGCTGTGGGATTACCTGCAGAGCATCACACCACGCTTCTCTTATACACAGACTGTCGTGCACAACCTGCCCTGGCAGCAGAAACATTTGTACAGTATGTAACATAAGAATTTTATTTTTCCTGCAGGATTCAAAGCACCAAGTAGATGACAATCCCATAGAATTGGTAAGTATGCAGCTGGAATATATATATGTTCTCCATAGATGTGTGTTTTTATATATATATATATATATATATATATATATATATATACATATAAATATATATATATATATAGTAGTATCAGATATACATACAGTATAATGGGTCAGTGGAGTGTACAGGTAGTGCTAAATCTATATGGTTACCACATATCCCAGCATTCCTCACTTCATCCTGATTTTTCCAGCTTTCCCATAATGCATGTAACAGAAACATAATGAGGCGTATTCATGGAGCGCTTTAATGTGCCCCCACTTTGCCAGGCGATCGCTCATTCCCCTATATTCCTTCCCTCAGTCTGTGCACACTTTTGTCCCGTCACAAATGCCACTGTTTTGCTCTATAAACCTCTATGGGGAAATCTAGATGCACAGAGGGTAGTACAGATAACTCAGCACTGCGTATACTGTAGGACAGTTGCAACTTCCCACATTACAACCAGAGACCTGGGCTGAGTATATCACAGCATCCTCACATTTTCCTGCCCTGCCGGCTATGTGAGCACTGAGAGAGAAGAGGGTTTTCAGCTTACCACAAGAGCCAAAATGGCTGCACGCCTGGAACACACTTACAGTACACAGTGTTATTGAGACTGCAAAGAGCAGAATCTTCAGGCTGCACCTGCATGCGTGTTTGACATATAGTTATATACATCTGTGGTAAGGTTTTATCTCACTTCCTTATATCACATGATTGCCTTCAGCACTGCAGCATAATGTGCTTTTCACTTGTGCGTGATCACCTGAAGGTTGCCCTGAGAATTGCTTTCACTACTCCTGCCGAGACGCGTTTCACACTACAACATAGTGGTTTCATAAGGGTCCGACCAGGGTTGTGTGTTGTTCAAAGTCTCCCTTCCTTTATGACTTTATAGATAATGACAGATTGAAATGAACTGGATATAGAAAATGTATCCACTCTGATAAAAAAAACTATTAGAAATAATTTTACCTTTTCCTTCTTTTAGGTAGTTCCAGAAAAAGAAATTGCATATAGTGAGTAATTTACATTTTGATTATGTAACATTGGGCCTGATTCACAGTTGTACGCTATGCTCATATTTACCAATTACCGGCCGACTGCGCAGGCTCCACGGTGGAACTGCAAATGCGCCACGGTACATTAGCGAAGTCGCTGGCAGTGAGGATTTCTTTGCACAGTGATTGACAGTCAGGGACTGTTTGTAGGCGGTTACGGGGAGTGTCTGCAAAAACACAGGGGGCGCATTGCGACCAGTTTCGGGGCGTATCTCAGGCTGTGACGGCGATCATATACACGGATAACATGGCGCAGGCGTCTTAGCTGCGTCTGCATCTGATGTTGCGATGATTTTGGATTTTCACACTTAACAGCTACAATGTGGCGGCATTACTGTACAACTATGAAACAGGGCCATTGTGTAGTAAATCTAGCATGGGGGAATTCTAGGCCCTATGATGGGACCAGTATGAATTACTGATGGTCAGAATGCCGGAATCATCAGCAGTTGGGATTCCAGCGTTGGTATCCTGATCGCTGGAATCCCGACTGCCGGCAATTTAACTGCATCCCCCTATGAGATCCTTAGGCAAAATATTGGCACAACTTGACATACAGTATACTGACATTCATTTCCCAGTAATACAGCCCCAGATGTTGTCTTATTAAGGTTACATGTTAAGGCAAATTTAGTTTTAAAATCAACGAGGCAAATTCTAAATTTCATAAAGCAGACCACACACAGCTAATCCCATGGACAGCCGAGCCATATGACCCCTGACACATGTATGTGAGCAGTTTGTGGTGAGATTTATCATACATTGCGTGTTTTAGTAGTTTTAGGAGTGATAAGAGTACAAAATATCTGCGAATGTATTAATAATAAAGAATGTATCACCTAATAATGTTGCGTTGTATCTAGATGCAATAGTTAATACAAAGTCATACAACTTGAATAGAAGACAAAAAAATAAAACGCACACGAGCGGCAGAGGGGAGGAGGAAGGAAGAAATAGAGGTTAAAAAGCATAAAGGCTCCCGCTAATATGAAAGAGAGAGGCTGATAGGATCGGAATCACAGCCTTCACTGCATTATTAAGATGTCTTAAGAGGGATTTTTTATAAGTACCGGTTTCAGCCGAGGTGATATTCAGGAACATCCCCTCCTACAATAGCTGTAGAACATTTAAAGACCACAGACCAAAATGGTGATAAGGACTGGGCAATCCCACCAAATGCACAGGAGGCTTCCCGGAGCCGTTTTACATCGCCAGCGTTCGTTAGAGACTCCCGGGTACATGTCATGTAATAGAGCAGGATATTTATTTTATACCAATGGGAGAATACTTTATAAAGAGTTTGAAGGGCAGCGGCACATACAGAACTAGTGTGGGTGTTATGAAAAAAGTGTGCGGTTTTGTGGTTTATAATGAAACTTTCTTGTGGGTTTCTTGCAGCTGAATTCACCGTGCCCCCCCAGAAACCTCCCAGGCTCGGAGCACAGGTGAGAAATGTCCTGTAACGAGGGCACGTCTGACACAATAATAATAGACCATGCTAATTAGTCTGATTTATTTATTAAACACATGTACTATGTTTTCCATGTGTCCCTGCTTGAGGGGCCCTTTGGTGTTATCCTGGTGCATTAGGGGATTGGTGGGCTCTTGTTCCAAAATGTATTTGTGTAGATGTGAATAAAGTTTGGAATCTGCTGAAATATTCAAGAATCATCAAATGTCTACCAAATGCGGCCACGGGGGAGGTGTCCTCATTTGTAATGCCCCTCCCACTGCGACGAGGATTCCTAATTAACATACCGCACATCTCTCCCCACCCACAGCATTTGTATAACGATCCTATATTCTTGTTATACATCCAGACTGGTACTGAGAGGCAAATGGGTCCACACCTAGTGGATGCGGGTCACTGCTTTATATAAGTTCGTATGTTGCCTGTAACGATATCGGTGTTTCCCACAGTCCATCCAGACAGCTCCGACGGCCAACATCGATCGCACGGATGACAACGTCTATCAGGGGGTGATGGAGCTGGTGAAATCTGTGCTGCAACTAAAGAACGACATCTACCAGCTGCCGCCGGAGGGATATGTCAATGTGGTGAAGGTGATAATGTTATCCGCTCGCTGTTACCTATTACTGTCTCTCTGGTTCTGTGTCTGTCCGCATACTAGCTCATTATTCCGCAAACCATTGCCCCGACCTCTGTCTGGTGCACCATCGTCTGCCCGTGATACCATCCCACCACGTTATGGCATTGCCACACTCACTTACAAAGCCCTCACCCACTCCTCTCCCATTTACATCTCTGACCTTATCTCCCTCTACACTCCCACCCGTTCTCTTCGCTCTGCTAATGCACGCCGACTCTCCTACTGATTACCTCCTCCCACTCCTACCTACAAGATTTCTCACATGCTGCTCCTTTTCTCTGGAATTCCCTCCCTCTCCCCCTCAGACTCTCCACCTCTCTACAAAACTTCAAACGGACTCTCAAGACCCACTTCTTCACCAAACCCAGCCAAATCTCATCCTAACCCTCTGTTCCATGCTCTCTGTCTACCTACCCCATCTGTGTCACCCCTGTCTGTCTGCTCCTCCCTTTAGAATGTAAGCTCTCACGAGCAGGGCCCTCTTCCCTCATGTGTTTTTCCTTCTCTTACTCATACCATCATCTACTCCATGCTCCATACAGCGCCACCTAACCCCCTGTTTCTGGCACCCTGCTTATCTCAATGACATGTCTACTGATGCAGGAATGTCTATTTACCATGTACTAGTCCAACATTGTCTTGTACTGTACGTCGCTGCTTTCTTGTTTTGCTCATCTGTTTATGTACTTTGTTAGGCGCTGCGGAACCCTTGTGGCGCTATATAAATAAAGGATAATAATGTGTTTTATGTGTACCCAGTGTACTTTACCTCTGTTGTGTCTCTCTCCTTCCAGAATGTTGGGCTGATGCTCCGGAAGCTCATCGGGAGTGTGGACGACATTCTGCCCTCTCTACCACCATCTTCCCGTACAGAGGTAATGTTCTATTTACAAAATTGCGCCTGCAATTGGCGAAACAGTATATTTATTGGTAGGATGATGTCACATAAGGGATTAGATCACTAGCTCTTTGGCACAGAGGATGATTGCTGCAGCAGTGACACATAGGCGGGCGCGAGGCATGTTTCAGCCTGCGTCTGCGATCCTGCACATCGTAACAGTGGCTCCAGCGTCTGCCTTCCTGTGCCCATGCAGCGCAACAATTATAGGACTACTTAGAAGTTTCAGGTCAGGCCCTGTTTTCTAATCAAAAGTGGAACTATTTGGTAAGCCAGGGAGTTCCTATTCTCTGATTATATGTCCTGATAATAAGAAGTTAGTCAGGTTAGTTCCTTTTTTTAATCTGTTTTCTTTTTCTTTTTAGAAGCAAACAATATTGTCATTTTACCTTCTTTTTTTTTAATTGTTAGAAAAAGAGATTGGTGGTACTGTAAGTCAAAGGAACAGATCAGGACTCGGGTTTCACTGTATTAGAGAACCCCTTCTTTCTGCAAAAATCATGTATTTGGTAAATAAGTGTTTCCAAATATAATGCAAATTTTTTTTTGCAATTTTTGAGAATAGATTCATTATTGTTTTATGAGACCATTTTATAAAACTACTTATTCATGATGACGTTTGATTTGTTTTTGATGATTGATTCTTTGTAACAAACTGCTAAATCGAAACCTAACTCTGCGTTTAAACTTACCATACTGTCTGAAACGTATTGACCATAGGTTCTCAAACTCGGTCCTCAGAACCCCACACAGTGCATGTTTTGCAGGTAACCCAGCAGGTGCACAGGTGTATTAATTACTCACTGGCACATTTTAAAAGGTCCACAGGTGGAGCTAATTATTTCACTTGTGATTCTGTGAGGAGACCTGCAAAACAAGCGCTGTGTGGGGTCCTGAGGACTGAGTTTGAGAACCTGTGGGATAGACAAACTAATAGTCTTTGAAAAAGCAGGTGCACAAGCCATTGTGAAAAGATAAAACAATCTGAAACATAAGCATCTAAAAACTGACTTTTCTAATGACTTTTAAAGTCTACACAAAAGTTATAACCCCCCCCCCTACAGGTCATAATAGGTTCTGCACCTTTGCCAGTTCATTTTTTAAATATCCTTTCACTGTGTGCAGCATGTTCCCATCTAACTCCGGTCACTTATTTGTCTCTGAGCAGATTGAAGGAACACAGAAGCTACTGAGCAAAGACCTGGCGGAGCTGATCAGTAAGATGCGAATGGCACAACAGAACGCTGTGACATCACTCAGTGAGGAGTGTAAGAAGCAGATGCTGACCGCCTCGCACACTTTGGCGGTGGATGCCAAAAACCTACTGGACTCCGTGGACCAAGCGCGAGTGAGGGGCAATATCGCAAAGGTGGCCTCCGAGTGACGTAAGCGCCCGGCTTGTGCTAGGTCAGGAGTATTTCCCAAGTGTCTCAGTACGAGGTACTACGGCGGACTGGCGCTGCTGCTAGATGTGAACACAAACTGAACTAATGGACGGGACCAAGATTCCAGCCTTCATTGAACATTAACCCGGAGAACATGTAAAAGGAAAAACAATGTTACTTTTTAATGGGCGACGATTTAGAGTTTGCAGAGAAGTATTTATTTTTTAGACAAGTCTTAAAGTATCTTTTCCTGAACTGTGGACAATTTTCGTAAAATTTATGAGGTTCTCAAGAGAAAACGTGGACTTTATCCATTCCAATACCTGGACGATTTGTTTCAGAGCTTTACAGCCAATGGAATATAAACCGTTTGCCTGTATGATAGATAACATTTCCTGCTGACAGCCAGACGTTGAGACGTATTGCTGAAAGGCACGACAAGCTTACATCAGCCAGAACTGTATATATCCTCGGAGATTGATGGAGAGATGAATCGTTCACATTTAACATCTAATTTTTTTGTTGCAAAACGCAGTAATTTATATATATATGGGGACGCCGCACTTTCGGCCTCACAGTATGGTGAATGTAACGTACAGAGTTTACTTGCAGCAAAAACCTTTTTTTTTATTTCTTTGTTTTACAATTTATCCCAGAGGCTGTTGTTGTGCGTTTTACGTTTGATATTGTTTTGCAATTTAACTGGAAAGTCAGGCGACGCGTTTCACATGCCTGCAGATGAACTTTCATGTATTTCATAGTCCGGAAGCTGACTCGTAACTCAGGTATTTGAGGTGTAAGATAAATGTATACACCAGATTGTTGAGTTCTTTTTTGGGGGATTCTATTTGAAAATGTATTTGACGTTACTGCGTTATTATTTCACGAGGCGGGCTGTTGTTTTTCATGATAGGAAAATGTGCAGATTTTGTTTTTTGTTTTGCTGGTCTGGCAAGCCTTCCATCAAATTGCCTTTGAAGCATAATTCTTTACATCTAGTGTTGCTGTCACTGATTATGAAGAGATGTGATGTACTGGTCTGTAATTACAAGGCTCACACCTTGACCTGTATTTTTTCGTCCCACACGGGAAGACATAATGTCAATCTGTAAATAGTGTAGGTTATTTTTATGAGATTTACATGAATCCATGTGGTTCTGTAACAGTAAGAGACATAGGGGGGTATGCAATTAGCTTTTTGCTATTTTTAGGGCAAATGGGGATTTGCCCTATGCAATAGCAGGGCCGTTTTTTTTGCCTAGGCGAAAAATGCGGCAGGGGCGGAGAACATGTGGATCGGCGACAAATCCATGTGTTTTCCGTCGAAACGCGGGCCATTTTCGCAGATTTTGTGGCATTTTTCGCCAATGCCTTTTCACTTACAAAATAAAAAGGTGAAAAGGCATTGGCGAAAATGCCTTCAAAACGGATGACAACGGCCCTTAATTGAATACTTAAGGGGGGGTAAATTCATTAGCTCCGGCACGATCTGAGCTAATTGCATACCCCCCATAGTACCCTATGACTGATGACAGCACTCCTTCTTTATACCCCTTCCTTAATAATGCCTCCTTGTTTACCAGCACATGAACCTGCACTAAAATGTATTCATTCCGTTATAATCACCCTTGTTATAACGACATATGTAAGCCACATTGAAAGCTGCTGTTATACAGATGTGCCCTCATACACTTTTCAGTTATATTCTCTATCTTAGCTAATATAAAGGGGTCACTCCATTTTAGGGGCGTGGCTGACCTAGGCAACAGTACTTTGTACACCCTCCCTTCCCTCGTTGGCCCTGTCAGGTTACTGTGGTAGTTATGCATTCAGAGCCTGAGTGATTCAGTCTTCCCTGCTGGTATTAATATCCCTTGTTAATTTATATTTACATTTAAACGACCGATAAGGGGTGTTTATTTGTTGTCATTATTAACTGATAGGTCTCTGAGCCTGCCTGATTGAATCCATAGAGCAAAACCATTATTACAAGACGATAAAAAGAGAGGGATGCATTAATGGACCAATACCGTAAATCCATGTTATCTCAGAGGGGGTCATTCCAAGTTGATCGCTCGCTAGCAGTTTTTAGCAGCCGTGCAAACGCATTGTCGCCGCCCACTGGGGAGTGTATTTTCTCTTTGCAGAAGTGTGAACGCTTGTGCAGCAGTGTGCCTGCAAAATCTTTTTGTGCAAAACAAGACCAGCCCTGTAGTTACTCTTCGTTTGTGTTGATTCTAACGACGGAGGGACGGCTTTTGACGTCACACACCCGCCCAGCGAACGCCCAGCCACTCCTGCGTTTTTTCTACCACGCCTGCATTTTTCTAAGCACTTCCTGAAAACAGTCAGTTGACACCCAGAAACGCCCACTTCATGTCAATCTTCCTGCGTTCAGCCGTGCGACAGGAATGTTCGTTAGACTCTGTGCAAACCCACGATGCTCAATGTACCCGTACGACGTGTCTGCGCATTGTGGTGCATATGCATTTTAGCCTGATCGCTGCGCTGCAAACAACGGCAGCTAGCGATCAACTCGGAATGACCCCACAGGGAAACCACCAGTAGGCCCCACTGCCTGAGGGCCCACTCCTTCCTCTGGGGATCAGGTTCCAGACTGTGCACTTGTATTATACATGGTAGATATGTTGCATTACACTGCACTAAACTATTGTGTATTTCAAGCCCCTGTGGAGGCTGGCCACACCCCCTTTGTAGGCTGGCCACACCCCTAAGTATGGGCCCCTATTACTGCATCCCCCTGGTGGGTCCTTCATTCCCCAGTCCGACACTGCTCAGTAATCAGCTTCAGCCAAGGGAATCAGCAGAGCGACACCCTCATGGCGGAGGCGAGCGCTGGTGTAGTCACGTCTCCAGCACGCGCAATGACAGACGCACTAGGGACAAGTGAAAGCTGCTGGACGGAGGTTTCTACACCAGAGCTGGCCTCGTCAGTGTGTTTTATTGTAAGCTCACTGTACTATATAACTGTTCTTAGGTCACGGACTGAATGATAGGGCATACATACATGTGTTACACCTGCATAAAGCCATGTCTGTTCATTTACAGCAAGGAGTTCCCAGTCATTTTCTTTACTAATAAGAGCGTCGCCCTTTTATATTTCAGGCTTATACGCACCGGGAAGCGTAAGTAAGACCCAAGGGGTTCTATGTACTAAGCCTTGGAGAGAGATTAAGTGGACGGAGATAAAGTACCAACCAACCAGCTCCTGACTGTCATTTTTCAAACACAGCCTGTAACATGGCAGGTAGGAGCTGATTGGCTGGTACTTTATCTCTCTCCACTTTATCACTTTTCAAGACTTAGTGGTCTATTCACGAAGCAGTGAAAAGTGTGGAGAAGTGAGCCTGTGGGGAAGTTGCCCATGGCAACCAATCAGCTGCTCCGTACCATTGTATAGTTTGCAAATTATAACTGTTACTTCAGTGCTGATTGGTTGCCATGGACAACTTCTCCACTGGCTCACTCCTCCACTCTTTTCACTGCTTCATGAATAGACCCCTCAGTTCATCTCCCCCTAAGACTGTTCCTGTCACAGAAACGTGAGCTGTGAAAGAGTTTCCTTAGTACCAGGGGCAGCACCTGTGAATACTGTACAATACACATTACAGTCTAGACCAGCGGTTCCCAAACTGTTGGACACCACGGCGCCCTAGAGTTTCAGTATTTTTTGTTTTTAACGGCACCCCTAGGCCAAAGGTATCTTTTTGAGATAATGAGTAAATATTATTAAATGAGGTAAATTGTGCTTACCTGGCATCCTTGGGGTCTGTTATGCCGCTGCGCATCTGTTTGTCTACATATTTCATCATTGGCAGCACATTGGCCATAAGTCATGACAGCGATTGACAGTCTGATTCCCTTTAGGGGTGGGGAGGGGGTAACAGTTTTCGTTTCTCCAAACAATGGCATGTGGCTACCGTTTAGAGGGGTGGGGGGCGGTGGGAAGAGGCCAGTAATCTCCATGGTTGCACAGAGATTTCCTGGCCTCTGCAACATGCGACTTGCACAGCACCATGGGTGCTTCAAGCCGCCCGGTGGCGTCTCAGTGATCCGATGCTCCTGCTGCACCACCATACGGCGCTATCACTGCTTCTTCCAAGGAACCCCCACAAATGGGTAACCATGTCATTTAGGGGGAGTCCACATGACATAATTGGGAAGGGGATTCAAATGTCGGCGACTTGTCCGCCCACCCGAATTCCTGCAACACCCACCACACTTTATGCCGGCGTGATCTCGCTCAAAAGTGTACACTTACCCCATAGGGCAGGGCCAGATTAAGGGTCACATGGGCCTGGAGCTGAAAATATTCATGGGCCTATTGTGAGAAATGGGGGGAGGTGTGATCAGTGCTGTGTGGGTGTGGCCAAATCCATGTGGGCGTGTACATCCCCTACACTATCAATTCCAATGTCTTCCTAAATATGTATAAATATATAAAATTGCATAATTGTGTGAGGAAAATAGAAATGCAAACATAATAGTTATGATTTATGGCCGACCATGTGGCCAGCTGGTGGCTAGTTCTGATGATGGGCCTATTTTTATGTGAGGGCCTGGAGCTGGAGCTCCATCTACCACCCCACTGTTAATCTGGCCCTGCCATAGGGTAGGGAGCGCTTTTGAGCGAACGGCATGCGAATCAGGCCAGGTCAGGGGTGCGAATCAGGTTGAAGTTCCCTGCGTTTAAACACTGCGTCAACTGCAATTCACGCCCTGCGTCAACGTTGGTCATACCCATTCATATATGGCGAAGAGGTTGCCAGGATCTACCAGAAATGATGCACTTTTGCAGTTATGCCATAATCTGGTTTTGTTTTTGTTTTTTTAACTCCATCCAGAAATGAGTGATTGCAGATCAGCATTATTAGGGGTATATACTGTAGGCTACAAATATCACTGTATTCCATGCACAGATGCCGGAATATATTCTGCTTTCCTCACCTTGTTTTACTAAGCCTTCAAGCTGTAATATAATGTAAATACGATTCCTTGTGACTTGTACTTTCAATAAATGAAGTTTGCCGTAAGAGTTTATCACTGCTGCGCACAATGGGCCGAGGCCGCGGCGCCGGAATGTAATGTCTCCGGTTATGATACCTGAGGGCGAATCGCAGTAACGGGAAGCGGCGCTGTTCTGCAGGAAGGATAATGAACACACAGGCTCAGAAGCTTATTTTAAATGAATTTAATTCACCTGAATGTGTTATTCTTCGTGCTTTATTAATTTAAAACAGCGAACATGCCAGTTGTGCGGTGTGTCCTCCATAACGGGACTTTACAGCCGGTACAGGAGGATAATATATTCTGTTTTGTAGCCCGTGAAACCTCCCGCTAGTTCTCTGTGCTCAGTGGAGAGCATCGGCAGAACATTCATTTTGAGTTAGATGTTTTATGGTAGTTTGTGACTTTGTGTTGCTACTGGCAACACAGCCAATAAAATAAAACCGCCGTCTTTTACTAAGTGGAAAAATACCTTTAGGGCCAAATGCATCTATTTACCTCCCCGAAGCCGGCAGAGGCGGCGAAAGGGACCTAGGGCGACACAACAGTCTAGTCTGGAAATCGGCACACCGCCATTCATGTGGTTTGGAAAAGGGATAGTGGAGACAGATGGCTTGGTTAAGCTTCAGTGGGTCAGGTCTTTCAAAAGCCACATGCAGAGACAGGTGGGTGTTTGAACCTGTCCTGGGGTAACCCTTCCTGCTTTGCCCAATAATGCACAATTGGTATAAAAAAAACCTGGTGAGATAAACTAGGGTGAAAGCGGTGAAAGGATCATGGATGTGGTCTGGCGTGACTAGATACTAAAGGCCACTACTTGACGTGACTAAAGGCCACCACTTGGCTTGACTCAGTACTAAAGGCCACCACTTGGCGTAACCCGGTACTAAAGGCCACCACTTGGACACAGCACACGCTCTGGTCTTACTGACACCGAGACATGACCCACAGCAAATACAAATAATATATTCCCCAGCAGAAATTTACCTGACACGCTACACATGAACTGGGGCCCTCAACCTGAAAAGCAATGTAAACAGATGCAATCAAGGGTAAACTGAGGTTCTCTCCCTCTTCTGACTGATGTCCGCAGCAGGAGACACTCCGTGCCTCACACCTCCTTGTTGGATGTAGAAGCTCAACCAAACCATGATGCCAGCTAAAGCAAAATGGATGTTATTTATGAACTGCGGACAAGGGTGGTCATTCCGAGTTGTTCGCTTGCTAGCTGCTTTTAGCAGCCGTGCAAACGCTAAGCCGCCACCCTCTGGGAGTGTATTTTAGCTTAGCAGAAGTGCGACCGAAAGGATCGCAGAGCGGCTACAAAATAATTTTGTGCAGTTTCAGAGTAGCTCCAGACCTACTCAGCGCTTGCGATCACTTCAGACTATTCAGTTCCTGTTTTGACATCACGAACACGCCCTGCGTTCGGCCAGCCACACCTACGTTTCCCCAGCCACGCCTGCGTTTTTCCATTCACTCCCTGAAAATGGTCAGTTGACACCCAGAAACACCCTCTTCCTGTCAATCACTCTGTGGCTGCCTGTGCGACTGAAAAGCATCGCTAGACTACTTCGTTGTAATAGTACGACACGCGTGCGCATTGCGCCGCATGCGCAGAAGTGCAGTTTTTTTGCCTGATCACTGCGCTGCGACCAAAATCTGCTAGCGAACAACTCGGAATGACCCCCAATGTGTAATCTAAATTGTCCGGCCAGTGCACTTTAACATGCAGAGCAAGAAACACCCTACTAGGAATGACCATCGATGGTTACCATCGACGACACCATTGGCTATAACCATCAATGGCACATAAACCATCTATGGCGAACCGTCGATGGTTTGCACCACTCGATGGCCACCGCTGAAAGGCGCTGGCTGGGTTGCGGGCCAATAAAACAACGGGGGCGGGGCTATGCACCTTGCAAAAAATAAATACATATTCGTTTATGTTGTGCCATCGATGGAGGCAAACCATCTGGTTCTGTCCCATAGATGGCAAAAGCATTCGACATTGGCCATAAACCATCTATAGGAATCATCGATGTTCGATGGCCATCCCTACACCCTATAAAGGTCCTTTACCTCATATCAATAATCCCACTCTTCACTGAGAATATATTTCAGATGTTATTTTGCTCCCCATGTGCGTTGTATGGGGTGGGGGATAGCTTCTTCCTTCCAGACAAGAACCAAACTTTCTAAAGAGGACAGGTGGGAAGTTGTCCATAGCAACCAATTACATTCTAGCTGACTTTAATCATCTATATAAAATGATAGCTAGAGTCTAATTGGTTTCTGCCGGCAACGTCTTCAGCAGTCCTTTTTAGTAGGTTAGATACATTTCAAGGGCTGCGCATGTTCAAGGTGGGGGAGTGCTATCAGCAATGGTTGTGAAGACCTGGGGGGGGGGGGGGGGGGGGGTGCTATAGGCTGCAACGGCTGTAATATCCTGAGGGAGAGGGTGCTATCGTTGCCGGCGGCTGTGATGTCCAGGGAAGGTGGGGATGGTTATCGGCGGTGGCTATACATTGTGCCCAATGAGACGGCTCTGGCCGCACTTACACCCGTTAGTAAATTGCTGGATTGAACACTACATTCAGCAAGTGCATTCTATAAAATGATTGGTAGAATCTAATCAGTTGCTATGGGTAACACCTTTACTTGTCCAGTTCAGCAGGTTTAATATGTCACCCTCTATATTTCCTCATTAAAACTTTTTTTTTAATCATGATGAATGTTGGGGTACATGACGTGTTGTAACCTTACTAGTGTGTTAATATCTCAGGGCGATGACCGCAGAAGTATCGGACGGATAGAGGATTTCCTCTGAAGGTGATGTTCCCATACACCTGAGATATAAAACCTTCAGAAGACATTAGCAGAGAATTACACCCATCACTCATCTCAATCATTTATTTTATTCAGGAGCAAGTTCCCTTAGTCAGCGAACGTCCCATCTGTCGTCCGGAAGGGGCCCAGCACCAGTGTGTCCGTGTGTCCAGCGACCGCCGAGTCCAGAAGCCTGAGATGTGGGCCCGCAGGATCCTCTCCTCCTATTGGCAGGAAAGGGGCACTCTACCCCCCGGAGGACTGGCCTAGCGCTTGTGAGAAAGTCCTATATCATTCCGGCCAGGAATGGGGGGAGAAACAGTCCAATGGTCCCTAGCAAACAGACGATGATGAACATCCAGAGGAATATCCTGTCTATCACCATCGCTACGTACTTCCAGTCTTCCTTTACCTGAGGACAACGAGAGGATGATGGAACGGTCACATATCATAGCCGGCGGCAATAACAGGATTATAGCATGCTCAGCCCAATGGCTCTAGTGAGGATCTGTATAAAATGTACATGCATAATTACATTATATCACAGTACCAGTACATTATATCACACTACCAGTACATTATATCACAGTACCAGTACATTATATCACAGTACCAGTACATTATATCACAGTACCAGTACATTATATCACAGTACCAGTACATTATATCACAGTACCAGTACATTATATCACACTACCAGTACATTATATCACAGTACCAGTACATTATATCACACTACCAGTACATTATATCACAGTACCAGTACATTATATCACAGTACCAGTACATTATATCACACTACCAATACATTGTATCACACTACCAGTACATTATATCACACTACCAGTACATTATATCACAGTACCAGTACATTATATCACACTACCAGTACATTATATCACAGTACCAGTACATTATATCACAGTACCAGTACATTGTATCACACTACCAGTACATTATATCACACTACCAGTACATTATATCACAGTACCAGTACATTATATCACACTACCAGTACATTATATCACACTACCAATACATTATATCACAGTACCAGTACATTATATCACAGTACCAGTACATTATATCACAGTACCAGTACATTATATCACAGTACCAGTACATTGTATCACACTACCAGTACATTGTATCACACTACCAGTACATTATATCACACTACCAGTACATTATATCACACTACCAGTACATTATATCACAGTACCAGTACATTATATCACAGTACCAGTACATTATATCACACTACCAATACATTATATCACAGTACCAGTACATTATATCACACTACCAGTACATTATATCACAGTACCAGTACATTATATCACACTACCAGTACATTCACACTACCAGTACATTATATCACACTACCAGTACATTATGTCACAGTACCAGTACATTATATCACACTACCAGTACATTATATCACAGTACCAGTACATTATATCACACTACCAGTACATTATATCACACTACCAGTACATTATATCACAGTACAGTACATTATATCACACTACCAGTACATTATATCACAGTACCAGTACATTATATCACAGTACCAGTACATTATATCACACTACCAGTACATTCACACTACCAGTACATTATATCACAGTACCAGTACATTATATCACAGTACAGTACATTATATCACACTACCAGTACATCAGTACATTACATTATATCACACTACCAGTACATTATATCACACTACCAGTACATTATATCACAGTACCAGTACATTATATCACAGTACCAGTACATTATATCACAGTACCAGTACATTATATCACAGTACCAGTACATTATATCACACTACCAGTACATTATATCAGACTACCAGTACATTATATCACACTACCAGTACATTATATCACACTACCAGTACATTAGATCACAGTACCAATACATTATATCACACTACCAGTACATTATATCACAGTACCAGTACATTATATCACAGTACCAGTACATTATATCACACTACCAGTACATTATATCACAGTACCAGTATATTATGTCACACTACCAGTACATTATATCACACTACCAGTACATTAGATCACAGTACCAGTACATTAGATCACACTACCAGTACATTATATCACACTACCAGTACATTAGATCACAGTACCAATACATTATATCACACTACCAGTACATTATATCACAGTACCAGTACATTATATCACACTACCAGTACATTATATCACAGTACCAGTATATTATGTCACACTACCAGTACATTATATCACACTACCAGTACATTAGATCACAGTACCAGTACATTAGATCACACTACCAGTAGATTAAATCACACTACCAGTACATTATATCACAGTACCAGTACATTATATCACACTACCAGTACATTATATCACAGTACCAGTACATTATATCACACTACCAGTACATTATATCACACTACCAGTACATTATATCACAGTACCAGTACATTATATCACACTACCAGTACATTATATCACGTACATTATATCACACTACCAGTACATTATATCACACTACCAGTACATTATATCACACTACCAGTACATTATATCACAGTACCAGTATATTATATCACACTACCAGTACATTATATCACACTACCAGTACATTATGTCACAGTACCAGTACATTATATCACACTACCAGTACATACCAGTACATTATATCACACTACCAGTACATTAAATCACACTACCAGTACATTATATCACACTACCAGTACATTATATCACACTACCAGTACATTATATCACACTACCAATACATTTTATTGCCGTATAAA
This sequence comes from Pseudophryne corroboree, assembly GCF_028390025.1. Lineage (NCBI taxonomy): Eukaryota > Metazoa > Chordata > Amphibia > Anura > Myobatrachidae > Pseudophryne > Pseudophryne corroboree. The sequence continues at coordinate 51,036,578 of NC_086447.1, read as the reverse complement.
GCACCAGCCATTCTGGATCATTTGAAAATGTGAATAATTGCGCAATGAATAATTATCGGCACTCCGCACATGCGTACACAACCATACACAAGACAGTGCGTATGCGCCAAGTCTGGTTTCCGCGATCGTACCTACAGTAGGTATCTGCTAACACAGTAGTGATCGCATTTTGCAATGATAAAGAGGAGTGGCGGAGGCGTGTCAGTGGGCTGGGTACGCAATTTCTGCAATGCGGGGCAAGTAGTGGGTGTGTCGTGGGCGTTGCAATTGCAATACTGTATCTGTGAGACATATTGTAGGAGTTGCAAACGCATCAAAAACACAGGCTGAGGAGCTAGAGAGCCATGCAGACTGTGGCAGTACTGATGGCAACAGCGGATGTTCCGATGATCAAACTAATAATTTCACAATCACAGGCACCTAATGGTGTTCGTGGTGATGCAGAGAATGCTGTAAAGGTGGTGAGATAATACAGGAATATGAGGCAGATGATACAGGAATATGAGGCAGATGATACAGGAATATGAGGCAGATGATACAGGAATATGAGGCAGATGATACAGGAATATGAGGCTGATGATACAGGAATATGAGGGAGATGATACAGGAATATGAGGCAGATGATACAGGAATATGAGGCAGATGATACAGGAATATGAGGCAGATGATACAGGAATATGAGGGAGATGATACAGGAATATGAGGGAGATGATACAGGAATATGAGGCAGATGATACAGGAATATGAGGCAGATGATACAGGAATATGAGGGAGATGATACAGGAATATGAGGGAGATGATACAGGAATATGAGGGAGATGATACAGGAATATGGAGCAGATGATACAGGAATATGAGGCAGATGATACAGGAATATGAGGGAGATGATACAGGAATATGAGGGAGATGATACAGGAATATGAGGGAGATGATACAGGAATATGAGGCAGATGATACAGGAATATGAGGCAGATGATACAGGAATATGAGGCAGATGATACAGGAATATGAGGCAGATGATACAGGAATATGAGGGAGATGATACAGGAATATGAGGCAGATGATACAGGAATATGAGGGAGATGATACAGGAATATGAGGCAGATGATACAGGAATACGAGGGAGATGATACACGAATACGAGGGAGATGATACAGGAATATGAGGTAAATGATACAGGAATATGAGGCAGATGATACAGGAATATGAGGCAGATGATACAGGAATATGAGGGAGATGATACAGGAATATGAGGCAGATGATACAGGAATATGAGGGAGATGATACAGGAATATGAGGCAGATGATACAGGAATATGAGGGAGATGATACAGGAATATGAGGCAGATGATACAGGAATACGAGGGAGATGATACACGAATATGAGGCAGATGATACAGGAATATGAGGCAGATGATACAGGAATACGAGGGAGATGATACAGGAATACGAGGGAGATGATACAGGAATATGAGGCAGTTGATACAGGAATATGAGGCAGATGATACAGGAATATGAGGCAGATGATACAGGAATATGGAGCAGATGATACAGGAATATGAGGGAGATGATACAGGAATATGAGGCAAATGATACAGGAATATGAGGCAGATGATACAGGAATATGAGGGAGATGATACAGGAATAAGGCAGATGATACAGGAATATGAGGGAGATGATACAGGAATATGAGGCAGATGATACAGGAATATGAGGCAGATGATACAGGAATATGAGGCAGATGATACAGGAATATGAGGCAGATGATACAGGAATATGAGGGAGATGATACAGGAATATGAGGCAGATGATACAGGAATATGAGGCAGATGACACAGGAATATGAGGCAGATGATACAGGAATATGAGTGTGACAACACAGCCGGCGCGTCGTGTCGCACAGTGGTTAAAGACACGCAGCTACTTCCCTAGCCCTGGTCCTACACATGGACTTCACCAATTGCCAATATGTTATTAGTTATATGTTAGGCAATATTGTATTATATTGTATGATATTATTGTTACAAGGGTACAGTTATGTTTTCAATGTATATATATGAATGTATTGGTTATTCTGCTATAGTTTGTAAAATAATGTTTCCCCATGTGACGATCAGATAACCTGTGTATTTGCTCTGTCTGGGAAGATACAGCTAGTCTCAGATGTCAGGCCATTCACCCCCCTCATTCTTCCCCACACAATGGATTCCAGGCCACACAATCAGATTAAGTAAGGTTACTTTAGTTAACATCTATTGTGGCCTAGGGAACATGTCTGGACATGTGAAAGTAGTTCTGTGGGTGTCGCCTTATTGTAGAAAAGACAAAGGGTTTTGATAATAGCAAACAGGGGCGGTGAGGGAGATCTGAGACAGAAGGTGAGAGAGTGGCAGGAGACTGACTAAGAAGTAATGTTCTGTCAGGAGCTCCAGGAGGGAATTGTCGTGTAGAATTGGATCACAGAAGTGTGCTGAACTTTGTTATAACCTATTCTGTTAATAAACCACTGTTGGTTTTTCATCTACCACCGTGACTGAGTGATTTTGAACCCAATATCCTCACATTTGGCGGCAGCAGTGGGATCACTCAAGACACCAGCAGAAAGGTATAAACCACAGCAGGCAATGGATTCTGCCCCGCTATGCTACCGATACAGCAAGAAGGATCAACTACAGGACCTCTGTCGAACAAGACGGATTGAGTTTAATGCATCGGACACCAGAGCAGTCTTAATGGCAAAGCTAGCTGAATGGGACCAAGAACACCCTGGGCAGGAGGATGATGAGGACTGCATCCCAGAGCAGGCCGAGGGTCAAGGAACCACTGGAACCGCTACAACAGGCCCTGCACTGGTCGTTGGAAGTACAGATCAGTTGCGGGAGTTGCTGGCAGCACTAGGGCAAGGAGCATCAGTACTGGGAGCCGCATTGGGGGCGCAGACCGGTATAACCGCCCCGGCAGTGGCGGTAAGGCAGACCTCCCGGCTGAGGTATAATGAGGTCCCACCTTTTGATGAGGTCAGTTCGGATATTGATACTCATTTGCAGATGTTTGAATCTGTTATGATAATGCATGGAATTGAGGCAACAGAGTGGCCTCGATATTTGGTACCCAGTCTGAGAGGGCGGGCACTGGAGGCATTCCATGCCCTGAGTCCAGAGCAGATCCTGGTATATGAGGAGGTACGGAGTGTGCTGCTTGCCAGATATGCGGTGACCGCTGAATCGTATCGCATAAAGTTCCGGTCTATGGCGCGGAAAGGAGATGTCTCATTTATAGAGTTCAATAACTTGCTGCGGAGGAACTGTGATAAGTGGCTGGCTGTGAAGAAGGCCCTTACTGTAGCAGACATTAAAAATGCTTTTATTTTGGAGCAGCTGCTAAACAAGATGCCTCCAGAGATCAGGGAGTGGGTGGCAGACCGGAACCCTACCACTCCGGGAAAAGCAGCACACCTAGCAGATGAGTTCACAGCTAACAGGCCTCGGTGGAGAGGTGCCAATACAGAGGAGAGGACAACCCTCCGACGGCCCCAGCAGGATCGTGATCTACCATTGCTCCCCCACCGGCCGGCCCCAATACATACCCCAGCTTCCCTAGCCAGAAATTCAAGGTCTCGGGGACCAGCGTCACCTGCAAGCCGACGCTGCTACAACTGTGACCAGGTGGGGCATTTACTTCGTGACTGTACACGGGTAAGACGGCCATTCCCAGGTACCCAATCTGCCATGTCGCGGGTGGCTGTGTGCCACGAATCATTTGGAACGGGCGAGGTGGACTACTTCCCTGATGCGCCAGAGGCGGAGGAAGTAGCATACCAAGTAGAGGTGGTAGCAGCTATTGGGAAATCCACCCCGGATAATATGAAGACCCACCTACAACCTGTAAAAGTTAATGGGAAGGAGCTGCAAGGGTTGAGAGACTCTGGAGCTTCTATCACCCTTATACGGCCAGAATTAATTCCCCCCTGCCAGATACTGAAGAAAAGGAAAGTTAAAATTTCCATGGCAGGAGGGCAGATCACTGTAATACCTATGGCAAGGGTACACCTGGACTGGGGCCTGGACTCTGGAGAGGTAAATGTGGGACTTTTGGATGGATTACCCACTCACGTCATTCTGGGCAACGATCTGAGTGCTGGATTGGCTAGTTACTTTGTGGGAGCTATCACCCGAAGCCAAGCACAGGCATTGGATACAGTGCATGAGGACCCTCTCATGCCAGCACCAGGAGTCTCTGTGGAAGTGACAGCCACAAACCCTGAACCGTTGGCGGTGAGTAACCCTGTACCAGACTTGCCTGACTGTGATGAGAATCTGGGGGAAGTAGATAGGGTAGCCTTTAGGGAAGCCCAACGGACCGACCCCTCCCTAGCTAGCCTCCGCAGGGCAGCGGGACGAACAGATTGGGGGCCTCAGGAGGATCGCATTATGTGGGAGGAGGGGAGACTGTACCGGGTGCCAGCAAAAGCAGACCCATTAGAGCCCGGGGTCCTAAGAAAACAGTTGATTGTTCCACAGCAGTACCGTGCCCGGTTGCTGGCCCTTGCCCATGACATTCCCTTAGCAGGCCACTTAGGGGTTCGGAAAACCCGTGCCCGGCTGCTGCGACATTTCTTCTGGTCTGGGGTTAACCAGGAGGTAAAACAGTATAGAGAGTCATGTGAGGTCTGCCAACGCCTCGGGGGACCTCCACGCCGGGTTCCCCTACAACCCATGCCTGTCATAAGTGAGCCATTTAAGAGAGTGGCCATGGACATTGTGGGGCCTTTTAAGAAACCGAGCCGAACAGGAAAGAGATACATACTGACTGTAGTTGATTACGCGACTAGATACCCTGAGGCAGTGGCACTGGCATCCATAGATGCTGAACATATCGCCCAGGCTCTTATGGATATTTTTAGTCGCGTAGGATTTCCCCAAGAAGTAGTTACTGATCAGGGTACGCAATTTCAAGGGGAATTGCTGCAGACAGTATGGGACAACTTTGGGGTCCATCCCTTACGCACCACCCCTTATCACCCCCAGACTAATGGTCTCTGTGAGAGATTCAATTCGACCCTAAAGCAGTTGCTGCGGGCATTTGCTGAATCGGAGGGGGGAGACTGGGAGAAGTCCTTGCAACAGCTATTATTTGCGTACCGCGAAGTGCCGCAGGATTCAACCGGATTTTCTCCTTTTGAGTTACTATATGCCCGAAGGGTAAGGGGACCACTTGACCTAGTCAGGGAAAGCTGGGAAGGGTCATTTCAGGAACCTGAGGTTCCCATCTTGGAATATGTAGTCCAAATGAAGGAGAAACTGCACAGGCTGATGCAGCTTGCGCATGACCACACCCTGGGCGCGCAGGAAAGACAGTGCCGGTACTATAACCAACGAGCGCAGGACAGGGAACTAGAGGTTGGACAGAAAGTGATGGTGCTAGTACCTGCCCGAAAGCATAAGTTACAGGCGACCTGGGCAGGGCCTTATACTGTAGTGGATCGGCAGGGACGGGTAGATTACATTATTGCCCTAGACCAAACAGGGAAGCGGGTGGGTACCTACCACATAAATAGGTTAAAGAAATATGTCACCAGGGAGATAGGGGCGGTGGCAATATGTTGCCCACCTATGGATGACCCAGAGACCGACCCCATCCCTGACATTCTAGCAGCCACCAAGAGGGACCTAGGAGTGGAGGCAGTGCCCATAGGCTCGCAATTAACCGAAACCCAGGCCCTACAGATGAGGGAGGTATTGGAGGTAGAGAGGCCACAATTCACAAGCAGGCCAGGGCGCACTCATGTAGTGGCCCATCATGTCAATACCGGGGAGGCTCGGCCCACTAGGCAACCCGCTTATCGGGTGAACCCCAGGGTGATTGATATGATCAAAAGGGAGGTCGATGAAATGCTGGCGCTTGGGGTGATTGTACCGTCCCATAGTCCCTGGGCCGCCAGCGTAGTCCTAGTGCCCAAGAAAGATGGCAGTACCCGCTTCTGCGTGGACTATAGGAGGCTGAACGAGGTGACAGTGACAGACGCATACCCCATGCCCCGGGTAGATGAGTTGTTAGACAGGTTGGGAATGGCACGCTATGTATCCACTCTGGATCTTAGCAAAGGATACTGGCAGATACCCCTTACCAGGGAGGCACAGGAGAGGTCTGCATTCAGCACCCCATTTGGGCTCTTTGAATTTACTGCCATGCCCTTTGGGATGAAGAATGCCCCAGCCACCTTTCAGCGTACCATAGATCACCTACTGACAGGGTGTCAGGACTTTGCCCAGGCATACCTTGATGACATAGCCATTTTTAGTCAGACATGGGAGGAGCATCTGCAGCATGTGGCCCAGGTGTTGGCACGGATCAGCAAGGCAGGGTTAACAATCAAACCTGACAAATGTCAGATGGGGATGGCAGAGGTATTGTACCTCGGGCATAGGGTTGGCGGAGGCCATATTCGTCCAGAGCCAGCTAAAATTGAGGCCATCCTGAAATGGCCTCGGCCCACTAACCAAAAACAGGTACGTGCCTTCCTTGGAGCAGCAGGGTACTACCGTAAATTTGTGCCCCAGTACAGCACCATTGCCAAACCCCTGACTGACCTAACGACAAAAAAAGTACACCCGACAAATTGACTGGAGCCCAGAGTGTGAGCAGGCTTTTTCCCAGCTGAAGGACATTTTGTCCCAATCCCCAGTGTTAGCAGCCCCCGACTTCCGCCGGCGGTTCATTGTGCAAACAGATGCCTCAGGTTGTGGAATAGGAGCTGTCTTGAGCCAAGTAGGGGAGGATGGTTGTGAACACCCAGTTGCCTTTCTCTCCCGAAAACTTCTGGACCGTGAGATAGCCTATGCCACTATTGAAAAAGAATGCCTGGCCATAGTCTGGGCACTCAAGAAATTGCAGGCATATGTGTACGGGCGCGAGTTCTCAGTGGTAACAGACCACAGTCCCCTTAGTTGGTTACAGCGCACTGCCGGAGACAATGGACGACTGCTGAGATGGAGCTTAGCCCTACAACTATACAATTTCACTATCTCTCACAAAAAGGGCAGAGATCACGGGAACGCAGATGGCCTGTCCCGTCAACAGGAACCAGACCAAGCGCCGAGCAAGCCCAGGAAATCCCTCGCTACAAATACCCAGGGTACAGGAGAATACCATTACTCTCAGCAAGCTTAAGCCACCCAGGACACCGGGCTTGGAAGTAGAGGGAGGAAATGTGACAACACAGCCGGCGCGTCGTGTCGCACAGTGGTTAAAGACACGCAGCTACTTCCCTAGCCCTGGTCCTACACATGGACTTCACCAATTGCCAATATGTTATTAGTTATATGTTAGGCAATATTGTATTATATTGTATGATATTATTGTTACAAGGGTACAGTTATGTTTTCAATGTATATATATGAATGTATTGGTTATTCTGCTATAGTTTGTAAAATAATGTTTCCCCATGTGACGATCAGATAACCTGTGTATTTGCTCTGTCTGGGAAGATACAGCTAGTCTCAGATGTCAGGCCATTCACCCCCCTCATTCTTCCCCACACAATGGATTCCAGGCCACACAATCAGATTAAGTAAGGTTACTTTAGTTAACATCTATTGTGGCCTAGGGAACATGTCTGGACATGTGAAAGTAGTTCTGTGGGTGTCGCCTTATTGTAGAAAAGACAAAGGGTTTTGATAATAGCAAACAGGGGCGGTGAGGGAGATCTGAGACAGAAGGTGAGAGAGTGGCAGGAGACTGACTAAGAAGTAATGTTCTGTCAGGAGCTCCAGGAGGGAATTGTCGTGTAGAATTGGATCACAGAAGTGTGCTGAACTTTGTTATAACCTATTCTGTTAATAAACCACTGTTGGTTTTTCATCTACCACCGTGACTGAGTGATTTTGAACCCAATATCCTCACAATGAGGCAGATGATACAGGAATATGAGGGAGATGATACAGGAATATGAGGGAGATGATACAGGAATATGAGGCAGATGATACAGGAATATGGAGCAGATGATACAGGAATATGAGGCAGATGATACAGGAATATGAGGCAGATGATACAGGAATATGAGGCAGATGATACAGGAATATGAGGGAGATGATACAGGAATAGGAGGTAAATGATACAGGAATATGAGGCAGATGATACAGGAATATGAAGGAGATGATACAGGAATATGAGGGAGATGATACAGGAATATGAGGCAGATGATACAGGAATACGAGGGAGATGATACAGGAATATGAGGCAGATGATACAGGAATATGAGGCAGATGATACAGGAATATGAGGGAGATGATACAGGAATATGAGGGAGATGATACAGGAATATGAGGCAGATGATACAGGAATACGAGGGAGATGATACAGGAATAGGAGGTAAATGATACAGGAATATGAGGCAGATGATACAGGAATATGAGGGAGATGATACAGGAATATGAGGGAGATGATACAGGAATATGAGGGAGATGATACAGGAATATGAGGGAGATGATACAGGAATATGAGGGAGATGATACAGGAATATGAGGCAGATGATACAGGAATATGAGGGAGATGATACAGGAATATGAGGGAGATGATACAGGAATATGAGGGAGATGATACAGGAATATGAGGCAGATGATACAGGAATACGAGGGAGATGATACAGGAATATGAGGCAGATGATACAGGAATATGAGGGAGATGATACAGGAATATGAGGCAGATGATACAGGAATATGAGGTAAATGATACAGGAATATGAGGCAGATGATACAGGAATATGAGGCAGATGATACAGGAATATGAGGTAAATGATACAGGAATATGAGGGAGATGATACAGGAATATGAGGGAGATGATACAGGAATATGAGGGAGATGATACAGGAATATGAGGCAGATGATACAGGAATATGAGGCAGATGATACAGGAATATGAGGCAGATGATACAGGAATATGAGGCAGATGATACAGGAATATGAGGCAGATGATACAGGAATATGAGGGAGATGATACAGGAATATGAGGCAGATGATACAGGAATATGAGGGAGATGATACAGGAATATGAGGGAGATGATACAGGAATAGGAGGCAGATGATACAGGAATATGAGGGAGATGATACAGGAATATGAGGCAGATGATACAGGAATATGAGGCAGATGATACAGGAATATGAGGGAGATGATACAGGAATATGAGGGAGATGATACAGGAATATGAGGCAGATGATACAGGAATATGAGGGAGATGATACAGGAATAGGAGGCAGATGATACAGTAATATGAGGCAGATGATACAGGAATATGAGGGAGATGATACAGGAATAGGAGGGAGATGATACAGGAATATGAGGGAGATGATACAGGAATATGGAGCAGATGATACAGGAATATGAGGCAGATGATACAGGAATATGGAGCAGATGATACAGGAATATGAGGGAGATGATACAGGAATATGAGGGAGATGATACAGGAATATGAGGGAGATGATACAGGAATAGGAGGGAGATGATACAGGAATATGAGGGAGATGATACAGGAGTATGAGGGAGATGATACAGGAATATGAGGGAGATGATACAGGAATATGAGGGAGATGATACAGGAATATGAGGGAGATGATACAGGAATATGAGGGAGATGATACAGGAATATGAGGGAGATGATACAGGAATATGAGGGAGATGATACAGGAATATGAGGGAGATGATACAGGAATATGAGGGAGATGATACAGGAATAGGAGGGAGATGATACAGGAATATGAGGGAGATGATACAGGAATATGAGGCAGATGATACAGGAATATGAGGGAGATGATACAGGAATATGAGGCAGATGATACAGGAATGAGGCAGATGATACAGGAATATGAGGCAAATGATACAGGAATATGAGGCAGATGATACAGGAATATGAGGGAGATGATACAGGAATATGAGGCAGATGATACAGGAATATGAGGCAGATGATACAGGAATATGAGGGAGATGATACAGGAATATGAGGCAGATGATACAGGAATGAGGCAGATGATACAGGAATATGAGGGAGATGATACAGGAATATGAGGGAGATGATACAGGAATATGAGGCAGATGATACAGGAATATGAGGCAGATGATACAGGAATATGAGGGAGATGATACAGGAATATGAGGCAGATGATACAGGAATACGAGGGAGATGATACAGGAATACGAGGGAGATGATACAGGAATATGAGGGAGATGATACAGGAATATGAGGCAAATGATACAGGAATATGAGGCAGATGATACAGGAATATGAGGGAGATGATACAGGAATATGAGGCAGGTGATACAGGAATATGAGGGAGATGATACAGGAATATGAGGCAGATGATACAGGAATATGAGGGAGATGATACAGGAATATGAGGCAGGTGATACAGGAATATGAGGCAGATGATACAGGAATATGAGGCAGATGATACAGGAATATGAGGGAGATGATACAGGAATATGAGGCAGATGATACAGGAATATGAGGCAGATGATACAGGAATATGAGGGAGATGATACAGGAATATGAGGCAGATGATACAGGAATATGAGGCAGATGATACAGGAATATGAGGGAGATGATACAGGAATATGAGGGAGATGATACAGGAATATGAGGCAGATGATACAGGAATATGAGGCAGATGATACAGGAATATGAGGGAGATGATACAGGAATATGAGGTAAATGATACAGGAATATGAGGCAGATGATACACGAATATGAGGGAGATGATACAGGAATATGAGGTAAATGATACAGGAATATGAGGCAGATGATACAGGAATATGAGGGAGATGATACAGGAATATGAGGGAGATGATACAGGAATATGAGGCAGATGATACAGGAATATGAGGCAGATGATACACGAATATGAGGGAGATGATACAGGAATATGAGGTAAATGATACAGGAATATGAGGCAGATGATACACGAATATGAGGGAGATGATACAGGAATATGAGGTAAATGATACAGGAATATGAGGCAGATGATACAGGAATATGGAGCAGATGATACAGGAATATGAGGCAGATGATACAGGAATATGAGGCAGATGATACAGGAATATGAGGCATATGATACAGGAATATGAGGGAGATGATACAGGAATATGAGGCAGATGATACAGGAATATGAGGGAGATGATACAGGAATATGAGGCAGATGATACAGGAATATGAGGCAGATGATACAGGAATATGAGGCAGATGATACAGGAATATGAGGCAGATGATACAGGAATAGGAGGGAGATGATACAGGAATATGAGGGAGATGATACAGGAATATGGAGCAGATGATACAGGAATATGAGGCAGATGATACAGGAATATGAGGGAGATGATACAGGAATATGGAGCAGATGATACAGGAATATGAGGGAGATGATACAGGAATAGGAGGGAGATGATACAGGAATAGGAGGGAGATGATACAGGAATAGGAGGGAGATGATACAGGAATATGAGGGAGATGATACAGGAATATGGAGCAGATGATACAGGAATATGAGGGAGATGATACAGGAATAGGAGGGAGATGATACAGGAATATGAGGGAGATGATACAGGAATATGAGGCAGATGATACAGGAATATGAGGCAGATGATACAGGAATATGAGGGAGATGATACAGGAATATGAGGCAGATGATACAGGAATATGAGGGAGATGATACAGGAATATGAGGGAGATGATACAGGAATAGGAGGGAGATGATACAGGAATAGGAGGGAGATGATACAGGAATATGAGGCAGATGATACAGGAATATGAGGGAGATGATACAGGAATATGAGGGAGATGATACAGGAATATGAGGCAGATGATACAGGAATATGAGGCAGATGATACAGGAATATGAGGGAGATGATACAGGAATATGAGGGAGATGATACAGGAATATGAGGGAGATGATACAGGAATATGAGGCAGATGATACAGGAATATGAGGGAGATGATACAGGAATATGAGGGAGATGATACAGGAATATGAGGGAGATGATACAGGAATATGAGGCAGATGATACAGGAATATGAGGGAGATGATACAGGAATATGAGGGAGATGATACAGGAATATGGAGCAGATGATACAGGAATATGAGGGAGATGATACAGGAATATGAGGGAGATGATACAGGAATATGAGGGAGATGATACAGGAATATGAGGGAGATGATACAGGAATATGAGGCAGATGATACAGGAATATGAGGCAGATGATACAGGAATAGGAGGGAGATGATACAGGAATATGAGGGAGATGATACAGGAATATGGAGCAGATGATACAGGAATATGAGGCAGATGATACAGGAATATGAGGCAGATGATACAGGAATATTAGGCAGATGATACAGGAATATGAGGGAGATGATACAGGAATATGAGGGAGATGATACAGGAATATGAGGGAGATGATACAGGAATATGAGGGAGATGATACAGGAATATGAGGGAGATGATACAGGAATATGAGGCAGATGATACAGGAATATGAGGGAGATGATACAGGAATATGAGGCAGATGATACAGGAATATGAGGCAGATGATACAGGAATATGAGGGAGATGATACAGGAATATGAGGCAGATGATACAGGAATATGAGGCAGATGATACAGGAATATGAGGGAGATGATACAGGAATGAGGCAGATGATACAGGAATATGAGGCAAATGATACAGGAATATGAGGCAGATGATACAGGAATATGAGGGAGATGATACAGGAATATGAGGCAGATGATACAGGAATATGAGGCAGATGATACAGGAATATGAGGGAGATGATACAGGAATATGAGGGAGATGATACAGGAATATGAGGGAGATGATACAGGAATATGAGGGAGATGATACAGGAATATGAGGGAGATGATACAGGAATATGAGGGAGATGATACAGGAATATGAGGGAGATGATACAGGAATATGAGGGAGATGATACAGGAATATGAGGGAGATGATACAGGAATATGAGGGAGATGATACAGGAATATGAGGGAGATGATACAGGAATAGGAGGGAGATGATACAGGAATATGAGGGAGATGATACAGGAATATGAGGCAGATGATACAGGAATATGAGGGAGATGATACAGGAATATGAGGCAGATGATACAGGAATGAGGCAGATGATACAGGAATATGAGGCAAATGATACAGGAATATGAGGCAGATGATACAGGAATATGAGGGAGATGATACAGGAATATGAGGCAGATGATACAGGAATATGAGGCAGATGATACAGGAATATGAGGGAGATGATACAGGAATATGAGGCAGATGATACAGGAATGAGGCAGATGATACAGGAATATGAGGGAGATGATACAGGAATATGAGGGAGATGATACAGGAATATGAGGCAGATGATACAGGAATATGAGGCAGATGATACAGGAATATGAGGGAGATGATACAGGAATGAGGCAGATGATACAGGAATATGAGGCAAATGATACAGGAATATGAGGCAGATGATACAGGAATATGAGGGAGATGATACAGGAATATGAGGCAGATGATACAGGAATATGAGGCAGATGATACAGGAATATGAGGGAGATGATACAGGAATATGAGGGAGATGATACAGGAATATGAGGGAGATGATACAGGAATATGAGGGAGATGATACAGGAATATGAGGGAGATGATACAGGAATATGAGGGAGATGATACAGGAATATGAGGGAGATGATACAGGAATATGAGGGAGATGATACAGGAATATGAGGGAGATGATACAGGAATATGAGGGAGATGATACAGGAATAGGAGGGAGATGATACAGGAATATGAGGGAGATGATACAGGAATATGAGGCAGATGATACAGGAATATGAGGGAGATGATACAGGAATATGAGGCAGATGATACAGGAATGAGGCAGATGATACAGGAATATGAGGCAAATGATACAGGAATATGAGGCAGATGATACAGGAATATGAGGGAGATGATACAGGAATATGAGGCAGATGATACAGGAATATGAGGCAGATGATACAGGAATATGAGGGAGATGATACAGGAATATGAGGCAGATGATACAGGAATGAGGCAGATGATACAGGAATATGAGGGAGATGATACAGGAATATGAGGGAGATGATACAGGAATATGAGGCAGATGATACAGGAATATGAGGCAGATGATACAGGAATATGAGGGAGATGATACAGGAATATGAGGCAGATGATACAGGAATACGAGGGAGATGATACAGGAATACGAGGGAGATGATACAGGAATATGAGGGAGATGATACAGGAATATGAGGCAAATGATACAGGAATATGAGGCAGATGATACAGGAATATGAGGGAGATGATACAGGAATATGAGGCAGGTGATACAGGAATATGAGGGAGATGATACAGGAATATGAGGCAGATGATACAGGAATATGAGGGAGATGATACAGGAATATGAGGCAGGTGATACAGGAATATGAGGCAGATGATACAGGAATATGAGGCAGATGATACAGGAATATGAGGGAGATGATACAGGAATATGAGGCAGATGATACAGGAATATGAGGCAGATGATACAGGAATATGAGGGAGATGATACAGGAATATGAGGCAGATGATACAGGAATATGAGGCAGATGATACAGGAATATGAGGGAGATGATACAGGAATATGAGGGAGATGATACAGGAATATGAGGCAGATGATACAGGAATATGAGGCAGATGATACAGGAATATGAGGGAGATGATACAGGAATATGAGGTAAATGATACAGGAATATGAGGCAGATGATACACGAATATGAGGGAGATGATACAGGAATATGAGGTAAATGATACAGGAATATGAGGCAGATGATACAGGAATATGAGGGAGATGATACAGGAATATGAGGGAGATGATACAGGAATATGAGGCAGATGATACAGGAATATGAGGCAGATGATACACGAATATGAGGGAGATGATACAGGAATATGAGGTAAATGATACAGGAATATGAGGCAGATGATACACGAATATGAGGGAGATGATACAGGAATATGAGGTAAATGATACAGGAATATGAGGCAGATGATACAGGAATATGGAGCAGATGATACAGGAATATGAGGCAGATGATACAGGAATATGAGGCAGATGATACAGGAATATGAGGCATATGATACAGGAATATGAGGGAGATGATACAGGAATATGAGGCAGATGATACAGGAATATGAGGGAGATGATACAGGAATATGAGGCAGATGATACAGGAATATGAGGCAGATGATACAGGAATATGAGGCAGATGATACAGGAATATGAGGCAGATGATACAGGAATAGGAGGGAGATGATACAGGAATATGAGGGAGATGATACAGGAATATGGAGCAGATGATACAGGAATATGAGGCAGATGATACAGGAATATGAGGGAGATGATACAGGAATATGGAGCAGATGATACAGGAATATGAGGGAGATGATACAGGAATAGGAGGGAGATGATACAGGAATAGGAGGGAGATGATACAGGAATAGGAGGGAGATGATACAGGAATATGAGGGAGATGATACAGGAATATGGAGCAGATGATACAGGAATATGAGGGAGATGATACAGGAATAGGAGGGAGATGATACAGGAATATGAGGGAGATGATACAGGAATATGAGGCAGATGATACAGGAATATGAGGCAGATGATACAGGAATATGAGGGAGATGATACAGGAATATGAGGCAGATGATACAGGAATATGAGGGAGATGATACAGGAATATGAGGGAGATGATACAGGAATAGGAGGGAGATGATACAGGAATAGGAGGGAGATGATACAGGAATATGAGGCAGATGATACAGGAATATGAGGGAGATGATACAGGAATATGAGGGAGATGATACAGGAATATGAGGCAGATGATACAGGAATATGAGGCAGATGATACAGGAATATGAGGGAGATGATACAGGAATATGAGGGAGATGATACAGGAATATGAGGGAGATGATACAGGAATATGAGGCAGATGATACAGGAATATGAGGGAGATGATACAGGAATATGAGGGAGATGATACAGGAATATGAGGGAGATGATACAGGAATATGAGGCAGATGATACAGGAATATGAGGGAGATGATACAGGAATATGAGGGAGATGATACAGGAATATGGAGCAGATGATACAGGAATATGAGGGAGATGATACAGGAATATGAGGGAGATGATACAGGAATATGAGGGAGATGATACAGGAATATGAGGGAGATGATACAGGAATATGAGGCAGATGATACAGGAATATGAGGCAGATGATACAGGAATAGGAGGGAGATGATACAGGAATATGAGGGAGATGATACAGGAATATGGAGCAGATGATACAGGAATATGAGGCAGATGATACAGGAATATGAGGCAGATGATACAGGAATATTAGGCAGATGATACAGGAATATGAGGGAGATGATACAGGAATATGAGGGAGATGATACAGGAATATGAGGGAGATGATACAGGAATATGAGGGAGATGATACAGGAATATGAGGGAGATGATACAGGAATATGAGGCAGATGATACAGGAATATGAGGGAGATGATACAGGAATATGAGGCAGATGATACAGGAATATGAGGCAGATGATACAGGAATATGAGGGAGATGATACAGGAATATGAGGCAGATGATACAGGAATATGAGGCAGATGATACAGGAATATGAGGGAGATGATACAGGAATATGAGGCAGATGATACAGGAATATGAGGGAGATGATACAGGAATATGAGGGAGATGATACAGGAATATGAGGGAGATGATACAGGAATATGAGGCAGATGATACAGGAATATGAGGGAGATGATACAGGAATATGAGGCAGATGATACAGGAATATGAGGCAGATGATACAGGAATATGAGGGAGATGATACAGGAATATGAGGCAGATGATACAGGAATATGAGGGAGATGATACAGGAATATGAGGGAGATGATACAGGAATATGAGAGAGATGATACAGGAATATGAGGGAGATGATACAGGAATATGAGCGAGATGATACAGGAATAGGAGGGAGATGATACAGGAATAGGAGGGAGATGATACAGGAATAGGAGGGAGATGATACAGGAATATGGAGCAGACAGGGCCGGCGCTACCATTAGGCAGCTTTAGGCAGCTGCCTAGAGCGACAGCCGCTGGAGGGCGGTACTTAGCAGCATACCCACAGCATCGTTTTTATTTCATATAGATCTGTGGTTTCCGGAGGAGGGCATTGAGGACAAGTGACAGCATTTATGAAGCCGCCCCTGCCCCTCGTTAGCAGCAGTCTCCCGCGGCCCGCCCATCAGCAGCTGCAGCGCACTATGGAGGCGGCGGCGGCGGCAGCAGTGACTCCCCGCCAGCAGCAGCGCTAGCCCAGGCGACACCATGAGCTAGAAGAGGGTGGCAGCAGCAGGGAGCAGTAACCCTACACAGCATCCTGACCAGCGGTAAGATGCCGCCCCTGTGTTATGGTGAGGAACCCAACTTGATTGATTCTAACCATAACCAACCCGGACTAGTGGCTGCCTAAAGTCACAACCTGGGGGGAGTGTGCACTGGCTGGGGGAGGAGAGGGATTGGATTTATGTGTGTATGTATGGAGACAGTATGTATATATGGATGTATGTTCAGCATGGATGTATATATGTGTGTATGTATGGAATAGTATGTATATATGTGTGTATGTATAGAGGCAGTGTATGGATGTATGTATGTGTGTATGTATGCATAGAGACAGTATATGGATGTATATATGTGTGTATGTATGGAGATATTATGTGTGTATGTATAGAGGCAGTGTATGGATGTATATATGTGTGTATGCATAGAGACAGTATATGGATGTATATATGTGTGTTATGTACGGAGGTAGTGTATGGATGTATGTGTGTATGTAGAGAGACAGTATATGGATGTATATATGTGTGTTATGTACGGAGGTAGTGTATGGATGTGTGTATGTACGGAGGTAGTGTATGGATGTATATATGTGTGTATGTACGGACGTAGTGTATGGATATATATGTGTGTGTATGTATGGAGGTAGTGTATGGATGTATATATGTGTGTATGTACGGACGTAGTGTATGGATGTATATGTGTGTGTGTGTGTGTGTGTGTATGTATGGAGGTAGTGTATGGATGTATATATGTGTGTATGTACGGACGTAGTGTATGGATGTATATATGTGTGTATGTATGGAGGTAGTGTATGGATGTATATATGTGTGTATGTATGGAGGTAGTGTATGGATGTATATATGTGTGTATGTACAGAGGTAGTGTATGGATGTATATATATGTGTATGTACGGAGGCAGTGTATGGATGTATATATGTGTGTATATATGGAGACAGTGTGTATATATTGATGTATGTATAGAGGCAGTGTATGGATGTATATATGTGTGTATGTATAGAGGCAGTGTATGGATGTATATATGTGTGTATGTATAGAGGCAGTATATGGATGTATATATGTGTGTACGTACGGAGGCAGTGTATGGATGTATATATGTGTGTATGTATAGAGCCAGTGTATGGATGTATATATGTGTGTATGTATAGAGCCAGTGTATGGATGTATGTTTGAGAGAGGCTATGTATGTATGTATGTATGTATGTATGTATGTATGAGAGAGGCCGTGTATGGATGGATATATGTGTGTTTGCATGAAGGCAGTGTATGGATGTATGTTTAAGAGAGGGTATGTATGTATGTATGTATGTATGTATGTATGTATGTATGAGAAAGGTAGTGTATGGATGGATGGATGTGTGTATGTATGCATGGAGGCAGTGTATGTATGTATGTATGTATGTATGTATGAGAGAGGCAGTATATGTATGTATGTATGTATGTATGTATGAGAGAGGCTATGTATGTATGTATGTATGTATGTATGTATGAGAGAGGCAGTGTATGTATGTATGTATGTATGAGAGAATGTATGGATGTATATATGTGTGTATGCATGGAGGCAGTGTATGGATGTATGTTTGAGAGAGGCTATGTATGCATGCATGTATGTATGTATGTATGTATGTATGTATGAGAGGCTATGTGTGTATGTATGTATGAGAGAGGCAGTGTATGGATGGATATATGTGTATGCATGGAGGCAGTGTATGGCTGTATGTTTGAGAGAGGATATGTATGTATGTATGTATGTATGTATGAGAGAGGCTATGTATGTATGTATGTATGTATGAGAGAGGCAGTGTATGGATGGATATATGTGTGTATGCATGGAGGCAGTGTATGGATGTATGTATGAGAGAGGCTATGTATGTATGTATGTATGTATGTTTGCGAGAGGCTATGTATGTATGTTGGAGGCTATGTATGTATGTATGTATGAGAGGCAGTGTATGGATGGATGTGTGTATGTATGCATGGAGGCAGTATATGGATGTATGTATGAGAGAGGCTATGTATGTATGTATGTATGTATGTATGTATGAGAGAGGCAGTGTATGTATGTATGTATGTAAATATGAGAGAGGCAGTGTATGTATGTATGTATGTATGTATGTATGTATGTATGTAGGAGAGTCCGTAAATGTATGTATGTGTGTATGTATGTATGTATGTATGAGAGAGGCAGTGTATGTATGATAGAGGCAGTGAATGGATGCATGTATGTATGTTTGCATGTATGTGAGAGTGTATGTATGGATGTGTGTGTGTGTGTGTGTGTGTATGTATGTATATATATATATATATATATATATATACATACACATATAGAATGTATGTATGTATGTATGTATGTATGTATGTATGAGAGACAGAATGAAAGAGAGATGTGTGTGGCAGAAATAAAGGGAGATAGTATATGTGTAAAAGAGAGCAAGAATGACAATGACAGAGAAAAAGTAGAGAGATGTGAAGGAATGAGGGAGACAGAGTATGAATGTATACTGTATATGAGAGAGGCAGTGTATGGATGTGTATGTATGTATGTATGTATGTATGTATGTATGTATGTATGAGAGATGAATGAAATAGAAAGAGATAGACAGCTGGGTAGGGTGCCAGGATCTGGGAAGGGTGTGCCACTAGGTGTACCCATCAAATAATTAAGGATGTCTTTGAGAGCTACATCCTTATACTCAATGCAGTCAGACGGCTGGGAAACATAGACGCCACCTATGTACTTTCACCTTAGTGACTGGGAAAGTGAGTAATTGATGGTTTTGGGGGGCAGTAGGCAGAAATTTTGCCTAGGGTGCCAAGAAACCTTGCACCGGCCCTGCGAGCAGATGATACAGGAATATGAGGCAGATGATACACGAATATGAGGGAGATGATACAAGAATATGAGGCAGATGATACAGGAATATGAGGGAGATGATACAGGAATATGGAGCAGATGATACAGGAATATGAGGCAGATGATACAGGAATATGGAGCAGATGATACAGGAATATGAGGGAGATGATACAGGAATATGAGGGAGATGATACAGGAATATGAGGGAGATGATACAGGAATAGGAGGGAGATGATACAGGAATATGAGGGAGATGATACAGGAGTATGAGGGAGATGATACAGGAATATGAGGGAGATGATACAGGAATATGAGGGAGATGATACAGGAATATGAGGGAGATGATACAGGAATATGAGGGAGATGATACAGGAATATGAGGGAGATGATACAGGAATATGAGGGAGATGATACAGGAATATGAGGGAGATGATACAGGAATATGAGGGAGATGATACAGGAATATGAGGGAGATGATACAGGAATAGGAGGGAGATGATACAGGAATATGAGGGAGATGATACAGGAATATGAGGCAGATGATACAGGAATATGAGGGAGATGATACAGGAATATGAGGGAGATGATACAGGAATGAGGCAGATGATACAGGAATATGAGGCAAATGATACAGGAATATGAGGCAGATGATACAGGAATATGAGGGAGATGATACAGGAATATGAGGCAGATGATACAGGAATATGAGGCAGATGATACAGGAATATGAGGGAGATGATACAGGAATATGAGGCAGATGATACAGGAATGAGGCAGATGATACAGGAATATGAGGGAGATGATACAGGAATATGAGGGAGATGATACAGGAATATGAGGCAGATGATACAGGAATATGAGGCAGATGATACAGGAATATGAGGCAGATGATACAGGAATATGAGGGAGATGATACAGGAATATGAGGCAGATGATACAGGAATACGAGGGAGATGATACAGGAATACGAGGGAGATGATACAGGAATATGAGGGAGATGATACAGGAATATGAGGCAAATGATACAGGAATATGAGGCAGATGATACAGGAATATGAGGGAGATGATACAGGAATATGAGGCAGGTGATACAGGAATATGAGGGAGATGATACAGGAATATGAGGCAGATGATACAGGAATATGAGGGAGATGATACAGGAATATGAGGCAGGTGATACAGGAATATGAGGCAGATGATACAGGAATATGAGGCAGATGATACAGGAATATGAGGGAGATGATACAGGAATATGAGGCAGATGATACAGGAATATGAGGCAGATGATACAGGAATATGAGGGAGATGATACAGGAATATGAGGCAGATGATACAGGAATATGAGGCAGATGATACAGGAATATGAGGGAGATGATACAGGAATATGAGGGAGATGATACAGGAATATGAGGCAGATGATACAGGAATATGAGGCAGATGATACAGGAATATGAGGGAGATGATACAGGAATATGAGGTAAATGATACAGGAATATGAGGCAGATGATACACGAATATGAGGGAGATGATACAGGAATATGAGGTAAATGATACAGGAATATGAGGCAGATGATACAGGAATATGAGGGAGATGATACAGGAATATGAGGGAGATGATACAGGAATATGAGGCAGATGATACAGGAATATGAGGCAGATGATACACGAATATGAGGGAGATGATACAGGAATATGAGGTAAATGATACAGGAATATGAGGCAGATGATACACGAATATGAGGGAGATGATACAGGAATATGAGGTAAATGATACAGGAATATGAGGCAGATGATACAGGAATATGGAGCAGATGATACAGGAATATGAGGCAGATGATACAGGAATATGAGGCAGATGATACAGGAATATGAGGCATATGATACAGGAATATGAGGGAGATGATACAGGAATATGAGGCAGATGATACAGGAATATGAGGGAGATGATACAGGAATATGAGGCAGATGATACAGGAATATGAGGCAGATGATACAGGAATATGAGGCAGATGATACAGGAATAGGAGGGAGATGATACAGGAATATGAGGGAGATGATACAGGAATATGGAGCAGATGATACAGGAATATGAGGCAGATGATACAGGAATATGAGGGAGATGATACAGGAATATGGAGCAGATGATACAGGAATATGAGGGAGATGATACAGGAATAGGAGGGAGATGATACAGGAATATGAGGCAGATGATACAGGAATAGGAGGGAGATGATACAGGAATATGAGGGAGATGATACAGGAATATGGAGCAGATGATACAGGAATATGAGGGAGATGATACAGGAATAGGAGGGAGATGATACAGGAATATGAGGGAGATGATACAGGAATATGAGGCAGATGATACAGGAATATGAGGCAGATGATACAGGAATATGAGGGAGATGATACAGGAATATGAGGCAGATGATACAGGAATATGAGGGAGATGATACAGGAATATGAGGGAGATGATACAGGAATAGGAGGGAGATGATACAGGAATAGGAGGGAGATGATACAGGAATATGAGGCAGATGATACAGGAATATGAGGGAGATGATACAGGAATATGAGGGAGATGATACAGGAATATGAGGCAGATGATACAGGAATATGAGGCAGATGATACAGGAATATGAGGGAGATGATACAGGAATATGAGGGAGATGATACAGGAATATGAGGGAGATGATACAGGAATATGAGGCAGATGATACAGGAATATGAGGGAGATGATACAGGAATATGAGGGAGATGATACAGGAATATGAGGGAGATGATACAGGAATATGAGGCAGATGATACAGGAATATGAGGGAGATGATACAGGAATATGAGGGAGATGATACAGGAATATGGAGCAGATGATACAGGAATATGAGGGAGATGATACAGGAATATGAGGGAGATGATACAGGAATATGAGGGAGATGATACAGGAATATGAGGGAGATGATACAGGAATATGAGGCAGATGATACAGGAATATGAGGCAGATGATACAGGAATAGGAGGGAGATGATACAGGAATATGAGGGAGATGATACAGGAATATGGAGCAGATGATACAGGAATATGAGGCAGATGATACAGGAATATGAGGCAGATGATACAGGAATATTAGGCAGATGATACAGGAATATGAGGGAGATGATACAGGAATATGAGGGAGATGATACAGGAATATGAGGGAGATGATACAGGAATATGAGGGAGATGATACAGGAATATGAGGCAGATGATACAGGAATATGAGGGAGATGATACAGGAATATGAGGCAGATGATACAGGAATATGAGGCAGATGATACAGGAATATGAGGGAGATGATACAGGAATATGAGGCAGATGATACAGGAATATGAGGCAGATGATACAGGAATATGAGGGAGATGATACAGGAATATGAGGCAGATGATACAGGAATATGAGGGAGATGATACAGGAATATGAGGGAGATGATACAGGAATATGAGGGAGATGATACAGGAATATGAGGCAGATGATACAGGAATATGAGGGAGATGATACAGGAATATGAGGCAGATGATACAGGAATATGAGGCAGATGATACAGGAATATGAGGGAGATGATACAGGAATATGAGGCAGATGATACAGGAATATGAGGGAGATGATACAGGAATATGAGGGAGATGATACAGGAATATGAGAGAGGTGATACAGGAATATGAGGGAGATGATACAGGAATATGAGCGAGATGATACAGGAATAGGAGGGAGATGATACAGGAATAGGAGGGAGATGATACAGGAATAGGAGGGAGATGATACAGGAATATGGAGCAGACAGGGCCGGCGCTACCATTAGGCAGCTTTAGGCAGCTGCCTAGAGCGACAGCCGCTGGAGGGCGGTACTTAGCAGCATACCCACAGCATCGTTTTTATTTCATATAGATCTGTGGTTTCCGGAGGAGGGCATTGAGGACAAGTGACAGCATTTATGAAGCCGCCCCTGCCCCTCGTTAGCAGCAGTCTCCCGCGGCCCGCCCATCAGCAGCTGCAGCGCACTATGGAGGCGGCGGCAGCAGTGACTCCCCGCCAGCAGCAGCGCTAGCCCAGGCGACACCATGAGCTAGAAGAGGGTGGCAGCAGCAGGGAGCAGTAACCCTACACAGCATCCTGACCAGCGGTAAGA
Organism: Pseudophryne corroboree; assembly: GCF_028390025.1. NCBI lineage: Eukaryota > Metazoa > Chordata > Amphibia > Anura > Myobatrachidae > Pseudophryne > Pseudophryne corroboree. The sequence continues at coordinate 51,012,082 of NC_086447.1, read as the reverse complement.
TGCCGCCCCTGTGTTATGGTGAGGAACCCAACTTGATTGATTCTAACCATAACCAACCCGGACTAGTGGCTGCCTAAAGTCACAACCTGGGGGGAGTGTGCACTGGCTGGGGGAGGAGAGGGATTGGATTTATGTGTGTATGTATGGAGACAGTATGTATATATGGATGTATGTTCAGCATGGATGTATATATGTGTGTATGTATGGAATAGTATGTATATATGTGTGTATGTATAGAGGCAGTGTATGGATGTATGTATGTGTGTATGTATGCATAGAGACAGTATATGGATGTATATATGTGTGTATGTATGGAGATATTATGTGTGTATGTATAGAGGCAGTGTATGGATGTATATATGTGTGTATGCATAGAGACAGTATATGGATGTATATATGTGTGTTATGTACGGAGGTAGTGTATGGATGTATGTGTGTATGTAGAGAGACAGTATATGGATGTATATATGTGTGTTATGTACGGAGGTAGTGTATGGATGTGTGTATGTACGGAGGTAGTGTATGGATGTATATATGTGTGTATGTACGGACGTAGTGTATGGATATATATGTGTGTGTATGTATGGAGGTAGTGTATGGATGTATATATGTGTGTATGTACGGACGTAGTGTATGGATGTATATGTGTGTGTGTGTGTATGTATGGAGGTAGTGTATGGATGTATATATGTGTGTATGTACGGACGTAGTGTATGGATGTATATATGTGTGTATGTATGGAGGTAGTGTATGGATGTATATATGTGTGTATGTATGGAGGTAGTGTATGGATGTATATATGTGTGTATGTACAGAGGTAGTGTATGGATGTATATATATGTGTATGTACGGAGGCAGTGTATGGATGTATATATGTGTGTATATATGGAGACAGTGTGTATATATTGATGTATGTATAGAGGCAGTGTATGGATGTATATATGTGTGTATGTATAGAGGCAGTGTATGGATGTATATATGTGTGTATGTATAGAGGCAGTATATGGATGTATATATGTGTGTACGTACGGAGGCAGTGTATGGATGTATATATGTGTGTATGTATAGAGCCAGTGTATGGATGTATATATGTGTGTATGTATAGAGCCAGTGTATGGATGTATGTTTGAGAGAGGCTATGTATGTATGTATGTATGTATGTATGTATGTATGTATGTATGAGAGAGGCCGTGTATGGATGGATATATGTGTGTTTGCATGAAGGCAGTGTATGGATGTATGTTTAAGAGAGGGTATGTATGTATGTATGTATGTATGTATGTATGTATGTATGAGAAAGGTAGTGTATGGATGGATGGATGTGTGTATGTATGCATGGAGGCAGTGTATGTATGTATGTATGTATGTATGTATGAGAGAGGCAGTATATGTATGTATGTATGTATGTATGTATGTATGTATGAGAGAGGCTATGTATGTATGTATGTATGTATGTATGTATGTATGTATGAGAGAGGCAGTGTATGTATGTATGTATGAGAGAATGTATGGATGTATATATGTGTGTATGCATGGAGGCAGTGTATGGATGTATGTTTGAGAGAGGCTATGTATGCATGCATGTATGTATGTATGTATGTATGAGAGGCTATGTGTGTATGTATGTATGTATGTATGAGAGAGGCAGTGTATGGATGGATATATGTGTATGCATGGAGGCAGTGTATGGCTGTATGTTTGAGAGAGGATATGTATGTATGTATGTATGTATGAGAGAGGCTATGTATGTATGTATGTATGTATGTATGTATGAGAGAGGCAGTGTATGGATGGATATATGTGTGTATGCATGGAGGCAGTGTATGGATGTATGTATGAGAGAGGCTATGTATGTATGTATGGATGTATGTTTGCGAGAGGCTATGTATGTATGTTGGAGGCTATGTATGTATGTATGTATGAGAGGCAGTGTATGGATGGATGTGTGTATGTATGCATGGAGGCAGTATATGGATGTATGTATGAGAGAGGCTATGTATGTATGTATGTATGTATGTATGTATGTATGTATGAGAGAGGCAGTGTATGTATGTATGTATGTAAATATGAGAGAGGCAGTGTATGTATGTATGTATGTATGTATGTATGTATGTAGGAGAGTCCGTAAATGTATGTATGTGTGTATGTATGTATGTATGTATGTATGTATGTATGTATGTATGAGAGAGGCAGTGTATGTATGATAGAGGCAGTGAATGGATGCATGTATGTATGTTTGCATGTATGTGAGAGTGTATGTATGGATGTGTGTGTGTGTGTGTGTGTGTGTGTGTGTGTGTGTGTGTGTGTGTGTATGTATGTGTATGTATGTATATATATATATATATATATATATATATATACATACACATATAGAATGTATGTATGTATGTATGTATGTATGTATATATGAGAGACAGAATGAAAGAGAGATGTGTGTGGCAGAAATAAAGGGAGATAGTATATGTGTAAAAGAGAGCAAGAATGACAATGACAGAGAAAAAGTAGAGAGATGTGAAGGAATGAGGGAGACAGAGTATGAATGTATACTGTATATGAGAGAGGCAGTGTATGGATGTGTATGTATGTATGTATGTATGTATGTATGTATGTATGTATGTATGAGAGATGAATGAAATAGAAAGAGATAGACAGCTGGGTAGGGTGCCAGGATCTGGGAAGGGTGTGCCACTAGGTGTACCCATCAAATAATTAAGGATGTCTTTGAGAGCTACATCCTTATACTCAATGCAGTCAGACGGCTGGGAAACATAGACGCCACCTATGTACTTTCACCTTAGTGACTGGGAAAGTGAGTAATTGATGGTTTTGGGGGGCAGTAGGCAGAAATTTTGCCTAGGGTGCCAAGAAACCTTGCACCGGCCCTGCGAGCAGATGATACAGGAATATGAGGCAGATGATACACGAATATGAGGGAGATGATACAGGAATATGAGGCAGATGATACAGGAATATGAGGCAGATGATACAGGAATATGAGGCAGATGATACAGGAATATGAGGGAGATGATACAGGAATATGAGGCAGATGTCACAGGAATATGAGGCAGATGATACAGGAATATGAGGCAGATGATACAGGAATATGAGGTAAATGATACAGGAATATGAGGCAGATGATACAGAAATATGAGGCAGATGATACAGGAATATGAGGCAGATGATACAGGAATATGAGGTAAATGATACAGGAATATGAGGCAGATGATACAGGAATATGAGGGAGATGATACAGGAATATGAGGGAGATGATACAGGAATATGAGGCAGATGATACAGGAATATGAGGGAGATGATACAGGAATACGAGGGAGATGATACAGGAATATGAGGGAGATGATACACGAATATGAGGGAGATGATACAGGAATATGAGGGAGATGATACAGGAATATGAGGGAGATGATACACGAATATGAGGGAGATGATACAGGAATATGAGGGAGATGATACAGGAATATGAGGCACATGATACAGGAATATGAGGGAGATGATACACGAATATGAGGGAGATGATACACGAATATGAGGGAGATGATACAGGAATATGAGGCACATGATACAGGAATATGAGGGAGATGATATAGGAATATGAGGCAGATGATACAGGAATATGAGGCAGATGATACAGGAATATGAGGTAAATGATACAGGAATATGAGGGAGATGATACAGGAATATGAGGCAGATGATACAGGAATATGAGGTAAATGATACAGGAATATGAGGCAGATGATACAGGAATATGAGGCAGATGATACAGGAATATGAGGCAGATGATACAGGAATATGAGGGAGATGATACAGGAATATGAGGCAGATGATACAGGAATATGAGGCAGATGATACAGGAATATGAGGGAGATGATACAGGAATATGAGGCAGATGATACAGGAATATGAGGCAGATGATACAGGAATATGAGGGAGATGATACAGGAATAGGAGGCAGATGATACAGGAATATGAGGGAGATGATACAGGAATATGAGGTAAATGATACAGGAATATGAGGGAGATGATACAGGAATATGAGGTAAATGATACAGGAATATGAGGGAGATGATACAGGAATATGAGGGAGATGATACAGGAATATGAGGGAGATGATACAGGAATATGAGGCAGATGATACAGGAATATGAGGCAGATGATACAGGAATATAAGGCAGATGATACAGGAATATGAGAGAGATGATACAGGAATATGAGGGAGATGATACAGGAATATGAGAGAGATGATACAGGAATATGAGGCAGATGATACAGGAATATGAGGGAGATGATACAGGAATATGAGGCAGATGATACAGGAATATGAGGCAGATGATACAGGAATATGAGGCAGATGATACAGGAATATGAGGGAGATGATACAGGAATATGGAGCAGATGATACAGGAATATGAGGCAGATGATACAGGAATATGAGGCAGATGATACAGGAATATGAGGGAGATGATACAGGAATATGAGGCAGATGATACAGGAATATGAGGCAGATGATACAGGAATATGAGGCAGATGATACAGGAATATGAGGCAGATGATACAGGAATATGAGGCAGATGATACAGGAATATGAGGGAGATGATACAGGAATATGGAGCAGATGATACAGGAATATGAGGCAGATGATACAGGAATATGAGGCAGATGATACAGGAATATGAGGGAGATGATACAGGAATATGAGGCAGATGATACAGGAATATGAGGCAGATGATACAGGAATATGAGGCAGATGATACAGGAATATGAGGCAGATGATACAGGAATATGAGGCAGATGATACAGGAATATGAGGCAGATGATACAGGAATATGAGGGAGATGATACAGGAATATGAGGGAGATGATACAGGAATATGAGGGAGATGATACAGGAATATGAGGTAAATGATACAGGAATATGAGGCAGATGATACAGGAATATGAGGCAGATGATACAGGAATATGAGGTAAATGATACAGGAATATGAGGCAGATGATACAGGAATATGAGGCAGATGATACAGGAATATGAGGCAGATGATACAGGAATATGAGGGAGATGATACAGGAATATGGAGCAGATGATACAGGAATATGAGGCAGATGATACAGGAATATGAGGGAGATGATACAGGAATATGAGGCAGATGATACAGGAATATGAGGCAGATGATACAGGAATATGAGGCAGATGATACAGGAATATGAGGGAGATGATACAGGAATATGAGGCAGATGATACAGGAATATGGAGCAGATGATACAGGAATATGAGGGAGATGATACAGGAATATGAGGCAGATGATACAGGAATATGAGGGAGATGATACAGAAATATGAGGGAGATGATACAGGAATATGGAGCAGATGATACAGGAATATGAGGCAGATGATACAGGAATATGAGGGAGATGATACAGGTATATGGAGCAGATGATACAGGAATATGGAGCAGATGATACAGGAATATGAGGCAGATGATACAGGAATATGAGGGAGATGATACAGGAATATGAGGGAGATGATACAGGAATATGAGGTAGATGATACAGGTATATGGAGCAGATGATACAGGAATATGGAGCAGATGATACAGGAATATGAGGCAGATGATACAGGAATATGAGGGAGATGATACAGGAATATGAGGGAGATGATACAGGAATAGGAGGGAGATGATACAGGAATATGAGGGAGATGATACAGGAATATGAGGGAGATGATACAGGAATAGGAGGGAGATGATACAGGAATATGAGGGAGATGATACAGGAATATGAGGCAGATGATACAGGAATATGAGGCAGATGATACAGGAATATGGAGCAGATGATACAGGAATATGAGGCAGATGATACAGGAATATGAGGCAGATGATACAGGAATATGAGGGAGATGATACAGGAATATGAGGGAGATGATACAGGAATATGAGGCAGATGATACAGGAATATGAGGGAGATGATACAGGAATATGAGGCAGATGATACAGGAATATGGAGCAGATGATACAGGAATATGAGGGAGATGATACAGGAATATGAGGCAGATGATACAGGAATATGAGGGAGATGATACAGAAATATGAGGGAGATGATACAGGAATATGGAGCAGATGATACAGGAATATGAGGCAGATGATACAGGAATATGAGGGAGATGATACAGGTATATGGAGCAGATGATACAGGAATATGGAGCAGATGATACAGGAATATGAGGCAGATGATACAGGAATATGAGGGAGATGATACAGGAATATGAGGGAGATGATACAGGAATATGAGGTAGATGATACAGGTATATGGAGCAGATGATACAGGAATATGGAGCAGATGATACAGGAATATGAGGCAGATGATACAGGAATATGAGGGAGATGATACAGGAATATGAGGGAGATGATACAGGAATAGGAGGGAGATGATACAGGAATATGAGGGAGATGATACAGGAATATGAGGGAGATGATACAGGAATAGGAGGGAGATGATACAGGAATATGAGGGAGATGATACAGGAATATGAGGCAGATGATACAGGAATATGAGGCAGATGATACAGGAATATGGAGCAGATGATACAGGAATATGAGGCAGATGATACAGGAATATGAGGCAGATGATACAGGAATATGAGGGAGATGATACAGGAATATGAGGGAGATGATACAGGAATATGAGGGAGATGATACAGGAATATGAGGGAGATGATACAGGAATAGGAGGGAGATGATACAGGAATATGAGGGAGATGATACAGGAATATGGAGCAGATGATACAGGAATATGAGGCAGATGATACAGGAATATGAGGCAGATGATACAGGAATATGAGGCAGATGATACAGGAATATGAGGGAGATGATACAGGAATATGAGGGAGATGATACAGGAATATGAGGCAGATGATACAGGAATATGAGGGAGATGATACAGGAATATGAGGCAGATGACACAGGAATATGAGGCAGATGATACAGGAATATGAGGCAGATGATACAGGAATATGAGGCAGATGATACAGGAATATGAGGCAGATGATACAGGAATATGAGGGAGATGATACAGGAATATGAGGGAGATGATACAGGAATATGAGGCAGATGATACAGGAATATGGAGCAGATGATACAGGAATATGAGGCAGATGATACAGGAATATGAGGCAGATGATACAGGAATATGAGGCAGATGATACAGGAATATGAGGGAGATGATACAGGAATATGAGGCAGATGATACAGGAATATGAGGCAGATGATACAGGAATATGAGGCAGATGATACAGGAATATGAGGGAGATGATACAGGAATATGAGGGAGATGATACAGGAATATGAGGCAGATGATACAGGAATATGAGGCAGATGATACAGGAATATGAGGGAGATGATACAGGAATATGAGGCAGATGATACAGGAATATGAGGCAGATGATACAGGAATATGAGGGAGATTATACAGGAATATGAGGCAGATGATACAGGAATATGAGGCAGATGATACAGGAATATGAGGGAGATGATACAGGAATATGAGGGAGATGATACAGGAATATGAGGCAGATGATACAGGAATATGAGGCAGATGATACAGGAATATGAGGCAGATGATACAGGAATATGAGGCAGATGATACAGGAATATGAGGCAGATGATACAGGAATATGAGGCAGATGATATTGTTAGTACAGTGAGTGCAGCACAGCAGGAATTAGTTCCAATGTGTCACTTGCGGATAAAGAATGAATGCTGCTATTTGTTTGTGCAGAATGTGTTACTACTATACCTCTATCTATAGGATACTGCATGCTAATTACAACTGAGCACTGGAGTAACAAATTACTGAAAGTACAATAAATCAATGACACTTGTTTCTCCAGGTATTATCTGTCTCTGAGCAGTTAGTAAGAAGCGCTGGACTGCGCTGGATTTTTATGTCAGATCGTCAGTTATATGTTATTTATTTCCTATTGCTGCGTGGGTACGCTATGCCCGATGTATGTGACGCTTCTGCACCGTGGTATTATAACTGCATGGGTACGCTACACCCGCTGTATGTGATGCCTCTGCACCGTGATATTATAGCACAAGCCGTTAACCAACCTAATTAGCTCAGTATGAACATTTGTTACTGTAAATGAGATAGTTTAACAACATTACTCTGGATTTTGTCCCAGCAAGTCCGGGCGCAGTGTGTGCGCTTTAATTCAATTGTTCCCTAATCATGATAAATCAATGGCACATTTGGTAAAGAAGAAAGACATTAGGAAAGAGCAGGGAAATGTGTATATTTCTTTATGACCTTTTTTTCAAGCTGTGATGTCACTGTGTGGACGGAGATAGAGTACCAGCCAATCAGCTCCTAACTGTCATTTTTCAACTTGGCAGCCTGTGACTTGGCAGTTAGGAGCTGATTGGCTGGTACTATATCTCTCTTCAAGGCTTAGTACATAGACCCTGAGAATTCACAGCTGCACGCAATACCGATATTCATATACGGCCTAATTCCGATCATCCGCGACACCATCGGCTGGCTCTTGGGGTCGGCCAGGAAATCTCCATCCTCTGACAGAGATCCTGTTTGTGAGTAATTGCAGGGAAGCAAACAAAAAGGTAAAAAACAGCGCTAACCAGGTGCTAATGTTAATCGTTGTGTACAAATTTAATAAACAATGTTAAAATGACATAAAATACATACATATAAAATCTAATATGAAAAAGCCTCAATGTCAGTGTTATGACCAAAATGAATTCTCCAAGGACATCTGTATAGGCCAAGTGATGAATGAGAATGTTCCAATATTATGTCATGCAATGACCAAGCACGGATAACCAGTTTATAATTACCAGGTATCAAGTGGTAAAGATGCCGGGTATTCCACCTAGCGGTGTGACGGTACTTCTGTCCTGCGCCAATATGAATGGTGGTTCTCCCCTTTTAATTAAACATCCATTAAACATTGATAAAGCTGCCAAATAGACAGTGAAACGCGTTAGTTGCCAGCCCATGACCAGGACATTGCCAGGCCAGTGATCGAGACCATCTGCAGCGGTCCACAGAATTGACAACAAACTGTCATCCATAAATTTGGACATCTATGTTTGGGACTACCCACAGTGGTCTATAGAGCTCTGACCCATCCAATATTTATCCATCCGGACACCTATCCAGAATCTGTCATTGTGGATGTTTAATTAAAAGGGGAGAACCACCATTCATATTGGCGCAGGACAGAAGTACCGTCACCTCGCTAGGTGGAATACCGGCATCTTTACCACTTGATATCTGGTAATTATAAACTGGTTATCCGTGCTTGGTCATTGCTTGACATAATATTGGAACATTCTCATTCATCACTTGGCCTATACAGATGTCCTTGGAGAATTCATTTTGGTCATAACGCCGGCATTGAGGCTTTTTCATTTTAGATTTAAATGTATGTATTTTATGTCATTTTAACATTGTTTATTAAATTTGTACACAACAATTAACATTAGCACCTGGTTAGCGCTGTTTTTACCTTTTTGTTTGCTTTGCCACACAAGGTGACTGACTATCACCTTATTTTAACAGCCGCTTAGGAAATCAGCTCTGTCAAAGCGCCCGAAAATATATTAATTTATTCATATATTTACAAACTATCCGAATTGCAGGGAAGCGGCTGTGCAATTCCGCACAAATAAAAAACGAACGCAGCAAGAGGCGTCTGTAGGAGATAGAGGCTCCCTACATGAGTCTGCGATCCGTGTGCGGTGCCTGAAGCCTCACTATGGTAGCAGACCGCGTTCAGTCTGGGTAAGCCACAGCTTATTCAGACTGGCCGTCAGACCCAGACAGCCGTGTCCCGGAACTCTGCATCCAGCAATGCAGACCCCGGTCCTGGCACACCTACAAAACAGGGACGGCGTGGCCCAGTTTGAAAGACAGTGCAGGATACTGTATGTCAATTATGCTACGGATAAGGGGGGGAGGGGGTTGCGAGCGGTATCGCACATGCATAGGCCACAAACCATCAGAATTGCGGGGGTGCGCTCAAAGATGCACAGCCACAGGTATAGGAGGCCGTGGTCAGCTGGAGAATCTGCACCTGCCAGCGTCGCACTGGTCAGTCAGGAGGCCGGGGTGATCTGCGATTGGTCCCACTGACTACCGTGTGGGCGGGGTCAACACTAATTATACGTCTGCAAAGTATAAACTTGTAGACAATTGCAACACAGACACCGGCCCTGCAAGCCTCACATGCAGTGAGTTACATAACTCAGTCCTGTATCTGTATAAGGAGATTGGAGGTCCAATAACAGGCTTAATTGCTTAGAAGGAACCTTTCTTCACTGGTTCCCTGGGCAGGAACTTTTCATAAGAGCTTTGTTTCCGGACGGAGGGACTGATTCACACTTGCACGCTATTGCTGCTGCAAATGCGATTTTCATAGGTGCAAATATATCAGCCGCCACATATTGGGGGTCATTCCGAGTTGTTCGCTCGTTATTTTTTTGTCGCAACGGAGCGATTAGTCGCTAATGCGCATGCGCAATGTCCGCAGTGCGACTGCGCCAAGTAAATTTGCTATGCAGTTAGGTATTTTACTCACGGCATTACGAGGTTTTTTCTTCGTTCTGGTGATCGTAATGTGATTGACAGGAAGTGGGTGTTTCTGGGCGGAAACAGGCCGTTTTATGGGTGTGTGCAAAAAAACGCTACCGTTTCTGGGAAAAACGCGGGAGTGGCTGGAGAAACGGGGGAGTGTCTGGGCGAACGCTGGGAGTGTTTGTGACGTCAAACCAGGAACGAAACTGACTGAACTGATCGCAGTTGCCAAGTAAGTCTGGAGCTACTCAGAAACTGCTAAGAAGTGTCTATTCGCAATTCTGCTAATCTTTCGTTCGCAATATAGATAAGATAAGATTCACTCCCAGTAGGCGGCGGCTTAGCGTGTGCAAAGCTGCTAAAAGCAGCTTGCGAGCGAACAACTCGGAATGAGGGCCATTGTACCGAGACACCCACCGTCGCAGATCACGAAAACATCGCCTCTTTGAGTGAGTATGGTCGCGCAGTGCTGGCGCCGTAACTGAGACTGATAAAGGAATCACAGACGCTGCCTAAGACGCGCCAAAATAGCCTGAACACGCCCGCGTTTTTGCTGTCACTCTCCGTTATCTCCCACAAAACGGTCGCATCCTGTTAATCACTTTCGAATGAATTCTCATTGCATCCATAATTGCAAATCAATTTCCACGCATACATATTGCGGCCGGGACGCATGCGCAGGACACAGATATTCACTCCACTGCGTGAACATTAGAATAGCGCACAACTATGAATCAGACCCAGTGCATCATGCACAGAATGGATTCTATTTTATATTTATCTTGGTTGTGTTTGCTGTACGGTGTAGAAGGTTTGGCGTACACAGGCGGTGGTCCATGCTACATAGCTGTGTCTGTGTATTTGTTCTTTCCATTTTACCACTGAAAACTTGGGCCTTGTAAACACTGTTTTCATATTGTATACAAATGCTACGTATCTTGTGTCTACCCAAATGAAAAAGTAAAAACAAGAGCTGCGTTCCAAGAATAACGCCTAAAACCCCCCACAATTCTGTTTTGATTACTCCAACATGAAATTATGTCACCAAACCAGGTATAAGTATTGCTACAATACTTTATAAATACTGCTCACCATTCCATAACACTAGAGATGTCACCCTCGACTGCCAGTTTCCCTTAATACCGCAGCGCAGGGTCGGACTGGCCCACAGGGGTACAGGCGAAACCACCGATGGGCCCCACTGCCTGGGGGCCCACCTTCTGCTCTAAGGAGGTTCCAGACTGTGCACTTGTATTATACATGGTAGATAAGTTGCATTACACTGCACAAGACAATTGTGTATTTCAAGCCTCTGTAAAGGCTGGCCACACCCCCTTTGTAGGCTGTCCACACCCCTAAGTATGGGCCCCCTATCACTGCATTCCCCCGGTGGGCCCTTCATGCCCCAGTCCGACACTGCTGCAGCAGTTACATTTTCATAGATAGGTTAATACAATTATAGGCCCCCACAGCTGTTTTTGCTGGTAATATGCCCCTTTGGAACATCGGGCAGACTAGCCGGGATCTCAAAGATGCCTGCAAGTCGCAGGCTGTTACATTGACCCCCGTATATTTGAAGGGGGAGAGTCTGGATTTCCATGAATATCGTTTCAGCTCCCAAATTGTCTGCCCCTACCAGTATTTTCACAAAACAGTCATTGTCATGGCTACAAAGAGCAAACTGGGTGACGGTGAGGGACTGGCATTGCATGTAGGTGCACTGAAACTACGCCAACCAATACAAAATGTGCATTCATTATCTAAACTGTTCTAGACAGATGAAAGATATTTACTGGTTGGTTGGAATAGTTGTACGACAGGTATCCAACTTAGAGCTTCAAATACACCTAGTAGTGCCATCAGTTAATGAACTGGGGTGTTTATATTTTGATTCCTCAAAGTTTACATGCCGAGAATAAGTCTGATACTTACAGAAAAATCAGCGTCCTCAGTCCTCAGGTGATCCGCTATGTAGTGAACGCCTTCTAAAGCTTTTAAAATGCTCGGGGAGAGCAAGAAATTAGGTTCAGCGCTCTCCGCCTTGTTTTGTCGAGGGGTCTGGCACTGCCCCCCTGGCACGGGATGGTTATAGTCATAACGGTACTGAACGCTGTGGGTGTGGGTGGACATGTGATGTACGTGGCAAGGCTGCATCTCAACCTCCTGTTCCCCCCATTTATCGTCCACATCCGTCTCCATCCAGTATTTGGAAGTACTAAGTTTAAGCTCCGGCGTGTCATACTGACCAATAATGTCTTCCACCGGAGCCGGTGGCCGCTTCATAAAAAGCCACCTGGGTATGTGGTCCAGAAAGACTGAGCGCACCCAGAGAGGCATCTTATGAGTACTAGGTGAGCGGTGGTGCACGTTCAGCACGAAAACGGTGATGACAATGGAGAGCGTGACGAAGATCATGGTGAAGAGGAGGTACTCCCCAATCAGTGGGATCACCAGTGATGTGGAGGGGATGATCTCTGTGATCAGCAGAAGAAAGACAGTGAGGGACAAAAGTACGGAGATGCAGAGAGTGATCTTCTCCCCGCAGTCGGATGGAAGATAGAACACCAGGACGGTAAGGCAGGAGATCAGAAGACATGGAATAATTAAATTGATGGTGTAGAACAGGGGCAGTCTCCTAATGATAAAGAAGTATGTGATGTCGGGGTATATTTCCGTGCAGCAGTCATACTTTTTAGAGTTGTACGTCCCAACAGCGTTGACTATGGCCCACTCCCCGCTCTCCCAGTAGTCCTTCAGGTCCACGTTGCGCTCCATGCTCTCAAGGTCAATGTTGGCCTTGTCGTAAGTCCAAGAACCAAATTTCATCTTGCAGTTCTGCTGGTCAAAGGGGAAGAAGGTGACGTCAATGCTGCAGGAGCTCTTGTAGATAGCCGGGGGGGTCCACTTTACCTTCCCGTTGTGAAACAGATGGGCTTTCGTCATGTGTGTGATCGCGAACTCCCCATCCGCACTGCCGGAGAAATAAAGAGAAACTCATTTAGTTACTCACGTAAAGTCTAACGCAACTCAGAGACCTACAGTAGCTCAAGAGGGAAACAAATGCATGGAAGTTCTGGATTCCGGAACGTTTGCTACAGTAGCCAGTTACAGCCTAAAAAATAATGATTTCAGCCTAAAGGTGATACAAACTGCGCACTAAACTCAGCTTCAGTGTTTTATTATGTTATCTCTGCGACGTGCAGGATTTTATTCTTGAATATATTTTAGCAGTGGAAACAATGCCTCTTGTTAGATATAAGGTAGGTGTATGTCAAGTAAAGTCCCAAGAGCCTTCACTTTGCTGCTGCCATGTGCCCCTGTGCAGGGGGTATAACTGCTGAAAGTGGAGTGCGCTACTGTGCAGACTCCATATAGCTACTCCTCCAGGGAAGTTTCATTCCCTGTGCCAAGATGGCCACCGAGGCTACAGTACGTCTGAGCATGTGTGGAGCCATCTTGAGAATGTGTATAAGTGCCACAGTAGGAGACAGTAGTTTTCCACTTTGCTCCAGTAAGACCCATGGTTGTGATATAACCACTGTTCCAACATCCTGCATCGCTACCCGGTACCTACATACACTTACCGGCTGGTGAACTGTATGACACACCGCTCTGCTCCATCTACAGTGTGTGTAACAGTGAGTACAGCTGTCCCTGCTTTATCCTCAATAAAACCACTCCATTGGTTAAATAACTGGGTTGTATGTAGTTGTAAGGCATCCACTGGTGTGTACAGCTACATCCTCATGCCTGTACACACATATACCCAACATTAACTACACCCAGGTGGCCCAATGGTGGTTATTCCACAAATGCCCTCGCCCACTATGATATAGTAAGAGCGGCAAGACAAAACCCGGGCTTGCATGCATGTTTAGCAGTATCGGAACTGTGGGAGGACTGCAATGCTGGGCCCCCATTCAGATTTGCAATAGATTCTGGCAATGCGGTGTTCTGCTCCGGCCCTCCGGCCCTTGTGACTTTGGGGCTTTTTTGAAATTTCAGGGCAAAAGTTTGCAAAGACCTCAGAGGACATTAAAGGTCCTTCACCAATCACAAACTAGCAGAAACATCTGTTCCAAAGTAATAATGAGAGTATAACCAGCTGGAGCATGCTCACGGTACTCTCGAGACACATCCGGAGATGGTTACAAGATGCCGCTTTCAGTTTATTGTCTCTAAGTGATTACATGAGATTAGCAGCACTCAGGGGGGGTGCGGTACAAAGCGCAGGGGCCTGGGGCTGTCAAAGCGATGCAGCCACACCCCTGGCATTGTGAGGCCACACCCCTTTCAACAGCGCCGCAAAAGGCATGGAATTTAAAACGTAGAGCGACCACATCCCTGGCACGTTTGTAAACTGCATTATACGTACACTTTCTCTCATCTTTTGTGCCAGGGTCACAGTCCCAAAGATTACACCAAAAACAAGTTTGTGTTCACAATTTGTTAATTTTTGGATTATTATTTATTGTTCAGTTTTTTACTTTTTATCAGTAGTTAACTCCTACATTTGGTCATCAGGGCCCCTAACAGTCCGGGTTTAAAAGCTATCCATGCTTGAACACAGGTGAAAAGCAATTGGTATAGTATCTCATTCATTTTAATTAAAAATAATAATAATCTGTGCTCAACCATGGCTATCCTTAAAACATGGACTGTGCCTTGAGGAGCTAGTTTGGGAACCAGGATGACAGGACTGTAGAATTTGCCTGCAATTATACCATAGTGCCATAACTAACTTATAAGTAGAATGGTGTTCATATGGTTTATAAATGCCGATATACAGTAGATGGTATAGGACCATTTTTCTGACATACAATGATTATAAGACTGGCGAATCACAGCCAGGGTATGATTGGTTCTCCACAGTGGTCTATTCTTGGAGCCCTCCCTAGCTGCTAGCTGCAAGCAGAATGTGATCCGCTGACGTAGAGATCACAATGGAGGTGGAAGGAATGGAAGTGTAGTTTTCCGAGAACGAAATAATTTGCTGCGAGAGACAAAGATGGAGAAATGTTTCCTAGGCCGAAATAAAATGAAAAAATCAATTAGGAAATAGTTTCTCGCAGGCAGAATGGTCAGGAGCGCTGCGGCTTGTGCTGTTTCCAATCCATGCAGAAGACGCCCCTGGGCGAGGATATTACAATGGCGATTGTTAGTATCTACAGAGGGGAAAGCACAAAGGCTCAGGCTATACATTGTTCCGCTATATGTATATACCTGCAGTGGGAGCCTTGCTGCGGGGAGTGAAAATTAAAGTATAACACAGAAAAACTAAAATGTATTTTAAAATTCTGCAACCATTATTATGAGGCCGACTTCCTACAGTCTCCATTGCGTCCTGTCTCCTAGAGCGCAATACGGGCGGTAAAGAAATTCTATATAATAGGCAATAAATATTTAGGAGATGATAACGGGCAATAGCGTAAGTAGGAGACAATTATACTGTTAAAAAGGCAGCATATGTATTGAATAAAGTCATCTACTCGATATGTGGGACAGTCTTTCACAGAAATGTGGCAATGGGCAGTGGTGAACTTCTTAACCATTTGCTGAGAAAACAGAACTTTTGTTTTTTGTGATATACAGCAGTTTTTTAGTCAAATTTGCTTTTTTTTATTGCTATATGGGTAGGTACGCATTGGTGGCTTATGCTGAATTTCAAATATCCATTTTTACATTTCACCAAAAACCGCCAGAATAAAAAGACATAAAACGGGAGAAAGCTCAGAGCCGCTGCCTGGAAACTTTTTGAATACAGGACCCGAGTAGATGATTCTGAAGTGACAGGATCATCCATCTGTTTTACTAGATGTGTCAGGTAATATGTTCCCAAACGTGGTCCCCAAGGTACCCCAACAGTCCAGGTTATAAGGATACTGATGCTTAGGCACAGGTGACTTAGGGGTCCATGTACTAAGCCTTGGAGAGAGATAAAGTGGACAGAGATAAAGTACCAGCCAATAGGTTCCTAGCTGCCATGTTACAGGCTGTGTTTGAATAATGACAGCTAGGAGCTGGTTGGTTGGTACTTTATCTCTCTCTAAGGCTTAGCACACAGACCTCGGCTTTATTAGTACCTCAGTCAGTTTGATCATATATCATCTGCGCACAAGCAGGGATATCCCTAAAACCTGGACTGTTGGGGTGCCTCGAGGACCCTGTTTGGGAACCATTGTCAAAACACATGTGGTTGATAAACTTGGCAACCCAGAATGATGGCACACTGACGCCAGGGTCCCAGAACAATGGAACACTGACCCTGGGGTCCCAGAACAATGGCACACTGACACCAGGGTCCCAGAACAATGGAACACTGACCCTGGGGTCCCAGAACAATGGCACACTGACACCAGGGTCCCAGAACAATGGAAAACTGACCCTGGGGTCCCAGAACAATGGCACATTGACACCAGGGTCCCAGAACAATGGAAAACTGACCCTGGGGTCCCAGAACAATGGCACACTGACCCTGGGGTCCCAGAACAATGGCACACTGACACCAGGGTCCCAGAACAATGGAAAACTGACCCTGGGGTCCCAGAACAATGGCACACTGACGCCGGGGTCCCAGAACAATGGCACACTAACACCAGGGTCCCAGAACAATGGCACACTGACGGCAGGGTCCCAGAACAATCGCACACTGACACAGAGGTCCCAGAACAATGGAAAACTGACCCTCGGGTTCCAGAATGATGGCACACTGACCTTGGGATTCCAGAACAATGGAAAACTGAAGCCGGGGTCCCAGAACAATGGCACACTGACACCAGGGTCCCAGAACAATGGCACACTGACACCAGGGTCCCAGAACAATGGAACACTGACACTGGGGTCCCAGAACAATGGCACACTGACGCCGGGGTCCCAGCACAATGGCACACTGACACCGGGGTCCCAGAACAATGGCACACTGACACCGGGGTCCCAGAACAATGGCACACTGAGGACAGGGTCCCAGAACAATGGCACACTGACGCCGGGGTCCCAGCACAATGGCACACTGACACCGGGGTCCCAGAACAATGGCACACTGACACCGGGGTCCCAGAACAATGGCACACTGAGGGCAGGGTCCCAGAACAATGGCACACTGACACCGGGGTCCCAGAACAATGGAACACTGACCCTGGGGTTCCAGAATGATGGCACACTGATCCTGGGGTCCCAGAAGGATGGCACACTGACAAAGGGGTCTCAGAACAATGGAACACTGACCCTGGGGTCCCAGAACAATGGCACACTGACGCCAGGGTCCCAGAACAATGGCACACTGACGCCAAGGTCCCAGAACAATGGCACATTGACGCCGGGGTCCCAGAACAATGGCAGACTGACCCTGGGGTTCCAGAATGATGGCACACTGACCCTGGTGTCCTAGAAGGATGGCACACTGACCCTGGTGTCCCAGAAGGATGGCACACTGACAACGGGGTCTCAGAACAATGGAACACTGACCCTGGGGTTCCAGAACAATGGAACACTGACCCTGGGGTTCCAGAATGATGGCACACTGACCCTAGGGTTCCAGAAAGATGGCACACTGACCCTGGGGTCCCAGAATGATGGCACACTGACCCCTGGGGTCCCAGAAGGATGGCACACTGACAACGGGGTCTCAGAACAATGGAACACTGACCCTGGGGTTCCAGAACAATGGAACACTGACCCTGGGGTTCCAGAATGATGGCACACTGACCCTAGGGTTCCAGAAAGATGGCACACTGACCCTGGGGTCCCAGAATGATGGCACACTGACCCCTGGGGTCCCAGAAGGATGGCACACTGACAACGGGGTCCCAAAACAATGGAACACTGACCCTGGGGTTCCAGAATGATGGCACACTGACCCTAGGCTTCCAGAAAGATGGCACACTGACCCTGGGGTCCCAGAATGATGGCACACTGACCCCTGGGGTCCCAGAAGGATGGCACACTGACAACGGGGTCCCAAAACAATGGAACACTGACCCTGGGGTTCCAGAACAATGGAACACTGACCCTGGGGTTCCAGAATGATGGCACACTGACCCTAGGGTTCCAGAAAGATGGCACACTGACCCTGGGGTCCCAGAATGATGGCACACTGACCCCTGGGGTCCCAGAAGGATGGCACACTGACAACGGGGTCCCAAAACAATGGAACACTGACCCTGGGGTTCCAGAATGATGGCACACTGACCCTAGGGTTCCAGAAAGATGGCACACTGACCCTGGGGTCCCAGAATGATGGCACACTGACCCCTGGGGTCCCAGAAGGATGGCACACTGACAACGGGGTCCCAAAACAATGGAACACTGACCCTGGGGTTCCAGAATGATGGTACACTGACACCGGGGTCCCAGAACAATGGCACACTGACCCTGGGATTCCAGAATGATGGCACACTGACCCTGGGATTCCAGAATGATGGCACACTGACACTAGGGTCCCAGAAATGGCACACTGACACCGGGGTCCCAGAAATGGCACACTGACACCGGGGTCCCAGAACAATGGCACACTGACGCCGGGGTCCCAGAAATGGCACACTGACACCGGGGTCCCAGAAATGGCACACTGACCCTGGGGTCCCAGAACAATGGCACACTGACCCTAGGATCCCAGAATGATGGCACACTGACACCAGGGTCCCAGAAATGGCATACTGACCCTGGGGTCCCAGAACAATGGCACACTGACACTGGGGTCCCAGAACGATGGCACACTGACACTAGGGTCCCAGAAATGGCACACTGACACCGGGGTCCCAGAAATGGCCCACTGACCCTGGAATCCCAGAATGATGACACCCTGACCCTGGGATCCCAGAACGATGACACCCTGACCATGGGGTCCCAGACACACTGGTCCTGGGGTTCTGCTGAGCACCACTGTGCTGCTTTATGGATCACTGTTGCTTTTGAAATTTTGCTTTAGACTAATGGGCCCTACACACAGCATGATGTGGGGCTGAGGTGCCCGACGGCCGATACGGGCGAAGGGTGACCTGGCGGCGGGGGAAGGGGGGTGACGGGGGGAGTGAGGTTTTGTCACTCCCCCAGTCACCCAGCCCCATAGCACTGCATGCTAATATGGATGAAATTGTCCATATTGGCTTACATCTTATAACGCCCATTATATTGGATGGTAACTAATTGTATACAATATAAGAGTCCTCTTAAAAAGGACTAAATACTCTGGGTACTATATTGTGCCGGAATATGTTCTATTACTTGGAATAAGACATTTGCCTGAAATCACCTGCTGAAGTCTCAGAAACATTCCATTGCTGAAACTTTACAGAACCGGTGAGGAAGAATCCTAGTAGATGTAAACATATACAGCTATTGCCCGCACGTGTCACATCCCCAGGTGCCTGCTCAGCATCTCCACGTCACATCCCACTATGATCTGCCGACGCTCATTCAGCCGGCATGTTTTGTGTTGCTGTCTTATTGATGGGCTGCTACATTTCTTTCCTGCTGGCTATTCTTTGCTTGGGTTCAGGGCACAAGGAGCGTTACACTAGGGGTCAGGGCACAAGGAGCGTTACACTAGGGGTCAGGGCACAAGGTGCATTACACTAGGGGTCAGGGCACAAGGAGCGTTACACTAAGGGTTAGGGCACAAGGAGCGTTATATTAGGGGTCATGCCACAAGGAGCGTTACACTAGGGGTCAGGGCACAAGGAGCATTACACTAGGGGTCATGGCATAAGGAGCGTTACACTAAGGGTTAGGGCACAAGGAGCATTACACTAGGGGTCAGGGCACAAGGAGTGTTATGCTAGGGGTCATGGCACAAGGTGCATTACACTAGGGTTCAGGGCACAAGGTGCATTACACTAGGGTTCAGGGCACAAGGTGCATTACACTAGAGGTCAGGGCACAAGGAGCGTTACACTAAGGGTTAGGGCACAAGTAGCGTTATATTAGGGGTCATGGCACAAGGAGCGTTACACTAGGGGTCAGGGCACAAGGTGCATTACACTAGGGGTCAGGGCACAAGGAGCGTTACACTAAGGGTTAGGGCACAAGGAGCGTTATATTAGGGATCATGCCACAAGGAGCGTTACACTAGGGGGTCAGGGCACAAGGAGCATTACACTAGGGGTCAGGGCACACAAGGAGTGTTACACTAGGGGTCAGGGCACAAGGTGCATTACACTAGGGGTCAGGGCACAAGGAGTGTTACACTAGGGGTTAGGGCACAAGGTGCGTTACACTAGGGGTCATGGCATAAGGAGCGTTACACTAGGGGTCAGGGCACAAGGAGCGTTACACTAGGGGTCATAGCACAAGGTGCGTTACACTAGGGGTCAGGGCACAATCAGCGTTACATTAGGGGTCAGGGCATAAGGTGCGTTACACTAGGGGTCAGGAAATAAGGTGCATTACACTAGGGGTCAGGGCACAAGGTGCGTTACACTAGGTCAGGGCACAGGGAACGTTACACTAGGGGTCAGGAAATAAGGTGCATTACACTAGGGTTCAGGGCACAAGGTGCATTACACTAGGGTTCAGGGCACAAGGTGCATTACACTAGGGGTCAGGGCACAAGGAGCGTTACACTAGGGGTCAGGGCACAAGGAGCATTACACTAGGGGTCATGGCATAAGGAGCGTTACACTAAGGGTTAGGGCACAAGGAGCATTACACTAGGGGTCAGGGCACAAGGAATGTTACACTAGGGGTCAAGGCACAAGGAGCATTACACTAGGGGTCAGGGCACAAGGAGCATTACACTAGGGGTCAGGGCACAAGGAGCGTTACACTAGGTCAGGGCACAGGGAGCGTTACACTAGGGGTCAGGGCACAGGGAGCGTTACACTAGGGGTCAGGGCATAAGGTGCGTTACACTAGGGGTCAGGGCATAAGGTGCGTTACACTAGGGGTCAGGAAATAAGGTGCGTTACACTAGGGGTCAGGGCACAAGGTGCATTACACTAGGGGTCAGGGCACAAGGAGCATTACACTAGGGGTCAGGGTACAAGGAGCATTACACTAGGGGTCAGGGCACAATCAACGTTACATTAGGGGTCAGGGCATAAAGGCCCTCATTCCGAGTTGTTCGCTCGCTAGCTGCTTTTAGCAGCTTTGCACACGCTAAGCCGCCGCCTACTGGGAGTGAATATTAGCTGTGCAGAATTACGAACGAAAGGTTTGCAGAATTGCGAATAGAATAGCGATTAGATATTTCTTTGCAGTTTCTGAGTAGCTCGATACTTACTCTGCAACTGCGATCAGTTCAGTCAGTTTCGTTCCTGGTTTGACGTCACACACACGCCCAGCCACTCCCCCATTTCACCAGACACTCCCGCGTTTTTTCCTAAAACGCCTGCGTTTTTTCACACACACCCATAAAACGGTCAGTTTCCGCCCAGAAACACCCACTTCCTGTCAATCACACTCCGATCACCAGAACGATGAAAAATCTTCGTTAAGCCGTGAGTAAAATACCAAACTTTTGTGCTAATTTACTTGGCGCAGACGCACTGCGAACATTGCGCATGCGCAGTTTGCGACTTATCGCACCGATGCGAAGAAAAAGTACGAGCGAACAACTCGGAATGAGGGCCAAGGTGCGTTACACTAGGGGTCAGGAAATAAGGTGCATTACACTAGGGGTCAGGGCACAAGGTGCGTTACACTAGGGGTCAGGGCACAAGGTGCGTTACACTAGGGGTCAGGGCATAAGGTGCGTTACACTAGGGGTCAGGGCATAAGGTGCGTTACACTAGGGGTCAGGAAATAAGGTGCGTTACACTAGGGGTCAGGGCACAAGGTGCATTACACTAGGGGTCAGGGCACAAGGAGCGTTACGCTAGGGGTCATGGTACAAGGTGCATTACACTAGGGTTCAGGGCACAAGGTGCATTACACTAGGGGTCAGGGCACAAGGTGCATTACACTAGGGGTCAGGGCACAAGGAACGTTACACTAAGGGTTAGGGCACAAGGAGCGTTATATTAGGGGTCATGGCACAAGGAGCGTTACACTAAGGGTTAGGGCACAAGGAGCATTACACTAGGGGTCAGGGCACAAGGAGCATTACACTAGGGGTCATGGCACAAGGTGCGTTACACTAGGGGTCAGGGCACAATCAGCGTTACATCAGGGGTCAGGGCACAAGGAGCGTTACACTAGGGGTTAGGGCACAGGGAGCGTTACACTAGGGGTCAGGGCATAAGGTGCGTTACACTAGGGTTCAGGGCACAAGGTGCATTACACTAGGGGTCAGGGCACAAGGTGCATTACACTAGGGGTCAGGGTACAAGGAGCGTTACACTAAGGGTTAGGGCACAAGGAGCATTACACTAGGGTTCAGGGCACAAGGTGCATTACACTAGGGCTCAGGGCACAAGGAGCGTTACACTAAGGGTCATGGCATAAGGAGCGTTACACTAAGGGTTAGGGCACAAGGAGCATTACACTAGGGGTCAGGGCACAAGGAGTGTTACACTAGGGGTCAGGGCACAAGGTGCATTACACTAGGGGTCATGGCATAAGGAGCGTTACACTAGGGGTCAGGGCACAAGGAGCGTTACACTAGGGGTCAGGGCATAAGGTGCGTTACACTAAGGGTCAGGGCGTTACACTAAGGGTCAGGGCAAAAGGTGCGTTACACTAAGATGCGTTACACTAGGGGTCAGGGCACAAGGAGCGTTACATTAGGGGTCAGGGCACAAGGAGCGTTACACTAGGGGTCAGGGCACAAGTTGCGTTACAGTAGGGGTCAGGGCACAAGGTGTGATAGGGATAGGGCACAATCAGTTATGCGTTTTCATCAGCTGCTCATCCACATCCCAGCTCTGCAGTGCCTAGGGATACAAAGGGGCATATTTATTAAAATAATTTCACTGGAAAACCCCCATCCATTTTTGGGGGATTGCTGCAATAATGAAGCCACCCCAGGGTGTATGAAATGGGTGCTGCAGAAGATGCAGCATCTCCAAATACTGATGTCAGTATGTTTCAATGTGGTCTGCTAAACTGTTACATTTACTAAGCTTTGTGAATGTATTCATTAATATCACATCAAAACCGCGTAACAAATGCGGGATGTGATGAATAAGCCCCAAACACAGTGACTTGTCCGTTCATGTGTTAGTGTGGACAGAACGTCATGTGACAGGGGCAGTGATATGGCAGTGATAGTGGGAGGAGCAGGATCCCCAGCAGCACAGAGTATATCAGGAGATGAGGGATGTGTCAGTGAGGACAGGGCTGCATGTGACAGGGGCAGTGACATGATGTGAGGAGGGGAATGGAGGCAGCAGGAAGCCACAGACTGAGAGTTATATATTGGGAGGAGCAGGGTACCCAGCAGCACAGAGTATATCAGGAGATGAGTGATGTGTCAGTGAGGACAGGGCTGCATGTGACAGGAGCAGTGACATGATGTGAGGAGGGGAATGGAGGCAACAGAAAGACACAGACTGAGAGTTATATAGTGGGAGGAGCAGGGTACCCCAGCAGCACAGAGTATATCAGGAGATGAGGGATGTGTCAGTGAGGACAGGGCTGCATGTGACAGGGGCAGTGACATGATGCGAGGAAGGGAATGGAGGCAGCAGGGTGCATTCGGAAAGTATTCACAGCGCTTCACTTTTTCCACATTTTGTTATGTTACAGCCTTATTCCAAAATGGAATAAATTAATTTTTCCCCTCAACATTCTAAACACAATACCCCATAATAAAAAGGTGAAAAAAGATTTTTATTTTTTTCACATTTATTAAAAATAAAAAACTAAGAAATCACATGTACATAAGTATTCACAGCCTTTGCCATGAAGCTCAAACTTGAGCTCAGGTGCATCCTATTTCCACTGATCATCCTTGAGATGTTCCTACAGCTTAATTGGAGTCCACCTCTGGTAAATTCAGTTGATTGGACATGATTTGGAAAGGCACACACCTGTCTATATAAGGTCCCATACTTGACAGTGCATGTCTGAGCACAAACCAAGCATGAAGTCAAAGGAATAGCCTCCCATCAGAGGTGGTAGAGGCTAAGACAGTAGAGCAATTTAAACATGCATGGGATAGACATAAGGATATCCTTACAAAGAAATAAGGAACAAATAAGGTTAGTGATAAAAAAAATAATAATATATAAAAAAAAAAAGGGGCAGACTAGATGGGCCAAGTGGTTCTTATCTGCCGACAAATTCTATGTTTCTATGTTTCTATGAATTGTCTGTAGACTTCCGAGACAGGATTGTCTCGAGGCACAAATCTGGGGAAGGGTTCAGAAAAATATCTGCTGCTTTCCCAATGAGCACAGTGGCCTCCATCATCCGTAAATGGAAGCTTGGAACCACCAGGATCCTTCCTAGAGCTGGCCGGCCGGCTAAACTGAGCAATCGGGGGAGAAGGGCCCTAGTCAGGGAGGAGACCAAGAAACAGATGGTCACTCTGTCAGAGCTACAGCATTCCTCTGTGGAGAGAGGAGAACCTTCCAGAAGGACAACCATCTCTGCAGAAATCCACCAATCAGGCCTGTATGGTAGAGTGGCCAGACGGAAGCCACTCCTTAGTTAAAAGCACATGGCAGCCCATCTGGAGTTTGCCAAAATGCACCTGAAGGACTCTCAGACCATGAGAAATAAAATTCTCTGGTCTGATGAGACAAAGATTGAACTCTTTGGCGTAAATGCCCGGCATCATGTTTGGAGGAAACCAGGCACCACTCATCAACAGGCCAATACCATCCCTACAGTAAAGCATGGTGGTGGCAGCATCATGCTGTTGGGATGTTTTTCAGCAGCAGGAACTGGTAGACTAGTCAGGATAGAGGGAAAGATGAATGCAGCAATGTACAGAGACATCCTGGATGAAAACCTGCTCCAGAGTGTCCTTTACCTCAGACTTGGGCAACGGTTCATCTTTCAGCAGGACAATGACCCTAAGCACACAGCCAAGATATCAAAGGAGTGGCTTCGGGGCAACTCTGTGAATGTCCTTGAGTGGCCCAGCCAGAGCCCAGACTTGAATCCGATTGAACATCTCTGGAGAGATCTGAAAATGGCTGTGCACCGACGCTTCCCATCCAACCTGATGGACCTTAGAGGTGCTGCAAAGAGGAATGGGCGAAACTGCCCAAAGATAGGTGTGCCAAGCTTGTGGCATCATATTCTAAAAGACTTGATGCTGTAATTGTTGCCAAAGGTGCATCAACAAAGTATTGAGCAAAGGCTGTGAATACTTATGTACATGTGATTTCTTACTTTTTTTATTAAAATCTCAAAATAACTTTTTTTCACGTTGTCATTATGGGATAATGTGTGTAGAATTTTGAGGGGGAAAAATGAATTTATTCTATTTTGGAATATGGCTG